>NC_042617.1:520811677-521138165 GCF_901001135.1 Rhinatrema bivittatum
TGACATTTATTCCCTACATGGCACAGCCTTCCAAGCAATCAATGAAATTATCCTGGGCCTGCCAAGGTTCATGCTACATCAGTCCCACATTGACTGGGCCACCTTGCAAATTGCCAGATAGTAGGGATGTGAATCGTTTTTTGACGATTTAAAATATCGTCCGATATTTTTAAAATCGTCATTAATTGTTAAAGAGTGCGATACAATAGAAATTCCACCGATTTATCGTGAAAAAAAATCGTTAATCAGGTTAGTACACAATAACGGGAGTTAGGACACAACCTAAAAACCCACCCCGACCCTTTAAAACCGCTCCCTTAGCCTCCACCACCCTCCCGACCCCCCAAAAAACATTTTAAAATTACCTGGGGGTCCCGGGAGCATTCTCTCGCGCTCGGGCTGTCGGCCGATAAACAAAAAACCCACCCCGACCCTTTAAAACCGCTCCCTTAGCCTCCACCAGCCTCCTGACCCCCCTCCCCCAAAAATGTTTTAAAATTACCTGGTGGTCCAGTGGGCCCTGGGAGCGATCTCCCGCTCTCGGGCCGTTGGCTTCCACTAATAAAAATGGCGCTGATGGCCCTTTGCCCTTCCCATGTGACAGGGTAACTGTGCCATTGGCTGGCCCGTCACATGGAAGGAGCACTGGATGGCCCGCGCCATTTTTAAAGATTGCTCCCGGGGCCCACTGGACCACCTGGTAATTTTAAAACATTTGGGGGGGGGGGGGGGTCAGGAGGGTGGTGGAGGCTAAGGGAGCGGTTTTAAAGGGTTGGGGTGGGTTTTTTGTTTATCGGCCGACAGCCCGAGCGCGAGAGAACGCTCCCGGGACCCTGCTCACAGCACTTACAAAAAAGAGCTAGGATCCTAAGAATTGGACCTCAGATGCCATCCAAGCCTTCGAGCGGTTGAAAGAGGAGTTCAACCTTGATACTTGCCTATACCATCCAAATCCATCTAAGCCATTCATTCTGGAGGTAGATGCATCCACTCTCAGGGTAGATGCTGTCCTCCTACAGCACAATAAGATCTGCCCATTCCAATCAAAAAAATTAGACCCCACCCACCCCACAAAAAAATCTAGGTACACCCCAGAATTTAAAATGATGAAACGCAACTTTAGAAACCTAGAAAAGAACTGGCAGAAAGACCCCTTGTCCTTAAAACTGGCAACATTTAAATCCTCACTACACAGCTACCGGGAAACCATTCTCAAAACCAAGTGAGATTTCCATGCTAAAAGAATCCACAACCTCCAATTCTATGCAAATGCCCTCTTCACTTATGTCTCAGACCTGACCAAAACTGCCCCCCCCCCCTCCCATACCTGATGAAGCCAAAACATACCTGATGAAGAAGCCAAAACTAAACGGATTCAGGAAAGCTCTAAACACTGAATCCCTATTAATTTCACTCACAGACAGCATACTTATGGGCTTAGACAAAGGTCAACCGTTCATTCTGGCACTTCTCGACAGCAGCATTCGACACCAGCAGCATTCGACACCATGAACCATACCATCCTCATCAACCTTCTTTCAGACATCGGCATTTCAGGAACTGCCCTCTCTTGGTTTAAGTCATTCCTCAATAACAGAAACTACAAGGTTAGAATAAGCAACAAAGAATCCCCCCAATTAGGTCAGCACTTGGAGTGCCTCAAGGATCATCCCTATCCCCGATGCTATTCAACATTTATTTCCTTCCCTTATGCCAACTCCTAGCCAATCTTAAGCTAACCCATTTCATATACGCAGATGATGTACAGATCATCATTCCTATCACAGATTCCATTTCCAAAACCCTCATTTTCTGGAACAGTTGCCTACATTCTATCAACCTACTCCTCTCCAGCCTCAACCTTGTCCTCAACACGGCCAAAACGGAACACATTCTCATCTCGTTGGATGAAAAAAAACCCTTCTACAAACTGCCTCCCCACCTCTTCTTCGATTATCACAGCCTAAGTGAGAGACCTGGGTGTTATACTGGACAACCGTCTAAACTTAAAAAAATTAATCAATAACACAACCAAAGAATGCTTTTACAAACTAAAAGTACTCAAAAAGCTCAAACCACTTCTCCACCTACATGACTTCTGCACGGTCCTACAAGCTACACTATTCTCCAAAATTGACTACTGCAACTCCCTCCTCCTAGGCCTCCCTTCCATGTCCACCAGACCTCTACATGTTGAGGAGCGCTAGGAGAGCGATCCCACTCCTGGGGGATGTGTGTGTCCTTGGGCCGTGGCTCGACCCCAGAGTACTCTGAAGAGGTGCCGCGGGAGGCAAGGCATGCCTGTGCATGGGTTGGATGGGAGCGAGGCTGGACTGAAGACTGGGAAGACAGGCCCTCCTCCGGACCTGCACGCTTCGGAAGACCCAACAATGCAATGTTGGTCTTGTGAACAGTCCTCCGACCGTTCCCAGCCCTTTCGGACCTGCCACAAGGTACAGCACGAAGCGGCAGGCCAGATGGAGGCCAGGGCAGCGAAGACTGGAACATGGATGCAGACGAGACTTAGAAACGAGGTAGACTCAGGCACAGACGTGGACTCAGGAACGAGGTACTGGAAGTGCAGACGTAGACTCAGGAACGAGGTACCAGAGGTAGAGACGTAGACTCAAGAACGAGGTACTGGAATTAGAGACGTGGACTCAGGCACAGACGTGCTCAGGAACGAGGTATGATGCATACAGGAGACTCAAGGGCGAGGTACGAAACTGGCAACATGAAGCGCCCTACACAGCCCGCCCGTGGGGCTGGTCACGGGCCACGACATGGCTTGCAGCAGGATACCAGGCTTTCAGAAGGTTCAGGAACAAGGTAAGGATTTCTTGGAGGCTCAGAAACGAGGTACATGGCTTGCATCACGAAGCGCCCTACTCAGCCCGCCCGTGGGGCTGGTCACAGACCATGACATGGCTTGCCGCGAGGTACCAGGACATTTTGAAGACACAGGAACGAAGTACTAGCTTTCAGGGGATTCAGGAACAAGGTAAATACTTCCCGGAGGCTCAGAAACAAGGTACATGGCTTGCATCATGAAGCGCCCTACTCAGCCCGCCCGTGGGGCTGGTCGCGGACCATGACATGGCTTGCCGCGAGGTACCAGGACATTTTGAAGACACAGGAATGAGGTGCTAGCTTTCAGGAGATTCAAGAACAAAGTACTTAGGTCTCAGACGAGTTCAGGAACAAGGTACAAGGCTTGCATCATCTGGGCTGGAACATGGATAGTGGATTGGAAGGCAGAACTTAGGGCTGGAACATGAACAGGCAAACATCAGGGCTGGTACAGCAAGCAGACATCAGGACTGGAACAGCAGGTAGACATCAGGACTGGAACAGCAGGTAGACATCATGACTGGACAAGGAGCTCCGACAGAGAACAAGAAACCCTGGACCTTGCAGAAGGCTGGAACACGGACGACTCCTGGAGCAAGGATGGTAGGATCCCAGGAGTGACCAACTCCTTGTGAAGGCAAAGACGGAATGGAGGTTGAGCCCTTTTGTAGGGCTGAGGTGACAACGCCCTGGGAGGGGTCAGCAGGGGGCCACACCTGACTTGCCCTTGAAGAGAAGCAGAGAGGTGTGTGCCCGCACCCTAGGAAGCTGGAGAGAAGAGCCGGAAGCTGGTGGCGTCCCCAGCCATGTGGAGGGCCCAGGGAAGCAGCGGAGCAGCCCTGGGCTGGAGCCGGGTGAAGGCAGGTCGCTGGAGCAGCTCCCGGCTGCAAGGACTGAAGCAGGAGAGGTGCTGGCTGCAAGAGCGGCTCCATGCCATGGAGACAGCCCCAGGGAGAGAGGTAAGGCTGAGGCAGAGTAGAGAGCTGCAGGCACCGGCAGGGATGGCCTCCCTGCCAGGCGAGGACCCCGGGAAGGCTGAGACACGTCGGGGAGACCCAGAAGCAGCAGTGGGGGCCCTGACCGCGAGTTGAGCTCGCGGTGGGTCGGCCCCGCTGTACGGAGCAGAAGGCAGCTCGGGAGGACCCTGAACACCGCAGCAGGGCTGCCGCGGAGGCAGCAGCATCAATGGCCCGACTGGCCGCATGGAGGTAAGGGCCTGCCCACGCTCCTCGCGGGCAGGATCGCAACACTACAGATGATCCAGAATGCCGCCGCAAGGATACTCACCAATACTAACCGAGGAGACCACGTCACACCTATTCTAAAAAATCTGCACTGGCTCCCCATCAACTTCAGAATCCTACACAAAGCCCTTACCATCATACACAAGACCATCCACAAGCAATCTTCTCTTGAACTAATTTCCCTCTTCGCCTCTACTCCTCCTCTAGACCGGTCAGAGCAGCATACAAAGACACCCTGCACGTGCCTCCCACCAAGTCCTCCCTCAACACCTCCATCAGGAAACGTGCTTTCTCCATAGCTGGCCCTTCGCAATGGAACGCTCTACCCCCGGATCTACATCATGAACAATGTCAACTGACTTTCAAGAAAAAACTTAAGACTTGGCTTTTTATACAAGCGTTTCCCTAAAAGTCACATTTTGTATTTTGTCTCTAGTTCACTGTACTGCTTTCCCTAGATACTCCAGCTCCCATGCTGTTAGCTCAAGCTACCCTCTCAACTTGCCGAACCCTCCTGCCCCACCCTGCACCCCTCCCCCTCCCTCCCTCCTTCCCAGCCTCCCAGATTTCCCTACCCTGGATCTCAGCATTCTATTGTTTTGATATAAGTTAATATTAGTTAATTGTTCGATATAAGTTAACTATGGTTGTAATCCTGGTTATTACTCTGGTTGATTTCCCTTAATGCTATTCTACCCTCATTTCTTTCCCTTGGGACCTGCCCCCATGGTTCCTCTAGCTGCTTCCATCAGGTTCATTACCCCTCTCTTCCAAGTTATTACCCCTTGTTTGATGTAATTTTCCAATTCTATAAGTTTTGATGTAAACCGATGTGATATGACCTGTCATGAATGTCGGTATAAAAAAGAAATAAAAAGAAATAAATAAATGTGATGAATTAGTGCAATTTTTCCATCACAAAATATCTAAGATCATGACATGCTTCCCTATCACTCCATGCCCCACTAAAGCCCTTCCAACTAACCCCCTTGCCACCCTAAACACCTTTGAGACCATTGCCTCCTCAGAAATCAAATCCTTCTTAAAGAAAATGAAGCCCTCTGCACACCCATATGACACTATTCCCACCAAATCCCTCTTGACCATCCCTGAAATAATAGCACAACCCCTCATCAACATCAACAACTATTCTATCACACTTGGTGAAGTCCCCACACCTTTCAAACAGGCTATTGTCAAACCTATTCTTAAAAAAACAAAGCTCAGTCCTACAGAACTAACCAACTATTGCCCCATCTCCAACCTACCCTTCCTATCCAAAATACTAGAAAAAACAGTAAACAAACAACTTCTAGAATTTCTAGAAAGACACAATATCCAAATTTCTAGAAAGACACAATATCCTATTCCCCTCACAATTCAGTTTCTGTAAGCACTTCAGCACAGAGACCCTTCTGATTTCACTTACAGACTCCCTCCTCAAAGGATTAGATAAAGGCCATTCTTACATACTTGCCTTGCTTGATATTTCCACCACATTCGACACCATAAGCCACAACATTCTTCTCAACTGCCTACAGGAAATTGGTATCTCAGGTATCCCCTTCCACTGGTTCAAATCCTACCTAAACAGCAGACAATATAAAGTCAAAAAAGGCAACATAGAATCCCAAGCCATCAACCTTTTGCATGGCGTCCCCCAAGGCTCCTCCTTATCCTCAACTCTTTTCAACATCTACATTCTTCCACTCTGCCACCTCCTCTCTGAACTGGGTCTTACACACTTCATATATGCCGACGATGTGCAAATCATCATCCCCATTACTGATTCTTTACACAACTCCATCAAAATCTGGGAATCCGCCCTCACCGCCATCAATACACTACTCACTAACCTTAATCTTGCTCTCAACACAGACAAAACTGAAATCATGATCATATCACCCCCACAAAATCACATTACATGCTCCTTACCCATCGCCTCCCCCTCTCCATCACTCCCTCACAATATGTATGAGACCTTGGTGAAATCATTGACAACCAACTTAATCTAAACAAATTTATAAACACCACGATGAAGGATTGCTACTTCATTTAAATTTAAATTTAAATTTAAAGGATTGCTACTTCATTTAATTAAAACCCCTCCTCTATTTCAGCGACTTTCGCACCATACTACAATCCTTGATCCTTACAAAAATTGACTACTGCAATGCCCTCCTCCTAGGCCTCCCCAAAAATGCAATCACTCCACTCCAAATGCTGCAAAACGCAGCCGCTCATATTCTTACTAACACTCACGGAAGTGAACACATCTCCCCTATTCTCAAAGAATTACACTGGCTCCCTATTGCCTCACGTAAACGCTTTAAAACCTTATTCATCATACACAAAACCCTACATATCAACAATATGCACTGGCTTAACGACTCCCTGTATTTCCATGCTCCTAATAGACCCACTAGATCTCACTATGCAGCTACCTTACACACACCCCCACCAAACTCACGCACCTGACTTCAACAAAAGACCGTGCCCTATCCATTGCAGGACCAGCAATCTGGAATACCGTGCCCACAGACCTGCGACAAGAAATGTGCCCAAAAAAATGTAAACAAAAATTAAAAACCTGGCTATTTAAACATGCTTTCTCCTAACCATCTTTACAATACACTGATATTCTAGTACTCCCCCCCCCCCTACGTTTTGCATTATTGAAACAAGCTTTCTCCTAACTTTCCCTATAATACACTGATACTCTAGTACTCCCGCCTACATTATTTATTGTTAGTATTCTATATTGTCATACTATCTTCAGTTTGAAATATGTAGTATTTGTTTTCGGTTAGCATTATGTATCTATGTTATCAGTTATCTGTAAAGCACCGTTGCTGCATAAAACCAATGTGATGTTCCTAACGAATGTTGGTCTATAAAAGCCCTAAATAAATAAATAAATTAATTAAATAAATAAACTACTGCCTGCCCTCTTATCCTGGCTCACTGCCCCCACTGATCTCAGATTTTATGCGATCATGTCCTGTCAGGAAGGGGCCAGCACAGGATGCATGGCAGTGTTCCTCTCCTTAACTCCAGGCCTGACTTCACCAGTTCACTGCCTACCCCTTCCCCCAAGTAAGCACATGAGGCATGCAAAGCAGGTGCTCCACGGTTACTTGTGGCATCTGTACAGGTTGCTCAATGCTGGACAATTATCAGTGAGTGAGGCATATGCTAAACTTAAAAAAGGCTCTGGGGCTTGGCTATAGCACATCTTTGGGGTATGGTGGGTGGGGAGATATAGATTTTAGGACACAGAATGGAGGTCTAACATTCTAGCCCAGCCCATAGTAATTTAGCGTCCCTTGCATTTACCTTTTACTGGGGGAAGGTGGAAGAAATACCTCTATCCCTGGGAAAAAAAAACCTGGAATAGTTTAGTTTAGTGATCTAGGTACATTGAATACACCCTGTAAATATTAACCAATACTATAATGAACATAAATGTGGAAATGATCTGTATGATCTCTCATTTAATATGTGCTGGCTGGGCTCCAGCATTTTCTTTGTTATTTGTCCTAAAGTAAATCCAAATTTAAATCAAACTGAATAAATGATTTATTTTGTGACAAAACCAAAAGATCAGGGATTTAACCTGTCTTTAATTCTAAGCAACTTAAATCGTACTTTTCTCATTCCACGCCATGTAAGTCCTACTTGCAATGAAAACCAGCATTGTAATTTCAGAAATTGTTCAATCAGTCATGAAAGTTCTAAGAGGATTTTTTTTTCATAAGCATCCTCTGTCTACTTTTAATACAGTTCTAAGTTTGCACAGTTAACAATGTAACGCATGTAAAAGTAACTTTTATTCACATCTGTTGTTTTTCTATTTTAAAGCTAAGAGGCAGAGTTTGTAATCATGTAATATTTATTTTGGGTTTTTTTTTTTTTAATCTTCATATTGGTCTTTGTTACTTTCCTCTAGGCTTCCTGGAAAATAATCTAATTCAACCATCAATTACTTGACTAAAAATTAGGCGCTGTAAAAGAATAGTTAGCACAAATAAAAGAACATTGTGTAGCTATTTTGCTTTTATTAGAAAAACAATAAACTTTATGTAAATCACAGTCATCCATATGTATATATTTGCAGGGTTCTAATTTCCTTATTGACCACATTTGAAAAAACAAACAAACAAACAAACAAACCTAAACGTATCTCATAAACAATTTAGAATACAACTTTTATAAAGATGTCAATATGTATTTCGTTTAAATATATGTTAAAGAAAAGTCTATCCACACAGAAATACCAAAGCAATATCGTTTATTTCTACATTAAAAAACAAACAAACAAAAGAACTCTTAATCGGTAACTTCTTTAAAATGAAAGGACCCAATAAAACAAATGACTCTATTTACCTTACAAGACAAGGTAGACACATTTTTCATGGGCTAATCTGATTGCTAAATCCCCCAGGCTAAGAAGGCTTTTGCCAATTGACCTTTTCTAATTTAAATTTAGATAAGTAATTTTACAGGGAAAGTCTATAATGCCATTGTTCAGAACAAAGCACTTCACGCTAAGCTGCCTCCCAGCGTGACTGAAAATTGTACCATAGGACCCAAAGTAAAAGCCTGGTCATTTTTAACGCTTGGAAACCCGGGGAGAACCTTATGGTTAGCAATGCCAGATTTAATGCATTAGGCACCGAAGGGTTAACCGTCTGGGGAAGGGAAGGCATGGGAGGCTGAAGAAAGGTGGTCCGTGTGCCTTTCAGGCAGCGCAGAGCCTCGGCTTTGGCCTTTCCTCCTTTTTTCCCCCGGCACACAGCGCCTTATAAGGCTCGGGCTGGCTGTCATTTGAGCGGTGCGAGTGGAGGGAACCTCCTGGAGGTGGTGCTGAAAGAACAGCTCCCGGCGCGGCGCTCGCAGCGGGCACAGCTCGTCCTTCCCCAGCCCTGCAGGAATAGAAAAAAAAAAGCAGCTGTGCCGGAGAAGTCTCCGTGCAGCCATGACCCAGGCCACCTCTCCGGCCAGAGCAACGAGATCCCGCTTCTCCTCGGGACACCCTCGGCCCGCTCCTCACGTCTCCTCGGCCAGATCATGAAGAGGCAAAACGTGCGGACCTTGGCTCTCATCATTTGCACTTTCACCTACCTGCTGGTGGGAGCCGCGGTCTTCGATGCCCTGGAATCGGAGCAGGAGACATCCGAAAGGAAGAGACTGGAGGAAAAACAGCTGGAGCTGAAAACCAAATATAACTTGACCAGCGACAATTACGATGAGCTTGAGTGGGTGGTTTTGAAACTTAAACCTCATAAAGCTGGAGTCCAGTGGAAATTCGCCGGCTCGTTTTATTTTGCCATCACTGTGATCACAACTATAGGTAAGCCGTTTGGATTTTAAGTGCTATTGAAACTTACGTACCAACAGCACTCTATAGGCATAACACCTTAAATCTATGTGTGATGTGAGAGAAAGATGATAAACTGCAATATTTGCTTTCTCATGCTGCAGTCTTACAAACGTCAATTACTGCTCTCTTTTCTGTTTTAATACGTCCATGAAAGAAACTGTTGGCAAGGTTTGCTATTAACATAGCTGAAGTTTAACTTTTTTCCTCCCTTCTTGGGGATGTTGGGTAGAGAAGGTATTATGAGAAAGGTGGCAACACAAAACAAAGCATAGGAAATGCATTTCTAGTTTGGCGTTACAGTGTTAAAGTAGGTAAGCTGATTTATTTTCAGTGACATTTAAGTTGGCATGTATATATATATATATATTTTATGGAGAACGGATGACAGGGTGAAAAGAGTGTCACATCTGTTAATGCTTTCGCAAACTGCAGGAATGTTGCCAGGCACCTTAACTGCTCCTGTTCTCTTTTGACTGAACTGTGATCATAATTGGCAAGTTGGTTGGTTATTCTTCAGGGAGAAGAGGAATATTGCAGGTCTCATTAGTTCTGGGACGCCACGAGACTGGTGATAAAAAGGGTGACACTATATCATCTGCTCTTAGTTTCCTTGACATCACTGATCACTATATTTGATAAACTGTCTTTCGAGCATTATTAAAGTTTGTCACCTTTTCTCCTGCGATGGATGCTTGGCGTTTGTTCTCTTGCAAGAAATACTCGTGTTGCACTTTGTCCGATTACGTCGTAGGAGTTCAAAGCAAATTTACTGACTTGATTCTGTGTATTCTTTTATTTCCATCGTCGTTAGTGTTCTAAATATAGTCTGCTTTTGCTTCTTTTTCGTCTTTTGGGGAAGGAGGGGAACAAATGCTTATTATGGGTGTCATGATTTTTTTTTTTGAAGCGGAGCAGCATCTGTTCTAATAAATCGTTTTATCTGATGCGACAGTCTCTTAACTGTACCTCAGAGATACATTACAGTAGAACACCTTTTACTGCAGGCAAATAAGTATTTATTTACATTTTTTTGTATACCGCTTAAGCAATTTAGGTAGATCAACGCGGTTCACGGAAGGTACTTTCATAATAAAAACAGAGCTAGTATTAAAATATACATTAAAATAAAGTAAGAACAGAAAGTTACGCATGAAAAACAAATAGAAAAAAACAAGACAATGTGTCGTGGTACTCATGCGGGTGACAAGAAGGATGGGGTGGCTCAAACAAGGCCAGGTAGAACTTAGTCTACTGTTGTCTGCTTGTAAACAATGGTGCATAAATAGGTTTTTAGATTGTTAATCTCCTTTGCAAAGGCTTAAGCTTCAGATTTTGGGAACATTCTGCTTTTATCCCAAACCCTACTCAGCAAGCTTTGTTTTAGTTTGACAGCGCTGGGTCTGTCTGTGTGTATGGAGGGGGAGGGGGTGGTTTCATAGTCTGTAAAGGAGTGACTTAGTTTCCTACTAAGTTGGGTTTAGCTACACCCAGGCTGCCTACATTTACAAGTGCAATTTTAAACTGGCAAATTTGGAAACTTAATTAGAAACAACTGTGAAAAAAGACAGGGTAACTCAATCACTTGCATTTGGTTACATCAACAACTTTGTCTGATAATAGACTCATTTGTGCTTAGGCACAATATTGAATGATACAATTTAAGTCAACAGACATCTCGAGTTACCTAGTTCAGGGAAAGCTATTTATTAGGGGTAAAAGAGTTAAAGGGCCACTGCAAAGAAGCATGTTATATCCGTGTGGCAAATTATTCTTCTGAGCCATCTTAACAGAGGTATTGGAATGGAAGGATGAAGTAAAAAGCTGCTTCTGGCTATATGTTTGAAAATAAGAAGGTAGTACTAGTATTCATACTATATCACGTTCCAAAAGAGTTATCAACAGGGTTTTCAGCTTTTTATTCCTGACTGTCCAGTCGAACCCAGAGGAACATATCTTCTTCCAAACCTTTGTGTTGTAAAAATAACTTTTCAGGAAGCAAATGCTTGTATAAGTAACTTCTACTAAGCATGAGCTTTTAGTCAAATACCTCAAAGTTATGTAACTTTTCTACAGAAATTAGTATCCTATTGCTAAAGAGTGCTTATCTAGCTATATTGTCTGCCTCCTACAATCTGATTACGTTTCTAGCCATTCATCTAATCTTTTCTGTTTCACTGCAATATATATTTTCATCTCATATATCTTAAATGCCCCTTCATGAAACAATGATTTTTAGAACATTATATATGAAACAATGATTATATATATATATATATATATATATATATATATATATATATATATATATATATATATATATATATTCTTTTATGACAGGGCATACACCATAATAACATCCTTTAAAAATCTGTATACCTCATCTATCTACCAGTTGCACCTAGCACCTGACATAAAAGGAAAGTATAACTTCAAAAAGTTATAATACATAGTTTGATTTCAGTACTATGACTTGCTAAACCATTAACTCACTCTTCTGCCACTCATAAACCATTTATAATTCAGAAAAATATTGTTACAGATACTATTTTTTCCTAATAATTCATTTCAAACCTGTTAGGTGAGAATGCATTTTTCATATATAAAGAGAATATGTGTAGAAAAAGTCAAATCAATGGGAGACAGACTTTAGCCTAGAAGGTTTTTCTCAAGTATCAGACATGTATATGCACCAGTCTGCAACATACATGCTCATAGTGATAAATTAAATGTTCACATTGCAAACATCCATCCTTATAATGCTCCTATTCCTGGACTTTGCTGGTTCACATTATCATTCTTACATTCAGCCAAGTGATACCATTATCTTTGCCTTTATTACTTTTAGGCTGATTCTGCCTGGTACTCTGGGATAAGTTTTATGTTGACAGAGATGTTAGTGCAACTATATTGGTATTACACTCTTGGAGACTGATTTATTAAAGATTTGAGCCAGTTTGGCTCCAGTTCAAAATTTATGCCATATTTATCAAACCCTCTCCCCCCCCCCCCAAAAAAAAAAAAATCACATTATTTTCAATGTGGAAAGCAGCATGAAAAAAAAAAAATGAAAGAGTAGATGTGCAGCAGAACTTTGAAGAAGTTGTAATAGATGGAGTACAAAATCAGGAAAACCAATAAGAATGTGGTTACAATAGTCCAACGGAGAAAAGAAGCTAGCATGGAGTAGACGTTCAATTTGATAGGCTTTCAAAGTAAGAAAAGAACACATTTTATAAATAATTGATACTTGACAGTGAAAAGAAGAAGATAAGATGGAGATATGGGAACTGAGAGACATGAATCAATAGGGATACAAAAACATTTAGCAGAGTTAGATGTGGATTAGAGACAAACTGATTCAATGGAAAAGAAAGCAGAGAGATCTAAGAAGCTGGAAAATAGAGAACATCAGTTTTAGAAGAATCAAGTGCCAGAACAAGACAATTTATCCAGGTAGGTACAACAGAACAGCAAGCAAAAGGATGAGTAAAAACAGCAGATGAAGGATGAAAAAAGGCCAGAAAAATTTGTCATCAATAAAATAATGGTATTAACATTCAAAAGAGGAATTAAGTTCCCCCAAAGAGTCTGCTTAACTAGAAGGGTTCAACAGATTGCTGATAAATTGTATTGTATGATTATCTTGTTGCATTAATAAAAAGTATTTTGGAAGAAAAATAAATTAGCAGGGGCTACACACTGAACTGTAGGGGTAACTTACTAAAAGAGGAGATTTAGAAGGGAAATAATTATGAATTAAAAGCTGAAGAAGAAGTTAGTCAATTAAGAGATGAACCAGGAATCAGCAGAACCTGAAAAACCCAGAGATTGGTTCATAGCAGGAGAATTTGATGGCCAGAAGCACTGAAGTCTGCTGACAGATTGAGAAGTATAGTAGATAAGGGATGATAAGGATAGGGGAATATCATTAACTAGACTGAGGAGAATTGTTCGTGTAATGAAGAGGTCTAAAGGCAGATTGAAGGTTAAAAGGAGAAAATTAAGAGGCTGCCATACATGGCTCCCTTCAGAGCTTTGGAAGGAAAGGAAAGTAGAAAAATGTAGCAGTAATTAAAGACAAAGGCAGGATTATGAGAAGGTGCTTTTTTTAAGAATAGGATTGATTATTGTAGCTTTGATGAGATTGGGAATGATTTCAGAGCAAAGGGAAAAGTGAGGAAAAGAACAAATAAAAGGAAGGTAATGATCAAGATTCCTGAGTATGATAGAAGTAGAACCTGAATTAATAAGAGAGCTAGTAGGTTTACAATTAGAAATAATGTCCTAAAGAGAGAAGGAAGAGAGAGAAATAGTACTTTGAGGGATTAAGGATAGAGTGAGGGGTAAAGGCTGAACAGCAGATGGAAAGGACAAACAAACAGTTGACATTCCCAGGTTGACAATATTACGAAAACTACTAAAGAGTAAGAGAAAGGATTAGAATGAATGGTGGACAGAGAAGAAAGCTAAGTAGATAAGCCAGAGTTCTACAGAAATTGGCTCATGACTGTTACAATTGTGATGCCTTAAGCCTCCACCTCCTTCTCCCCTCTTCTCATTTCCGCAGATATTTACCCCTTCCTCCTCCCACTGCCTCCCCCTCTATCCCCCCGAACCATACCTCCCACCCATTCCCCCCCCCTTCTTTCCTTCATTTCCCACTCATACTTTCTTGTATTTAGAGCATGAGTTTGTATATACCTTCCTCGTTTTTCATTTCTATATTCATTTTCGTTATTTGGCTTAAACTATTTTAGTTATTTCCTGTTACAACCTGCTCCATGACCTGTTATATGCATATACTTTTGTTTCACTACTTGTTCTATGTATCATTGTTTCGTTTCAATGTAAACCGGGGTGAAGGCATGCGCTAAACCTCGGTATATAAAAGCTTCAAATAAATAAATAAATATATAAATAAATAAATAAATAAATAGTGAAAATAAGACCTGAAACCAAGACACAGAGAATATGATGGCAGATAAGGACCATGGTCATTCTTGGTGCAATGCCATAGAGTCCAATTGGCTTTTGGCCTTCCCCTCACAAGACTTGTTGGTAACTCATCAGTACTAGGGGTGACATGGAAGACTTTTAAAATCACTTTATCCAACATTCCAAACATGGAGGAAACAAGACGTTCTTTTTATTCATTTTTAAATAGCAGAAGAAGCACAAGTTTGTTTATATTTTTTGAATGTTGCTTCAAACTTAATTGCATTCATTTTTAAATAGCCTTTCATGAGAGTACTTTTTGGTTGTTTATAATGTACTTGTAATTTAGCTAAAACTAGTATTTTCTGATGTTGAACAACCTATAGAGGGCAAATTTCAGCACAGCAGTTAATTTGAAGGTCTAAGGGTTCTTTTGTAACTCTGGATCTTCAAGCTAATTTTCAAAGGGAAGCTGCATGGGAAAGTATGCATGGGGATTTGAAAATCATGTACTTTCCCTCCCCTGAGCCTTCCTTCACTCCTGGGAATGCCCCCTTTATCAGTGGCAAAATGTTGCTGCCTTGTGAAACTCCATGGCTAGATTTAGCAGCTGAGGGCAGGGCATTTTTGCCAGCCCCAGGGATTTACCTGTGAATCTCCTTAGTTACCAGGATACATCCCATTGAAAGTTCAGAAGGATTTTAATTTATGAAAGTAAATCATATAAGAAGTGATTGAGAATAACTTTTTAAAGACACCAGATATTTCTCCTCACAAAGGAAATGGGGTAATTGAATACTTTTGCTTTTTCTAGACAAATTCTGAAATAAAATTGAAAAGAATTGGTTAGATGGAATGATTAAAGGATTGAATGAATGAACTCTGTGGTACTTTGGTTTGGTCCTAGTTTTTCAGTGACCATCTCAAACCATTCTGAGTTTTGCAGTACTGCTGGTTTAATTTATTGTACAGTCAACCACTTCCAATTTCCAAGATTCCAGGTCATTTGATGAAACCTAGCCTAGTTGTGTCTACCACAATATTAGTAGGAAAAGCCCAGAGTTAATGAATCATTCATGCATGCATAATTACAGTTTTTGTGGATCCATTTACTCCACCCACCTCCCTAGCAGTAGTTTTTGTGCTACAAAATAACACTTTGGTGATAGGATGCAGGTAACCAGGGCAGCTGGTTACCTGCCCAGTACAACAGCATTAACAGAAGGAACACCATTAAGCCAAATTCGAGTGGAATAATAAAAAGGCTGCAGCTTTATTACACAACAAACACCCTGACAATGGGTCTAAACTGTATATCTGAGCCTTGTCTAACAGATGTGGTGACTATGGATGATAAACTCCATTAATTAAGTTGGCCTACTCCAGTCAAGTAAGGCTTACTGACAGTAATTCATTATGAAGGCTGGACCATCCAGACAATCCCCGCCTCAGTCTAGCAAGGGGTGTCAGCCCCACTGGATCTGCGATTAGTTGAAAGAGGAGTCACCGGTCTGCTGCTGAACTGGCTTTAGTTTTCTGGGTGGCAAATGACTCCAGCCAGTTTGGTGCTCCAAGTTTAATTATCCTCCCTCAACCTACTTTAGGCTCGGGTTCCCCCGCCAAAGACCTGAATAGCCCAATAGGGCTTGCTCAGGGCTCCCCCAATCACAAGCTGTGGCTTGACAGCATATCTGGGCCATCACTCAAGATACTCCTCACTCTAAATTACAAGTCTCCTGGACCAAACCCTTTCTTTAAGGCATTGAGAAATACATCTTGGCCCAGATTAGACAGAAGCACACCATCTGGCTGGAACAACTCAGCACAGTCAGTTGATGCCCATTCATGTCTGATGTGATAACCCCTATGAAACATTATCAATTTACCAACCTGATGCTTGATCATGGCAATACTCCAAAACACAGGTGGGAAATTGCCCCATTGGTGGCAAGGGAAAATATCAGACAAACAATGTGGGTTCCTGGCAGCCAGGAGGTAAGGAGTGCAATGTCATTCCTGATGACATTCACCAACTGCCTGCCCGACAGATCACCCAGGTCATTGCCACCAAGATGTATCAAGAGCATATTCAGATGAGCAAGTTTGACCAGCAGCTGCCAAATGCTCAGAATGAGGTTGATCCAGTGCATATCTCTGGAACTGAACCAATACACCCAAATGTCCTGCGCCACCAATCCCAGATGAATGCCAAAGGAGGCAGACTTAGCATGACCCTTCGCCCAGAAAATGTAAGAATTTCCCAAAATCCATATTGACTGCCGACGCCTGACTCCTGCAATACAAGGAAACAAGCAAACTCAGGTATGACAAGGTGTTTGAAAGCCATCTTCCTGTCTAACATAAGATGGGTAGGCAGCAGAGTGTCATCAACCTATCTGCTGAATGGTCTCAACTGGTAGGCCGGAGACAGCTGCACTGGAGGCTACCCCAATTCTGAAAGAGTGAGAGCTGTATCTCTCTGTCTGTATCCCGGCTTCCTGGAGTTCCTGTTTAAGAATGGCAATAAACTGGAATCTGCTAAAGGGTGAGTCATCTTTATGCACCAAGAAGTGACCTTGGCCTTGGGGACATAAAAGCAGGTAACACCTAACATTAGACAATGGGTACATAACAAGGCCTAACACTTCAGACAATGTGATAAGGTGACCCCCCTGGTCTGTTTTTGATCTTTTAATGAACAGTGTTAGCTTGACATTGAGCAATGACACATTCTTAGCCAGCAGACTACAGCTATCATCACAGTTATGCAATGCCACTACCAATTCACCAACACACAAGGCAATAAAAAAGACTAGTATAAAGGCCACCCTGAATAAGGATATCTCAAATTTGGAAGAGGTATGGCTGGCAAAGAATGCCAGAGTTAACAAGTGTTCTTGAGTGACAGGCCTATTAGTATCTGGACTTAGGATTGTCTCTCTCACCTACCCTGCCATTACCCTATCAAATGTGAAGCCCTGAGCAGGGTTCATGCATCCCCAGGCTCTGGCAAAGAAAGCCAAGCCTGCTAAATGCCCCTGGAAACCCCAGAACACCTGGTAGAGATAATGTACTCCATCACCATGTGTTCAGGAATTGGACCAGATGCCATGTTCCTACTTGCAAAGAAATGCATCTGTTAGTTGTATCCCCGGCTGTAGGCTCTCCAGGTAGTAGGGGCAATGGATCCGCACAGCAGTTTCCATGCCTCTGGGCTCCAAGTTCCCATAAATGACTCAGGACAGGGGTTCTGTTCCTCTCTGCTTCTGGGGCCAGCATCCTGAAAATGGATCACTGGCAATAAGAAACAGAGTCAGCAATTTGATTTTTGGAGCCTCATCTATGACTTGTTCATGCAGCGATGTTAAGGCACAAGCACATCAGAACAAACACCCTTAACAGCTCTGAAACCAGCAGGCACTTTGTGGACTGGGAATTAATAACTTCCACCACTGCCATGTTTTCGCAGTGAAATATCTCTTTTCTATTGCTCAAATTATCTCCCCAGACATGCAAAGCTACTACAATTAGGAAGAACTCCAGAAAGGTAATACTACACAGAACACCCGCTGTCTCCCATTTTAGCAGTCATGTGGCAGCACACCAAGACCCTTGGCAGAAAGACCAAACCTGATTCCCCTGGAGACATCCAACCCCTGGAGACATCCACATATAGATTGAGGTTTTCACTGCTGACAGGGGAGAAAGCCATATTGAAACTCCATTAAACCCCGCCAGGAAGGCCTCCCAAATTGCAAGGTCACCATGCATTTGTGCAAACACTCTTATCCAATGATAGTTCTTGCTAATTCCAGCTGTTGCCAAAGTCAACAGGCAGAGAAAAGTAAGACCCATGGAAATGACCCAACAAGCAAATGCAAGGGACCCATTGAGAGATCAAAGCTTCCGTAAGGTGACCTTCCTGGCAGCACATGTGGAGCTAACCAGACCAGATAGCTTAGTCAACTTATCCAGTGGAAGTGTCGATACCATAGGAGCTGAATCAAGCTCAATGCCCAAGAAAGTAAGGCACTTGACTGGGCCTTCGATCTTGTCCTCAGCCAGAGGCACACTAAATTCATAAGAACATAAGAACATAAGAAATTGCCGCAGACCAATTGGACCAGATGCCATGTCCCTACTTGCAAAGAAATGCATCAGAACATAAGAACATAAGAAATTGCCATCAAGCCCAGAATCCTGTTTCCAACCTAGGCCAAACCAGGCCACAAGAACCTGGCAATTACCCAAACACCAAGAATATCCCATGCTACTGATGCAATTAATAGCAGTGGCTATTCCCTAAGTAAACTTGATTAATAGCAGTTAAATGGACTTCTCCTCCAAGAACGTATCCAAACCTTTTTTGAACCCAGCTACACTAACTGCATTAACCACATCCTCTAGCAAAAAAGCAGGCACAAGAAAAGAAGTAGCTCATAGGCATGCACCATTTGAAAAAGAATTCATCATCATATTGAAAGCCAAGCAGGGGGAAGCTGTCTCGGTGCACAGAGTGAAGACAAAATGTGGACTCTATGTCAGCTTTGGCCATCCAGGCTCCCACTCCACTCTGCCTGAGCATATCCATAGCAGAGTCAAATGAGGCACACTGCACAGTTCACTGCTTATGTGGGATGCAATCATTAACAGACAGGTCTTTTGGGAATGAAAGATTATGAAATAGCTAGTACTTGCTTGGCTCCTTTTTGGGCACCACCACCAAAAGTGATAAAACAATTTGGCGGAAGGGCCTAGAAAGGAAAGGCCCCACAATATGCCCCATGGCCAGATCAGTGGACAGCTTATCTTGAATTACATTGACAAAGTGATGGGCGGAATGATCATTGGACACCAATTGGGTGGCTGGAAAACCTGAGCAAGGTATATTGAAACCATCCCTGAAGCCAGAAAGCAGGCAGGCTGCTGACTCTTTGTTTCAGCCAGACTGCATGCCATGTGCTCCGAACAAACTAGTTGGGGGCCCTTGCCATTGGCGAGGGAACCAGATAAACCTCTTTTGGGACACTTACTGGTGGGATGGCTGGCTGCACAAGTTGTGCATATGTGCTTGTAGTTGCACTCAGCAGCTGAGCAACTGTCCCGATTGAACTGCCAACAGGCATCAGAAATGGGCAGGTTGCTCTTGCCTGAGCACCACTACTGGCAGCACCCCTAAAGGGTCGGTTCCCGCACTGCTCAGAGGGGATCATGTGGGTAAGCCACAGAACCATATCGTGTGATCCACATGACATTTCAGGGGTATCTGCCATCTTCTCCCTGAAGGCCTCTGACTCCTGCTCTTGCATCCTTCCAACAAGGGAAAGATATCCATGAACAGCCTGAGCCTAATGCAGCAGTGTAAGGATCATGGAATATCCTTCTACAGCTAACCAATCCCTGGCTGAGCAGGAAGGCTGGTCGTAGCTGCCTACTTTCCAGGTATTGCATCAGCTGTGGAAGACCTTGAGCTGGAAGAGAATGATGAGCTACTGCTGGAAGATGATTCCGAGTGAAATGAGCTTCTCCTGTGCCTGCGCTTGTATTTTTTTTTGTGTCTCCCAAATCTTTTTCCTCTCCCAAATCTTTTTCCACGCCCACTACTGAATCACCTCCCAAAGGCACTGCAGGCTCCTGCGATGCCTCACTTCTCTCCTGGGAAGGAACTGCTGACAGCACAGCTATCTGCAGTTGCAAATGTGCTACTTGAATGACTCATGTGCTCCAGGATCACTTGAAGCGCAGCAGCTCCTCCTTTCTTGGGATTAGAGGTGGCAATAGGGGCTGAGGTCACTTGGGGCTGCTGGCTCGTGACCTCTTGAGGCCATGCCCACAATGTGTTTGGGTGGGGGAAAGGTGCATAAGCACCTAGAGAGAAGAGGTGGAGCACCTTCCTGCAGTGGATACCACCCCGGTGCTTGGAGATGACCCTGCCACTGCCCCTGCCCTTCAGGCAACCACTGATGCCCAAGCGTTGGGCTGGCAGGGGGAGCAGCAGTGCCACTCCCATGTGAATGCCTTTTGCAACCGCCTCTGGTTGGGGACAGCCTGTGGTTCACCTGTCCAGCCTCCCCTGAGAGAGCTGCAGCATTCAGATCACCCTGCTCCTCCAGAAACAGCCCTGTCCTGGCAAGAGTCCCAACTGCCGTGATGAAAACTGCACATGCAGGCTTCTGCCTGCAATGGATGCAGCCCAGCCTGAGCCTTTGGAGGAAGGAGAAATTGCTAAGCTGATTCCCGCCCCCTGCATCTTATTCTCCCTCCTGGATCCTTCTTGCAATGTGAACTCCCACCCAATGGGAACAACTATTTCCTTCCCCCTCCCTTTGAGTGGCTTGGGGGAAGGGAAGTGCCAAGGGAGCACAACCCATATCCCATGGGGCCTAAGGAATGCATTGACTGCCAGGACCGGCAGCCAGTTGACCTCCCTGCCTCCTCCTGCAACTCCCAGTCATTGTGGGCCAATGACATGACCCGCAGTGATCAGGAAGTGTAGCTCCATGTGGAGCCAGCAGCTCCTCCCTGGCTCTCCTTCCCCACCTTGCCACACAAGATAAGAGCGAAAAGGGAGGAAGGGGAAAAGGGGGCTGGCATATATGGCACGGGTGCCCAGTTACTGGTGGCGCTCATGCATGTGGGTTGGCACTTGTCACATGTAGAATGTAGACTACTAGACTTCTTTGCAGTCTATTGTAGGTCAGTGCCTGACCTGGTCTGTAGATGATAGTATTGAAAAATATCAAAGTCTATTCCTTATGTGCATTCCCAGGCTTAAACCTATTTATGGCACAGGGATTAAAGCTAAAAATATAATGTAACCCCCCCCCCCTCCCCCCCGAAAGAACTATTGCAATATCTCTTGGTTTAAAAAGAAAAAGCCTTGAATCCTTACAATAAGCTAATACGACTAGCCAATTCGAATGAAACATGAGCATAACCACCCCTTTAGGCAGCTGCTGTTCCAACCAACATGTCCTCTGTCTTCTCACTCCAGTCCTTCCTGTTCTTCCATCCCCTTCATCATGCGCTCACAGGCTATTGGTCTTCCAGCCACCTCCTCTCTTTACCCTTCAAGCTATTCCCCCTCCACCCCCTTCATCCACATCCCCGTCTGTGCTTCTCTTCACCTTTCTTCTAGGTCACTGCTCTTACACTCCTCCTCCTCACACTGATCCTCCAGATGTCAACTCTTCTATCCCAGAAGCCACCATTCCTCAATCTCTCGTGCCAGTCTTCCATCTCTTTCACATCTTCTTTTCCATATGAGCTGCCATTCGACTCCACGTCTCCCTTTCCCAGTTCATAGGCTGCTACTCTTTTCACCGTGTTCACCATCCTGTCTTCCCTTAGGCATCTGATCTGTCACCCCCAACTCCCACCTATCTGCTCTTAAAATGGTAATTTACTTGTATGGAGGTCTTTAGTAATACAAATATGTTGGATTATATTATTGAACTTTCTGCCAATAAACGTTTTAATAAAACATGCTCATATTTATTTATTTACATTCTTTTCTATACCGTCGTTAAGCTAGGAGCCATCACAACAGTTAACAATGTGGCACAAAAATTAATGTTGCCAAATGCGTTTATTATAACAACTAGACAGGTGCCTATACGTTACAGTACAAAGTTTCATAATAACTATAGGATGATAAGTGAGATAGATATGCTTAGATTTATTAGAACAGTTTTTAACAATATATATAATCTACATGTTATGTGCTACTGCTTAAAAGTAAAACAAAGTCGTGTTGCTTAGGTGTGTTTTGTTAGTGTACAAACTAATTGCTCTCTACAGTTCCCTGGATTCTATTCTCCATTCTCCATTCTCTTTGTGGTATGCTTCTTTAAGTAGCCAGGTTTTTAGGCTTTTTCTGAATAGTTTGATGTCTTTTTGCAATCTGATTTCTAACGGCATGGTGTTCCATAATGATTCATATTTATTTAGGGGTGTTTGTGTATATACAGTTTTGTTTCGGGGAGAGGGAGGTTCTGCTGTTTTTGTTTTGTTTCCAAGGGGCTCCTGTTTTGCCTATTTTATTTCATATTTTGTTTTTTTGTGAGCACATAAAATACAACTAGCATGCCCAAAATTAATTTTGCCTGTACAATTTGCAAACTGCACATACTGAAATGGAAAACAAAAGGAAATGGAAATAAAAGACATTTTGATGGCATTTTTTTCCATTTAGTTTTGAAACAGCCCCATTTTGTGCCATTTCACAACCAATGTACCCCCCATTCCCATTGTAATGCTTGTCAAATAACAATGATGCCTTGGGGAGAGGCAGGTGGCTTAATGGTAGCCTGGCTCTCCCCACTGCCTTGACGCTGGGTTGACCTGAGATCATGGGATATAATCACCCCCAGGCTCCTTTCCCAAGCAAACATTGATATGCATACCTTAGTGAATAAAAAAAAAAACTGAGGGTCACAAACTCATCTCTTTGTTTCACATCAATGTCAGCAAACCTTTGGGATACCTTCTTGCCAATCAGATTGACAAAGATTGAGAAAGTTAAAAATACACCTTGGATGTGCTTTTCTTTCTTTCTGTGCTTATGGGGGGGAAAAAAAGACCTGGATGAATCAGGCCCTCCCTCTGAAAACACTGAAGAGATTAAACACAGAGAATTGAAAATGAAAAAAAAAAATCTACCCTTTATGTTCTGAAACATCAAAGTTCCTAAGAATGCTCTTAGCTCTCCAAGCTATTCATCTGAAGCAGACAAGTGTTTAGTCTCTCTAAATTTAATCTGGCTATTCTTTTATTATCAAGTGTTTAACTCTGGGATGCAAAACTTGAATTGTGCTGATGTAATCACTTCTTAAAAGCAAACTTAGAATTGAAAATAGGTCAGATTTCCAGTGTAAAATCTGGCAAATAAACTTAAGGCATTTTTTCTCCTTAACCTCTCCCCACCCACATATATAGCTTTGGTTTTCTAAAATGATATTTGGTTTTGCACTGTTGAAAGTCTCATTTAAGTTCAGTGTCCAGTTTCTAAGCAGGGGCTTGTTTCCAAGGGCAGCAATAACAAATGCACTGCATGACTAGCACCACTGAATGATCTTACTTTGATCTTTACAGTCTTGTGGCTCTGTAATATGTGTTTCGCGTAGACAGGATGGCCTAACTTTTCATTACATACGCTGATCCCTTAGCAATGTGTTTTTTTTCCCCTTTTTTACTAACTTTAAGGGACAAGGTGTTTTCAGACCTTCCCTGTGTGGCTTTCACTCAAGTCTGGGATTGGTCTGCCTATTTATTGCTCCTGTATATTGGGGCTGAGCATGGGCAGAATGTGGCTTTTGGAGCTGAGTTTCGGAGTGAGAGGAGTGAAGTGAGGAGATCCCTTTCCTAGGTCTCCCCAGGCTTATGCCATAAGGGACAGAGAAGAGAGAAGGAGTTTTTGATTTTTGCAAGGAGCTGTGTAATCAGTCAGGAGGGAGCCACCCCACAGTCCTCCTTCCCTGCAGGAAGAGGTGCTGCATCGCCTTACAACTAGCTAAAGTAGGGTTTGCAGTGTCCGTGCTGAAGAGAAGGGTTTTTTTTGAGAAGAGAGCTGGGTTTTTTTTCCATCCAGTTTTGCAGGAGTTTGGATTACTAGTGGAGAGGCCAAGAGCCCACTTCCAGTCACCCAGGAGCGTGAGGATTAAAGTTGTCCCTACCCCCCTTTCCATTTTATTTTTGTTGCAGTCCAAAATTTATTTTGAACACCAACTCCAGTTTGCCTGCCTGTTCTTCCAGTAGAGAGTAACCTGCCAGTGGAGCCAGCAGACAGTGAGGGAAGAGAGAGGGTTGAGACTGGAAGTGGGCCTCCATCTCGTGGACCTAAGGCCCAGGAGGTGTCGCCCCCTTCCTGCCAGAACGGATTCCAGCACCCTGGGGTTGGGTGGAGTGAGAGAATGGGAGGAACAGACAGGTCTGTGTGTAAAAGTGGCCCCAGGGACTTGGTATTCTGGGAGTCACCCGAAGAAAGGGTTACATATATGTAACCATGGATTCTGTGATGGGGACTGGCTTAACCTGTAGGTCCCTAAAGGGGGATCATGCTCCAATAATGTTCTCCTGGTAGAGGGCTTTGTGGATTCCTCCTAGATCTCCCAAAGATGTCGGAATCCAGGAAAATCCTCTTTTTCCCATCCAAAGAAATGAAAGCCCTCTCTCCCGGATGGCTGTATCAGCTCCGTAACCAGACACTCCTTTCTTCCTTCACCCTTGGAATCAGGAACCCAGGATGGATCTGAACACCTTTGGAATATAAATCACATAAATAAATAACATTTTAAAGCTGTTGAAAATCAGATGTCCACCAACACAGGCCCTAACGTTTATGGTCTGGGGCCCTGATAAGCAGAGATAAGGGAAAAAGTACAGGACTGCTTCTAAGGTCAAATCCATAAGCAAAACACATCAGCCCTGTCTGAATTTTCAAGAAGGTTCATCAAATAACTGCACGGAGTAACAGTTGCTACCCTTAAAAGAAACATGGGCTAACTCGCACGGCACAGCAGATACTACCATAAGAAGCTTGCTGGCCATACTGGATGAACTATTTGATCCTTTTCTGCTCTCATTACTATGCTATGATACGTTACTATATAACTTTCAAAGCTGTAGGGCACATGCAAAATTACTGTGGTATTTTGCGTGACATGTGCAGCTTTTAAAATATGAGTACATATGCATGCAAACATGCTCTCATATGTAGAAACCGCACACTGCACAGTTTCCGACTTATCCGGATAAGTAGCGGCGAAATTTTGATTTATCTGGCAAAGTAGCAGCAAAGCAGCTGCTTAGTCAGAGAAGTCTGAAAAGCACCTACTTGTAGCCCTTTTCTGACTTATCCGGCTAAGTAAGCTAGCCGGCTAAATCTGAACAAGCGCTGCTTAGCCAGATAAGCCTTAAAACACTTCTTATTCAGCTAAGTCACATAGCCAGCTAAGTCTATAAAGCACTACTTAGCCGGCTAAATCAGATATGTCAGGATTGGGGCCTATCCAGCCCCTCAACCTGCCCCTATTTGGAGCTGGCAGGCCAGGACTCACTGGGGGATCACTTCTGCCCCTTTCAAGGGTGGAGGGCACCAGGGAAGCTGCCAAATTATTAGCGGGGAAATGAAAAGGCTTATTTTCAGGCAAGGGGGTGGGTTCTGGCAGTCTCTGGTCAGATTAGGATGCAGGAGGGGGGGCCCGAGGAGGCCCAGTTTTTTGTTTTTTTGTTTTTTTTAAATGTAATGTTTATTTTGGTTCAGCAAGGAAACTAAACTGAAACAAACATTAAGCAAAACAAACAAACAAACAAACAAAAAAAACAGAATACCCCCAAAACAAAAAAACAAACTGAAGCATAATGTTCTCCCACCTTCTCCCCCTCACATCCCTAATGTCTAGTTAAGTTACAAATGCTTTACACAATGATGTACAAATGTATTTCCTCAGCCTTGCACAGTTCACCTTGAATACCTTTGGAATGCGAACGAAACTACATTTTAAACTCAGGTAAGGGCAAGCATTGCAAATGACTAGGGGAACTCATGGACAGATGGATTGCTTGTTGTGTGTCTAACGTGCTAGACGAGCTTACTGCAGTTTTTCATGCTGTTAGTTTCTTTTGGTGTGAGTAAAAGCAGAGCCTAACCGTATGGTTTGCTTGATTTCGGTCCAACTTTAAGAAAAACAGTCTTCGGTTAGTTGAAGAACTGATGTTGTCACAGATATGTAGAGCTGGGCAGACTAACAAAAAACAAAAAAAGAGTGATAGGAGGAATAAGAACTAAAGCGGGAGGAAGAACAAAGGAAGATTTGATCTAGCTTTGGCAAAGCCAAATATCTTGATCATGTCAATAAAGCATGTGAGTTAAAAGGACTGAACCGTGGAGGAAGAAAGCTTGGAACAAGAGAGGGAAGCACTAGAAAGAGAACTCAGACACAGGGCAGAGTAAGACAGAGGCAAAGTAAAAGAGAAACTGAGACATAAGGTCAGATTCAGAGAGAGAGACTGAGAGAGACAGGAAGAGGTAAATGGATCTCAGTGAGAGATGGAGGAAAGAGGAGATGCTTCAAAGGAGAAACATGTAAGATGGGAAATCAAAGGAAAATAAATAAGGCAGGGCACAGGAGAGAGAGAAGGAAATAATGAAAGTGAAAAAGTCATACATAATAAGAGGGAGACAGGATGATACAGAAGAATGAGGAAGAAGACAACAAGCTGAGGACACGGAGAGAGGGAAGGAGAAAGATAGCCAGATCGGGAAAGAAAAGAGACAATTTAAGACTAAATAAACATCTTGCTTTAGTTTTATTCCAGGTCATTTTGTGACTAGGGAATTATTCTCAGGCACAGGGTGAGCTTACCTGACTCATTCAGTTAGTTTTGACCTTTCCTTTCTATGCCCATCACAGGCATGAATTACAGATATTGTACATCGGAAAAAATGCTTTCATTAGGCTGTCACACATTTACTAATCAGTTAATTCAGGGACTGCTTCCACTGAATGTCATCTAGGTTTGCTGTAAATCTGCCCCATCAATAATAATTAAGCCTCTGTATAAATCGCAGTGTCACATAAGCACCACAATCATTAATAATCTATTCCTTTCAAGGCAAGAATATCCTTTGGTGCCTTTTTTGTACATGAAATCCATTCAGTACAAACAGTGCCATTCAATAGTACTGTTTAAGGGAGGGAAAAGGAAGAAAGAACTCATCAGACAGAAACAACAAAGATATCATTTTTCTCTTTCTTGGCCTCTTACCATCTTTCATCCTTGTATTCAGCCTAACGATAGGGCACTTGCATAGCTTGGTGGATATACTGTACTTTAGTAATACATTGCGCAGCTTGGTGACACTGAAGTGCAGAATGATCAGCCTGGAGCGTTGCAACTTCTCCGGCACTATCATAGTAACACAGTGCATGTCGGCAGATAAAGAACTAAATGGCTCATCCCAGTCTGCCCAGAAAGGGGCTTAAGGTGGTAACCACTGCTCTGTACAGTTTACCCCTTGCCTTCTGTTTAGGGTTAAAACTGTCACCCCCCATACAGAAAAGTTACTCCAGATGACCTCAGTGCTTTATGTCCATCCTTTTGCCATGAGGGATCATCTGTGTTTAGCCCACACCCTTTTGAATTATGCCACCACCTCATTCAGGGGTGCATTCCAGGCATCCACCACCCTTTCTATAAAAATATATTTCCTGAGGTTAGAGTCTATCCTTCTAGAACGTCATATCATTACCCCTAGTTCTACATCTTCCTTTTCGTTGGAAAATACTTGTTTCTTTTGCATTTTTCAAAAGTCTGTAACATATTTCTTCAACTCTCCTGTCTTCTATGTCCTCAAAATTAGGTCTTCAAGTCTCATCTCATATGTCTTCTAATGCAGACTCCATATCATTTTGGTAGTCTTTCTCTGGACCATTTATAACTTTCTCTGTCTGTTTTGAGTTGCGGCCTCCAGAACTGAACATAGTGCTTAAGGTGAAACCTCACCAGTGACCTGAACAGGGGCATTATCACCTCCTTTAACCTGCTGGTTATATCTTCTCTATGTAGCCCAATCCATCTAGCCCCAGTCACCACCTTGTCATACTGCTTCACTACCTTTAAACCATCAGATAATATCACCTCAAGATCTCTTTTCTGGTCCATGCATATCAGAGTTTCACCTCCCATCACTACAGCTCCTTTGGACTTCTGCACCCCCAAGTGTATGATTCGGCACTTTTTTGCAGTGAAACTTAACTGCTAAGCATTCAACCTCTCCTAAAGCTTTCTTAGAACACTTCTCACTCTGTCTTCTCCTTCAGGGTGTCCACTCTGTTGTAGATTTTGGAATCATCTGCAAAAATGCCATTGTTTCCTTCTAACCCCTCCACAATATCACTCACAAATTTACTGAAAAGAACCATCTCCAGATTCAGTCTCTGAGGCACTTCACTAATCACCTTTTTCTTCATTTGCCACTACCCTCTATCATCTCTCAATCAATTTCTAATGCAGTCCGCCAAATCTCAGGCTGCTCAGTTTATTCATGACCCTCCAACAGGGCTAGTGGAAACACTAGGTGAACTTGGCGGCCGCCTAAAGGGCCAGAAGTTTGAGGGCGGTGGCCTAGTGCTCCCAACAGCTTTGATTGGCTTCCGCCCTGTGGGCATGGACGAAGGAATAAGAGCTGCAGCCGGAGCTGGAGTGAGGCAGCGCTTTGGTGGTTGGGCCTGCACGTCAGAAGGTCGCAGGAATTTTGGCCAGTCAGCATGATTCACTGAGGAGGTAGATCGGCACTGTGATGGAGTAGTGGGAAAGGCATTGGGGCCATGGCAGAAGACAGGACAGAGGCATGAGCAGAGAAAGAGAGAGAGAGAGAGAAAGAAGGTTGGGGGTGGGGGTTGCACCCATCTGTATGGCCCATCTAGGGTGCTTAATACACTGGCACTGGCCGTGGCCTCCAAAGTGGAACAGCACCAAAAAGCTTTGTTGAATTCCAAGTAAACCACATCAGCCCATGCCCTTGATCTAATTATCTAATTACCTAGTCAAAAAAACGTTATCAAATTTGTTTGACACGATCATGCTGCCTCAGATCCTTACAACCTTGGGTTGCAGATTGTTCACTATCCTTTCTCTCAGCAAAGTCTCCATTAATGCTCCCACCACTGAGGAAAGACTAACCAGTTTATAGTTTCCAGTCTCCTCTTTATTACCACTTTTGTAAAGAGAGACCATCACAGCCAATCTTGCAGCCCCACTCCCATTTCCAAGGATCTATTGAACAGATCCTTCAGGATTAAAATGATAGCATCAGGCCCTGTTTGCAAGGCTGTCATTAGTAATTCTCATGCAGTGGATGCATAGTATACTGTATAAGTACCTAGACATGTATATTTTGAAGAGAAGTGTGGTGAGTGTTACATCTATCAATGATCATTTTAACAAATCTGAGCTAAGCAACTCTCAGGGATCTGTAGTCTTAATTGATACAACCATATATATGCAGGGCATTACTTCTTTGTGCAGTTTGCATGAAGACTATTACTGCATATCACCTAAAACACCACATGTAATCTATTGGCTTTTACATACAAGATGTATGCAGCATACTGGTGTTTGAACTTTGCAGGTGGTTTTGGTCTGATGCTTACATATGTACTGTGCTTGTACTGTGTTGGGAGACACATTCACACTGTGTGGCTTTATATACATAACTGTAGGAAAAACAGCTATAGATAATGCAAATAAATCATGGAGCCTTGACAGGCATTTTACTATGTGCTTCCCTGAGGGATTGCTGCATAAGGTTGTAGTCATTTTCCCCATAGCTCTTTTGTTTTTATACAAATATGAGAGATAATTGGGATGGATGGTTTACTCTGGACTTCCATCCAATGTGTTTCTAGCCTCCCATCTTCCTTTTAGAAAGCTAATTCAGGTGGTAATATGCCAGCTACTTGATGTGTCTTTTTATAGCCATATCAGTAGCAGCTGACCTATCTGTTTTCTAGTAAACAGAGCCATTTCCTTTTTAATTGATAAAATTGAGATGCAAAAATTACCTCAACCCACTCCTTCCTGTATTCTCTCAGATGACTCTACTGTGTGTCTAGAGCAGAGCTTTCCAAACTTTTCATGTTGGTGACACACTTTTTAGACAAACATAATTTCACGACACGGTAATTCAGTCTACTAGCAAACCAGAGGTTAAAGGATAAACGAGCGAAACATATTTCGACAATTTATATATGTTTCCTTAAATATATACATAAATAAAATGTTTCACGACACAACCTATCTCATGAAAACCTTAAATTTATATTAAAAATATATATTCCAAAATTCATGTTATTGTTATAATTTATGAGAAACAATAATAAAACAAATTGTCTGTCCCCCACACACTCATCTCTCTCCTCCCCCCAGCACATGTCTGGCCCCCACACACTCATATCTCTCCCCCTCAAGCACATGTCTGTCCCCCCGGCACGTTTGCCCCCCACTCACTCATCTCTCTCCCCCCAGCACATGTCTGGCCCCCACACTCATGTACCTCGTCTTTTTGATTGTTGCCAGTTAAGTGCTTCACTCCCTTCCATGATCACCAGACACTGCTGCTTGCAGTCAGTACTCCTCATGGCCAGGCCTCATCGGCAGCAGCAGCCAATGCAAGGATGGCTGGGCTCGTTCCACCCACCAAGCCCCCCAAAAAAACGCGATTGACAGCAAAAATCACCCAATAATAAGCAACCCATAAACTGAAAAAAAAACTGAATCTCTAGAAAAAAGTCCAAACTCGCATCAGAGTTGACCGGGCTTGCGCGACACACCTGCACACTGCAGGCGACACACTAACGTGTCCCGACACACAGTTTGGAAAGCTCTGGTCTAGAGAATTGCCGTTGGGGTATGTGTATTGCACAACAATTAATGGTAGAGCTTTAGTGCATGTTAAGCCAAAAAGCAGTCAGCCACAACTGAGTATGCGGTAACAAAAGACGTTATGATGAACCTGGGATCCACCTGGGATCGCCTCCCAAAAAGAAAGCTACATCCACCCACACTGCTTATGCACAGACAAGGGTTTTGTAGCCTGAGCTGAACCAATCCCAGCACCCTGGGTGGGAAACTGAAAATCTTAGGGATTGTCTCCAAAGATGATAAAGATCCTCAGAGTTAGTCTGATGAAATTTAATAAGGGAAAATGAAATATCCTTTAGAGCTAGTTAGATAGATTTATTGGTTGACTAATTCTAAAAAAAAAAAAAAAAAAAGGCTCAACAAGCAAGATGACAAATATGCCATTGGAGTACAAAACAGAAGCAAAAGCCTGAGGAAAAATTCTCTCTCAAGCTGATCCCAAGAGTTTGCAGGGGCCAAGATAACAAGAATTGCCTGACGAGAAGATGGGTAACACAAGTCCTTGCCAAGCACTTTTTTTTTACCCATTCTTTGCCCACAACTTGACTCTAGCACTTTCTTCATTGATGCCATAGGGACTCTACATTGGGACAGCTCTCAGACCTCCTTCTGACTTCTACTCACTCTTCAGGATGATTTACTTCACTCATAATACTCTCAGATGTCCTTGCCACTGGGGGTAGTTTCTTTGCCCCTCTCATGGTGCTTTGGGGTCTTCATGTCACTGTTTGTGCTGCTTTGACCATCTAGCGATGTATTGGGGTATTTCCTGCTTTGTGTCCTCTCTCATGATCCCTTGGGCTGTTCACGCCATTGTTGGTGCTGATTTGCATCTCTTTTGGTGTGTTGGGTTCTTTTATGCCACTGTTTGGGGGCCTACGCCCCTCTTTTGGAGCACTGGGGTGTTCTTGCCACTTTTGGTGCTGCTTTTCTCTTTTCACAGTGTTGCTGATTTTTTTAATTTACCTAAATATTTAGTTTTTTATATTCCGCTTTTTCATACTTTTTTAAGCACTTCAAAGCAGATTACATTCAGGTACTGTAGGTATTTCCCTATCCCTAGAGGTCTTACAATCTAAGGGCTGGATTCATCATTCTTCGCAGAATGATGAATCCAGCAAAAAAGGGGCTGGGGAGGTGGGGTGGGCCTGCGAAAGGCCACAGCCGTTAGCACCATGGCAGTGCACTTTCGCCAGCCGCAGAGCGGCCGGCTGCAGCTTTTCACACAAATAACGCCACTGTAAAAGCTGGTGCTATTCACTATGCTACTGCAGGTGATAATGTCCCTCATATTATCGCCGGCAGTGGTGCCACGGCCGACTCCTCCCCCTCCCCGCCCCCGACTCCTCCCCTTCAGCTTATTTGCATCCTATCGCACACAAAAAGGCCCTTTTTGCATGTGATGGGGATTTAGAAAATAATCCCCTAAGTTTGTACCCGAGGCAATGGAGGGTAAAGTGACCTGGGTAAGATCACAAGGAGTGACAGTGGGACTTGAACCCTGGTCTCTTGGCTCATCATCCACTATTCTAGATACTAGGCTACTCATCCACTCTAATTGGGCTACTTTGCCCTGTAACTGTGCTGTAGGCTATTCATGCCACTCTTGGTGTCACTTTGCCCTAGCCTTGGTGTCTTGAAGTGCTCTTCAGCTTGCTGTTGATGTCTGTTGGCAAATTTCACTAAACTTGAACTAAACCCCCCAATTTCGGAGTCCAAAATGGGATGCATTGCTTCTCCTGGAAAAGGAATGAATGAATGACAGAAATTAATTTTTTTCATTTGAAATGAATGAAACAAATTATGGAGGCTAATAAAATGAAATAACAAACCGAAAAGAACATTTTTTCTATGCGCATCCTTATTATCTAATTACTGAAACAAATGCAGGAAGAAGAGGTCCTGAAGAATACACTTTTAGCCTCTTTTATTTTGCAACTGGATAGAGATTGGACTCAGACTTTATTTTAATGAAAAACATTTTGAGTGGAGGGACAACAAATGTGAGTGTTTTCTGATATACGCAAAATGATGAAAACTAAATGAAAAAAATGTTTGGGGTTATTACCAGAATTTGTTGCTTTTTTAAGTTTCCTTGACAATTTTTGATTACATAGCAGAAAGTTGTTTTATATTTTTTTTATTCTGATCAGTTTAGAGCATTTAAAGGCTAAGATGAAGCCTGCGGCCAAGTGCCTCTCCAACAATCTTGATCATTCCTGTGCAATGATGCATATAAGGGAAGGGGACAGGTTGTAAATAATTAACATTCTGTAGACATCTCTCTCAATAATTGGATTTATGTATTATTTCATATGTCCTCTTTATTTCATGATTTTTTTTGTATTTTCTAGTGTTAGATATTTTCTTTTTATATTTGGACTTTGCATCTCCTCATTGAGATAACATTCTCAAAATTAGGAAAAAAGTGGCTGGTTATTAAGCCAGCCACTTGTTTTGTATTTTTTCTTTTACATTGTGACTGAAGTGTCACTTTTTTATTTTTTATTCAGTTATATAATTTTAATATAATGAAACAAAACAGGAAAAATAGTTAATTAAAATAAAATATATAACATGGGAATACACCCAAAGCTATGCCCATATATATTTTCCATTAATACTAGCCCACATTAATGAGAGAGAGGAGCATTCAAAGAAAAAACTAAAAAAAAAGCAATAACAGTACAATAATCATTAGAACCATTGAGGAAATTGGCTAACTTTTATTACAACCAGATTCTTATCCTCCTACTTATCATTGCTAAGACTGCAGAAATTTCCAGTGTTTTATCTCTTAAGAAATGCTCTAGGGGCTGGATTTTCAAAGGGTTACGCTCGCATGTTATAAAATCACGTGTCCATGTGTGCACACATGGACGCACTTGTGTAACTTTGAAAATCTACCCCTACGTGTAGTGGGTCAAGAAAAATAAATTTATTATTTTGATAAGTCGCTAGGCATTTGCATGGGAATTTAAGAAAAAAAACTTGCTCCAATATCTAGAACCTTTGCTTGAAAGAAAGAAAATGTTTCCTCTGGGCTTGAGTGGCCTGTGAAACATCTGGAAAGATCTGGATTTTTTGACCACATAAAGAAATATCTTTATACTGAAAATATTTATAAAAAGCCAGATCCTTATGTTGCTTTAAAGAAAAAGAAACTATCAAAGTAGCTCTAGTTGGAATATTGCCAATAGAATCCTCTAGAAAGGTGGAGATCCATTTCCCCTTCCTTATTAACACTTTCCTCTTGGGGAGATAATACAACTTAGAAAGAACGGGAACCTTATCCTCATCAAAGGAGAATACCTCGCATATATACTTCCTAAATAGTTTCCCCCGATGATATTAGCCTAGAAACAGGAAAGTTTAAAAAGCATAGATTGCTAGATTTAATTTCATTTTCTAACAGTTCAAGCTGACTATGGACAATAAAATTATCCTTAAAAGATGTACATGAAGGGGCGGATTTTCAGAGCCCTGCTCGCGTAAATCCGCCCAAAACCGGGCGGATTTATGCGAGCAGGGCCCTGCGCGCCGGTAAGCCTATTTTACATAGGCCTACCGGCGCGTGCAGAGCCCCGGGACTCGCGTAAGTCCTGGGGTTTTCGGAGGGGGCGTGTCGGGGGGCGTGCCCGAACCGCGCGGCGTTTTCAGGGCGTGTCGGGAGCGTTCCGGGGGCGGGCCCGGGGGCGTGGCCGCGCCCTCCGGACCCGCCCCCAGGTCGCGTCCCGGCGTGCAGGAGGCCCGCTGACGCGCGGGGATTTACGCCTCCCTCTGGGAGGCGTAAATCCCCCGACAAAGGTAAGGGGGGGGTTTAGATAGGGCCGGGCGGGTGGGTTAGGTAGGGGAAGGGAGGGGAAGGTGAGGGGAGGGCAAAGGAAAGTTCCCTCCGAGGCCGCTCCGATTTCGGAGCGGCCTTGGAGGGAACGGGGGTAGGCTGCGCGGCTCGGCACGCGCCGGCTATACAAAATCCATAGCCTTGCGCGCGCCGATCCAGGTTTTTAGCAGATACGCGCGGCTCCGCGCGTATCTACTAAAATCCAGCGTACTTTTGTTTGCGCCTGGAGCGCAAACAAAAGTAGGCTATTCGTGCTCCTTTTAAAATCCGCCCCGAAGTGTGTACTGAATAACTGCGAATTAACTGCCAACACTGATCATTCTATGCTAGAGATCTTATTTACTTGATCTTCCATCTTAGATCTTACTTCAGTTGAAAAACATGTATCTAGGATACAGAATGAGATAGATTTTTTTTCTCAAACTTAGCAACTCGTCTCCACACATCCAAAAGGGTGACATTAGCAGGTTCATCAATTCCTTCAGGAAACCCCACTCATGGGGGGAATTATTGAAGGAAGAGGAACTTCTAAGGACCTAGTCCTCGAAGCCTCCAAAATTGGAGGAGTTGGCTTCAGGTGATTCTCCAAATCTGAAGTCTCTACAACCTGCTTGAAGGTATGTGAAGGCCACTATAGCATGAAGAATATTACAAGAAGAAGTCAAATTGTCCACAAAGGACACAGTTGCAGGCTGCAGTGGTGGCTGATTGAGCCCAGGACTTAAAGATATTCCAGAAAGTGAACTATCACCACCAACACAGTCTCTATTGGATGACTCACCCGTTCGAATAACATTGTCATCCATGGGCCCATTGTCATCCATGGGCCCATTGTCATCCATGGGCCCATGGATGGCTGTTGAAGGAAAGCGGGAGAGAATGTCCAGGTTTTAGGTTTTCTCTTCCTCCCCATTTTCAGCTCCTTGAAATTAATGTCATAACATGTAATTTACAAAAGTACAGTTTTATCTACTAATATATAGGAAGATGATTCTAATTCTGGTGGCCGCATTTTCATAAGTTCTAGTCCTTTCATGATTTGTAGACCTCTATCATATTCTTCCTCAGCTGTCTCTTCTCCAAGCTGAACAGCCCTAACCTTTTTAGCTTTTCCTCATAGAAGAGCCATTCCATCCCCTTTATCATTTTGGTCACCCTTTTCTGTACCTTTTCCAGTGCAACTATATCTTTTTTGAGATGCGGCGACCAGAATTGTATATAGTACTCAAGTTGTGGTCTCATCATGGACGATACAGAGGTATTATGACATTCTTTGTTTTATTCACCATTCCCTACCTAATAATTCCTAATATTTTGTTTGCTTTTTGGACTGCCGCAGCACATTGAGCTGACGATTTTAATGTATGATGCCTAGATCTTTTTCCTGGGTGGTTACTCCTAATATGCAACCTAACATTGTGTAACTACAGCATGGGCTATTTTTCCCTATATGCATCACCTTGCACTTGTCCACATTAAAAATCATCTGCCATTTGAATGCCCAGTCTTCCAGTCTTGCAAGGTCCTCCTGCAATTTATTACAATCTGCATGTGATTTAACTATTCTGAATAATTTTGTGTCATCTGCAATTTGATCACCTCACTCATATCCCTTTCCAGGTCATTTATAAATATTTTGAAAAGCACCGATCCAAGTACAGATCCCTGAGGGACTCCACTGTGTACCTTACTTAAAGATGTACATCTTAAAAGAGAGGAGGAAGAGGGGGATTTGCTAGTGACATTTGAATACCTCAAAGGTTTATATTATTGCCAAGCATTTTTCAGTGGGAAGACATTATAGGGTAAGGAGTCATGGTATAAGACTAAAAAGGGGGTAGACCTAGGAGCAATACAAGGAAATATATGTTCACAGAAAGTTTGGTAGATCCATGGCACAGTTTTCCAGTGGAGATGGTGGTAGCAAAAGCAGTATTGGGACATGCACAACAGTTCCTTATTAGTGGAGAAACCAGGGTAAAACCAGAGTTTAAGTATAACAGGCATTCTTATCTGTGGTCCTTTAAGGCTACATACAGGCCTTGTTTTCAGGATGTCTATAATGAATTTCATCAGACATATTTGCATATACTTTGTCCAAGAGCTGAAGTAATTTGCATATATTGGTTTGTCTGAAGTAGAATGTGCAGTATTAAAATAGGAAGGATAATTAGGCATACTATTTTGACATTTTGATCTTTGCTATCAAAGAAGCATAGAATATAAATGCAGGTATGGACTGTAAGGCCTTCTAGTCTGCCCAATTTACTTCCTGGCATACTGCCTTAGTTTCCAGTTGATCTTTAATTTTTCCTTCATGTCATAAAAACTTTTCATAATCTGCTCTTTCTATGGGTGTCCATGATATCACAGCAAGGTATATTTTCCATGCAATGCAAATATAGTCACGGGTCTCTCCGGGTAGCTGCACAAGAGTCTCCTTACAACCTACTAGACAACACTATGTTAGATAATGATGGAATGCAATTAAAGAAACCATAAATTTTAACTAATTGAAACATGTCTTGAGGGTAAAGCTGTACTTGCAGAACTTTCATTATTCATTCATGAAATTAATGTCAAGTCCACCTTGAAAATTCACAGGACAAATAAATTCAAATTAATAGAACTTTGCCCAGATCATTGAACAACTCTGAAGAATTTGAATATGAATTCTATAAACAACCTCCCCCCTTGAAAACAAAACAAATCCTCCCCACCCCAAAAAAAACCAAACAGGTGAAGACTAAGACTAGAGCCTGCAAACTACTTTATAATTTACATATTACTCTTTTCAAAGTCCAACCCTTCAATTTTAAATCTGGAAAGTGAACTCTTCTTCCAGGTAGTTCTCACCTTCACAGAGGCGACCCCACAAATTTATATTATCTTGGAATAGTAGAGGGAGAAGTTGGCAGCACATGGAAAGTCCTGTCTGGTTGGGGCACTGTTGCAAAAGTTGACAGTCACAACTAGTACAGTGCTCGGAGTTCTGTGTCATTATTTTGTTTTCTTTGCCATTTTGTGTCATTTTGTTCATATCCCAAACTGCATCATTTATTTTTTACTATGTTGTTTTCGTTATTTCTATTAAAGTCAAAGGGGTTTTCTGAAACTTGCAGGCAGGCAGCAGCAGCAACAGAGGAAGCAGCACCCATAGACAACAAGAGTGGGGGGAGGGGGGAAAGTGGCACAACCAGTGGCATGAAAAACAGTAGCAATTGAGAAAGAACCACACAACCACCTGAGTGCCAAATTTTTATAGATTTTTTTTAAGTGTAAACCCTCATAAATGAGCAGGGCATAAGCAGAAAAAAGCTTTTTATAAGCTGTTCACTTATAGAGATGCAACTTTTTGTTTGTTGCCAAGTGTAACAGAAATGCCCGCTCGACATGTTTAATCACGTGGTAAAGCATGTCAATTATTCAGTTGTAAAAGCCACTTAATTTTTAAATATTTTATAGCTGTGACCCCCATATAATATATTAAAGCGACGCTTATCCTTTGAGAAACCGCAAGAGCCTCAGATGTATCAGCTCTGCTAGCGCACGACACAGCACCATGTTTCGAGGACTTCGTCAGGGGCTGTTCTTTTAAGAGTCTGTAATGAGAGGGGATTTTTTTTCCCACTATTGCAATGTGGCTACGGTGTGTTGGAGCACTCATTTATGAGGGTTTACACTTAAAAAAAAATCTATAAAAATTTGGCACTCAGGTGGTTGTGTGGTTCTTTCTCAATTGCTATATATACCTTAGCACATACTATACCAGTTCTTCTTTTTCACATGAAAAACAGTAGAACACCATCTTGTTTGAACAAGCTAATTAGTATGCTTCATTGGCTTCAATGTTTCCTCCTTTAGGTTTACTTTAAGATTCCCTCCTAGTCTATGTATTTTAATGAATTTATAATTTAAGTTTGTATTGTCTTATTGCATTTTAATTGTGTATGTTTCATTGTTAGCTGCCTAGGGCCTCGCATGTTGGCAGCATATAAATACATAAACTATAAATTATGAACACACCATGGCATCATAAGAGAACAAAATGTCTGAACAGTGGTGCAAACAGCTCACAGCACTCAGAGAGGGGCAACGCGGCCGAACAATAGAACCAACCTCAAGGCACCATGAAAGGTGAAAGCAGCACAGACAGGAACATGAAAAGCACAAGGTGCCAAAGTAGGGGCAAAGGGCATCACCGATAGTGGCATGAAGACCAAAGGTACAAAGAGAGGGGCAAAGTAGTACAAACAGTTGCATGAAAACCCAAGGTACCGTGAGAGGGGCAAAGCAGCAAGAACAAAGATTTGAAGCCAGAGGAAACTATGGAGAAGGTCCATTGTGATTCTGACATGCAAAGTGATCTGGGTATAAGTTGAAAGATGAATTAAACTATCCAGTAGCCAGAAGATAGTGATTTTACTATCCTTGGCCAGGGTGAAGCTAGAGGAAACCTCTGGAGGAAGCCTGTAGTGATCCTTATGGCACCAGAAGGGGAAGGGGCCAGGGGTTTGGAAGGAGGGGGGAGGTTTCTGGATTGATTTCTCCTTTGCTATACTTTTGATGATGCTCAACTTTGTAGTAGAAGGCAGATTCCCTAGCAGGTCAGTCCCTAAAAACACCGAGAGCGGAGTAGAGTAGCAGGCACTGAGGGTCAAGGGCACAACAACTGTGGAATAAAAACCTCAATATACTGAGTGAGAGCCAATGTAGAATCTGTTGAGGTAAAAATACTCCAATGCAAAAAGGTAGCCCAGTGCCTATTCCATCTGGTAGATGCAGAAAATGTGGCATAGAGAAGAATCCCACCTTGGTGCCATTCAGGTGCCCAAGTCCTTCAGACTGAACATCAGACCTCAGATGGTGTTAGGTTGGTAGTGGCCCATGGATCACCACGATCAGGCCTTCTCATATTTGGTTTGCTTGGTAATGCAGTCTAAAATGGGCGGTATAATCCATTGAAGGCTAAATTCTGGATGAGACCAGTAAGTACTTTAAGAAAATTTGGTCCAAGAAAACAAACCGGTAGCCGATCCAAGATGGCTGTCAGCAATAAAACACGTAGATGGATCAGTGAAATCAAGATTTTTATTGAAGCTTGCCCGACTCTGGCCGAGTTTCACTCAAAGAGCTGCCTCAGGGGCTTACAAGCCACATGAATTGGCTTAAACAACGCAAGATGAAATCGAGAGGAGGTTCCTTAGGTTTCAAAGCGGAGCTTTAAAAATATCAGTATTGCATACCAATTAATGAAGACAAACAAAGGAAAAAGCTCGCAAAATCAGCACTCAACAGCGGATTCTCGCGAGATTCTCGCGAGATTCTCCGCTAAACAGCGGATTCTCGCTCCGCTTTGAAACCTAAGGAACCTCCTCTCGATTTCATCTTGCGTTGTTTTAAGCCAATTCATGTGGCTTGTAAGCCCCTGAGGCAGCTCTTTGAGCGAAACTCGGCCAGAGTCGGGCAAGCTTCAATAAAAATCTTGATTTCACCAATCCATCTACGTGTTTTATTGCTTTAAGAAAATTTGAAAGGAACTTTGAAGAAAGAGTCAAAGAGGACATGAAGCCATTGCTTTCTGTTTGTTCTTGTTTTTAGAAGTTTGTGGTGAAACTATGATTGTTCTAATTAATTTGTATTATGCTTTATTGTATCCCACCAAGAACAAGCCATTCAGATCGCTGGGCTATAAATGCTTTTAAATAAATAAGGTAAAATCAAGCAAGCCGGATAGGCTGGCTTAAAAGAGGGGTTTAAAAGACGTTTGACAAATTCCTGGAGGAAAAGTCTAAAACACATTATTAGTCAGGTAGACTAAAGAAATATCTACTTTATGGGATCTGCCTTGCAACTTGGATTGACCATTGTCGGATGCTGGGCTCAATGGACCTTGGTCTGACCCAGCATGGCATTTCTTAGGCTTGCAGGTGATTGGTCCTGCTCCTTGCCCCATCTCCAACTGACTGCAGCTATCTGAGACTAAGTAAAAAATGCATTGCTTAATGCTTCCTCCATAGATTTTAATAGTAACAAAAGAAAATAAACACATTTGAAACAAATTTTTCATTGGCGGCACTATTTCATTTTGTTGCAAATGAAATACAATGAAAAAAAAGTCATGCTTTTCATTTCATTTTGTAATGAATGCACATTCCTAGTAACAACCCCCCATGCTGGTCAGTTCACTCATGAATAGTGCTGCATTCCTACATACCATAGTACACACAACTCTGACTGGCAACAACAGTCTTGCAAATAAATATCACTTTGAAATCTGCTTGTGGGGTCATCCTGTGCCAATTGTAAATTGTCAGTGCTATGGACCCAAGTCACTCTAATTCATGATATAGAAAATTTCTAATAAAAAGATATAAAGAAGGTTTGGTAAATAAAAATAATGCATCCTGTATAGAAAAAATGCTGCTCAGAAGCCTTGCTAAGCTTGATGGATCTTGATCTGACCAGCATGGCACTTCTTATGTTCCATTTACCAGTGTCATCCCATGATAAGTTAGGAATAGTAGAACAGACAATGAAGCTTCCTGGCTGCATAGTGACCTGATGTCTTAGTTGTGAAAGCATTGGTCATATTTGATATACAGCAGTAATCAATTATAAGAGCATGAGGGCAAGGTAAAATGTGCAATGGCAGTAAGATGAAGAGTTTCTCCTCTTTTATATGAGCCTTCCTTAAATTCTCTGCAACATCATTATAACAGTTTTTACAATCAAATTGTTGAGACATGGAATGTGTCTTTCTAATTTCCTGTTTTCCTCATTAAATCACATAGTGTTGGTCCATGTAAGTATTTATGAGCATATTTATATGTGATCACATATTCATTGAAGGGTGGACATGCATTTTGTACATCTTGCTGTTGTGCAAATTGGCATGGCTGGAGCATGCTGCATGCGCTTCCTCTGCTCATGTCCAGATATTGGTGACGCCAAGAAAGTGAGCCTGCTTATCAGGGATGGGGTTCATATATATTTTCATAAGACTAATGATTCATTATTTGAGTCTGAGTGGGGATGGTTCATAAATCTGTATCATATCACCCCTGCTCCTCCTTTCCTCCAGGGTATACATATTTAGATTCTTCAGTCTCTCCTCATAAGTCATTCGATGAAGACCATCCACCTTTTTGGTCACCCTTCTCTGGACCACCTCCATCCTGTCTCTGTCCCTTCGGAGATACGGTCTCCAGAACTGAGCACAGTACTCCAAGTGAGCCCTCACCACGGACCTGTACAAGGGGATAATTACTTCCCCTTTCTTACTCGAAATTCCTCTCTCTAAGCAGCCCAGCATTCTTCTGGCTTTAGCTATTGCCTTGTCACACTGTTTCACTGACTTCAGATCGTTAGACACTATCACCCCAAAGTCTTTCTCCTGTTCCGTGCACATCAGCCCTTCTCCCCCCATCGAATACAGTTCTTTCAGATTTCTACACCCCATATGCATGACTCTGCACTTCTTGGCATTAAATCTCAGCTGCCATATCTTTGAACACTCTTCCAGTTTCCTTAAATCCCGTCTCATTCTCTCCACTCCTTCTGGCATGTCCACTCTGTTGCAGATCTTAGTATCATCCGCAAATAGACAAACCTTACCTTCTATCCCATCCGCGATGTCGCTCACAAAGATATTGAACAGGACCGGTCCCAACACCGACCCTTGTGGCATTCCACTCATCACTGTTCTCTCTTTAGAGTAAGTTCCATTTACTATAACACATTGTCTTCTGTCCTTCAACCAGTTTGCTATCCAGGCCACTACCTTGGAACTCACACCCAAGCGTCTCATTTTATTCACAAGCCTCCTGTGCGGGACCGTATCAAAAGCTTTGCTAAAATCCAAGTAGTTGACATCGAGTGCTCTTCCTCGATCCAATTCCTTAGTCACTCAATCAAAAAAGTCGATCAGATTTGTCTGACAGGACCTTCTCTTGGTGAAACCATGCTGCCTCTGGTCCATCAATTCTGCTGCTTGTAGATAGTTCACTATTCTTTCATTCAGCAGTGACTCCAATACATTTCCCACCACCGGGGTGAGGTTAACCGGCCTGCAGTTTCCAGCCTCCTCTCTGCTCCCAGTCTTGTAAGCGGGACCACTGTCACTCTTCTCCAATCAATTGGCACCACTCCCATTTCCAGGGAACTATTGAACAGGTCACACAGCGGAGCCGCCAGCATATCTCTGAGCTCACTCAGTATCCTGGGATGAACCTCATCAGGTCCCATGGCTTTGTCCACCTTAGATTTCCTAGCTCATCCCATACATTCTCTTCCGTAAACGGAGTTTCATCTATTCTGCTCCCTCCAGTTTCTTGTTAACTAGTGTTGGTCCTTCTCCAGGGTCTTCTTTAGTGAATACTGAAAGGAAAGGAATACCATAAGTGAGGTTATCAAATTTGCAGATGATACAAAATTATTCAGAGTAGTTAAATCACAAGCGAATTGTGATACATTGCAGGAGGACCTTGCAAGACTGGAAGATTGGGCATCCAGATGGCAGATGAAATTTAACCCTTGCTGTAGTTACATGATGTTAGGTTCCATATTAGGAGCTACCACTCAGGAAAAAGACCTAGGCATCATAGTGGATAATACTTTGAAATCATTGGTTCAGTGTACTGCAGCAGTCAAAAAAGCAAACAGAATGTTAGGAATTATTAGGAAGGGAATGGTTAATAAAACGGAAAATGTCAGAATGCCTCTGTATCGCTCCATGGTGAGACCACGCCTTGAATACTGTATACAATTCTGGTCGCCGCATCTCAAAAAAAGATATAGTTGCGATGGAGCAGGTACAGAGAAGGGCGACCAAAATTATAAAGGGAATGGAACAGTTCCCCTATGAGGAAAGGCTGAAGAGTTTAAGACTGTTCAGCTTGGAGAAGAGACGGCTGAGGGGAGATATGATAGAGGTCTTTAAAATCATGAGAGGTCTTGAATGAGTAGATGTGAATCGGTTATTTACACTTTTGGATAATAGAAGGATTAGGGGGCACTCCATGAAGTTAGCAAGTAGCACATTTAAGACTAATCAGAGAAAATTCTTTTTCACTCAACGCACAGTTAAGCTCTGGAATTTGTTGCCAGAGGATGTGGTTAGTGCAGTTAGAGTAGCTGGGTTTTAAAAAAGGTTTGGATAAGTTCTTTGAGAAGTCCATTAACTGCTATTAATCAAGTTGACTTAGGGAATGGGCTCCGCTATTACTGGCATCAGTAGCATGGGATATTCTTAGAGTTTGGGTACTTGCCAGGTTCTTGTGGCCTGGTTTGGCCTCTGACCCAGCAAAGCAATTTCTTATGTTCTTATGATTCAAAAGAGTTCTAAAATGGCTGGGATAAATGGTGTTCAGGCTTCCAACCACAGCCTTCCAGGTGGGAGTGACTGAGGAGGATGGATGGCTCCTTAATAGTGTGTTCTATACAGGGCAGTGCCATCTGATGGCCAGACCAGGGGGGTTTGCCACATGAATCATGCTAGTTGAGAGAGGTACCTTCCACCAGCCAGGAGATCCCACCAGTATGAATATGAGGATGGTAGATTAGTTGTCTTACTGTTGAGAGATGTGAACCCAAAGCCCCTTCCTTGTCCCAGGTGTGACTCCTTCCTTTCCATCTCACTGCATAACCCTGAGCAAGTCATTTGATTTTCCTGTGCTGCATTCTTTCTCAAGGCTAGATTGGTACTCTGTATGAATACAAGAGAACTTGATCTATAAACAGAAGCAGAATGTGGAAGAAAGGCGAGAAAGAAAATGAGGTGGATGAAATAGGAAAGTCAGGGGGGTGGGGGGGGGGGGAGATTCCAGAAAGGGGAGAAAAAAGAGAGAAAAAGAGAGAGAGAGACTGGATGAGGGAGAGAAAGAGAAAACTCTGCCAGCACATGGTAAGCCTAATTAATTAATTCATCACACATTCTAGTAGTTATTTTTAAAATGCTGGTTCCTAGTTTATTTTTTGAAGTGCAAAGTGCAGATTGACTGTAAGTGTTTAGCAAACATTCTACTGCTTTTCAGTTTCTAGATCAGACTTATGTTAAAAATAGAAACGGTTCTATTTTTCATCCTCTCTATTAGTAAACACTAGTGATCCTATTTTGTACATCTGTTATTTTAGATCAAAGAGACTTTGCCTCAGGCACATTTGAAAAACAAAGTACAATATGCTATTGAATTCTCATCATATACTTTTTCTGGCTCACTTCTCTCCTTGTTCTTGATTTGGCTAACACTCCCATCTGCCTGTATTCATTTTGAAGTTTAGTTTATTTGATAATCTTACTATCCCTCTCCTTTTATCCCCAGTTGCTCTCCAAAACTAAATTATCACATTTTTTTCCTGGTTTAAAATTATTTTTAATTTACTTGCAATGCGCACTGCTTAGCTCAGCCTCTGTCAGTGCCTCACTAAAGTAGAAAAACAATCTAGTAGGCCATTAGAGTTATACAGCAGAGCAGACGAATGAGATTGCACTTGAAAGCTGGTTGTAAATTGTAGTCTGATTGAGTATCACGTCCTGCATGTTTGAACTCTCTCAGTGACAGCCACAAATTATACATTCTGTGGAAGTGGCAGCCTGTTTGGCCGTGCTTTCCTTCTCTGCTGTGGGGGTGAGGACTGCCACGGACGGTTGCCTCTGTCTCTGCGAATCATCTTGGCCATTGCTGCACTGCTCCCAGTGCTGCTGGTGGTTTGGGCCTGCTACATACTGCATGGGGCCCAGGGGAAGTTTGAAGCCACGCCTGACAAATATATCAGCTCCCAAGAGGAGAGCAAGATAGGGTCACATGGGGGCAGCTGCGCAGAGTTGCAAACTGACTTCATTTTTTTGGTCAGGCTAAACCAGTCCTGGTTTTATATAATGACTGCATGGACTACTTGTAGTTCAGCTTTTTGGAGGGAAATCAGAGAAACACCTCCATGCATGTAGTAGAGTAAAATTGGGTTGACCAGCAGAAAAAGAACCAATCAGCAATCCTAGCTTGTCTGCACCATGGTATTTTATTCCCTTTTCCCCTACTGTAGACTTCTTTTTTTCATGGTTAACAATCTTTCTTGTTTCTTCTCATGTAATTGTTCCATTTGCTCACATTGGCTTTGCTGCTCTTCTTTTAACTCTCTCGGTCTTACTCTCTGAAAGACTAAAACTGTACATCCTTTTCCAGTTTAAGACTTATCTTACAGCAGGAGTAGTATCACCTCTTTTTCCCTACTGATAATTACTATATTCAGGTATGCTAGGAACCTTGATGCTATGCCAGCTGCTGACTGACACTGACGTGAATTGTCATCTTGTTTATGGTCTGCCTGGATATGCCAAAGTCTTTCCAACTCACATGTTCCTACAATCTTCCCTGCTAGTTTATAAATTGCTTGTTTATTTTTGTTCTCTATGTGTATGACCTTACATTTGTCAACATGCAATCATTTAACAGCTCATCCCTCTACCTTAACTATATCTATATGCAACTTTTCAATATCTCTCAATTACAGCAGTAGCCCAATGGCTTTGTAACCACAAGTTCAAATTAAACTCCTCCAAATCAGAACGCCTCTGGATCAGCCATCAAGGTCATCTCCTATGATTTCTGTCTTCCTTGTCAGGTTCCCCTTTACGTACGGGAATCAATATGAATGAAGTATAGGTGTTCAGCTCAACCAATATCTCATGATGGAAACTCGTGTCACCAAGGTGGTAATGTCCTCCTTCATGCATTTGTGCCAGATCTGCCAACTGCACATCTACCTTGTAAAACATAGCCTCGCCACCATGCATTAATCACCAGCCGAATCAATTCTATTCAGTGGTATCTCACAATACAGTATGAAGTTACTCCAGCTCCTACAAAGTACAGCCAGTACCATTTTGGTACGAGTCAAAGCAACAGATCACATAAAATGAATATTACTACACCTATTAAAACAAATCTCAGTCTAATGCAGGATAAAATTCAAAACCCTCTTTTTTGTCTTCAAGTGAGTGAATAAACAGACCCCAGCATATCTCTCCCAGTTTCTTTGCTCTTACACTCCCTCAAGATAACTCTGGTCCTCTCAAACGGCTCCTTTCCTCCTTTCCTTTCATGTCCTCCAGATTGCCCTGTGCAAGCCTTCATGCTTTCAGCTGTTATGCGCCAAATATATGGGGCAAATTACCACTATCCCTATGCTTTGAGCCATGCTACCTCATGTTCAGAAAAAATGTGAAGGTATATCATTCCTGTAGAACCCTGTGTGTGTGTGTGTGTGTGTGTGTACAGTACCAGCAGTAGGCACAAGGTGTTAGTATAACAGATTAATCAGAGGTTGCAGTACCATCAGCCACTACAGGGTGTCAGTAAAGAAGTTATAACTGAACAGAAACCGCTTTTGCAGCCAGGCCTGGGAAGGAGAGAAGTTGTTACAAGGACCAGTTCCAGGTAAGAGATGAGCTATAGCTGCTATACTACCAATTTGAAAGCCATCAGTAAAAGTCACTTGATTCACCTCAAATCATTTTGGTCTCCAGAGGCTGAATAGTGGGAAAATATAGGTTCTGCTGAATATCAACAATCATAAAAGGTGGTGATCATAAGATTTTTGGTATAGAAAGCCATTCATTACAGCTTGAGAAAAGATATTTGAAGAGTACAGAAGGTGGACGAGGTACCATTAATACTTCATAAGCATCATCCACTCTACTTGAAGACATGCCTATAAACACCTTTCATCCAAATACCTACATACCTTTAATTTGCCTCAAGCCACATTCAAATCCAATAAGATTTGCTACTGTTCCAGGATGCTATACATCTGGGCCTGAGCAATGACTCAGTCATGTAGTTCCTGAATGTATCTAAAGGAGTGATTATAACACATTTAATGCTTTTACACTCGGAAAAATTAAGTAAACTAACTACTTGCTGCAAACCTAAATCCTAAACAGCAGTGGTATAATTGCATCAGGCTTCCAAGAAGTTGGGTGACCTTCATGGAAGGACCATGGTTAAAACTCAAACTTCCATGAGCATGGGGAAGCTGGATTTTAACACAGAAAGGGGCCTGGGTTTAAAGTATTGATCTTCAAAGAAGCAAAGCTGAAGAAGGCAAAACCTGAAATGGCCACATTGCAGAGGTGGTGGAGGCCATCCTGTAAAAGATTTTGGGTGTGCAAGAGACAGATATGGAAGGCAATGGTAAGAAAAGGGTTAGAGGTCAGGGAATAGACATGAGGAGAGGGGGCTGGTATTAGACTGTATGTGGAAACTCACATGTGCATCTACTCAAAGTGCACTGTAGGGACAATTCAGGCCACCATTTTCTGAGCACATCTTAAAGGAGATGTTCTCTCTGAACTAAATAAAATAGAAGAAAGGTGAGCAAAGCATTATGGATAATCTTCTATATGTGACAGAACTGAGAATTGCAGACATAGCAGAAAGTATGCAAGGGTTATAAAACATATCCTAGCAATGCCACCATACTGTCTATCTTCAGCATTGCCTAAAACAAAAAATCTTAGACACTGATTGGAGGACTTTAATATCATTTTGACACCATGCAGTGATAAAAATGTGCACTTCACTTATTATAAAAAAAAGTAAGAAATTTCCAATCAAAAGCAGTGCTTGCTTGACTCTTATCCGTATGCATTGACTAAGGCTATTCACTTCTACGAAAGTGAGTGAAAGAAAAGCAGCCAATAAAAGCCCGCCATCATAAAAGTCCTGCCAATACCTTGGCACAAGAATCAATAAGCCTGCCTGTCTGCATGCATCCCTGTCTGTGTTTTTTTGAAGAATTTTTCTGTATATAATTTTTAAGAAGACCAGAAAGTATGAGAACTTAACTTAAAACTCCTCTTGTTCTTAAAGGAGAGCCGCCTGACACTGCCAGCACTGTTTCAGTGGTTCGGTTCCTTAGAGCAGTAGCATGACTACCTTGTGTGTCCTTTCACAGAGGCATTTCATTCGCAAAGATGTCAGCTGAATAAAACCGGCTAGATCCTTATAAGTCCCAGCATTAAAGGTAGCTTTTAACTTGCTGGTTGTGCTGAGCTGAGCTGTGTCACTCTTAGAAATGACAGTGTTGCAGACTGGAACAAGCCATATGACCAATGATTATAACTTAAGACGAGGTCTGGAAAAGACCACTTTTTCTACTAATAAGTAAACAATACCATCTCTTATAATGGTCATATATGTTTGATTCACAATGATGGGTTTATGAAGTACTGGTGAATTTTGAATTCCACTATTAACAGAGAGAGAGAGAAACTATCCAACTTCTTTAACCACCGTATCCAGTGTGGTGAGAGAACAGACCTTGACTTTTAATTTAGAAGGTCTGAGGTTACTAAGAACATAAGAATATAAGAAATTGCCATGCTGGGTCAGACCAAGGGTCCATCAAGCCCAGCATCCTGTTACTTTCCAACAGAGGCCAAACCAGGCCACAAGAACCTGACAATTACCCAAACATTAAGAAGATCCCATGCTACTGATGCAATTATATAGCAGTGGCTATTCCCTAAGTAAACTTGATTAATAGCAGTTAATGGACTTCTCCCCCAAGAACTTATCCAAACCTTGTTTTGAACCCAGCTACACTAACTGCATTAACCACATCCTCTGGCAACAAATTCCAGAGCTTAATTGTGCGTTGAGTGAAAAAGAATTTTCTCCGATTAGTCTTAAATGTGCTACCTGCTAACTTCATGGAATGCCCCCTAGTCCTTCTATTATTTGAAAGTGTAAATAACCAATTCACATCTACTCATTCAAGACCTCTCAGGATCTTAAAGACCTCTATCATATCCCCCCTCAGCCGTCTCTTCTCCAATCTGAACAGCCCTAACCTCTTCAGTCTTTCCTCATAGGGGAGCTGTTCCATCCCCTTTATCATTTTGGTTGCCCTTCTCTGTACCTTCTTCTTCACAACTATATATTTTTTGAGATGCAGGGACCAGAATTGTACACAGTATTCAAGGTGCGGTCTCACCATGGAGCGTTATAGAGGCATTATGACATTTTCCGTTTTATTAACCATTCCCTTCCTAATAATTCCTAACATTCTGTTTGCTTTTTTGACTGCCGCAGCACACTGAGACGAAGATTTTAAAGTATTATCCACTATGATGCCTAGATCTTTTTCCTGGGTGGTAGCTCCTAATATGGAACCTAACATCGTGTAACTACAGCAAACTACTCTGTATTAAATCTGTGCACACTTTTGGTCAATAATCTTTTGTGCTATTTTAGAAACTTTGAAAGTGCATCTAACTGCCATTATTACATATCTGGGTAAAATACCTAATCAGTTATGTTTAATTGACAAAACTAATATACATTTAAACAATTTACTTTAAATCTTGAAAAACTGAAGACATTAACATTCAGAATTTGATCCCGTAAATAAATACTCTAAGAAATACATTCTTAGGGCATATTTAGGTATTAGTCAGTCACAGGCTGGATTGCAGACTTATCTGGGTAACTGATGAGATATTCAGTAGTGCAGCTGCATTGCTGAATAGACCTGGCTCTCTAAAAGTTAGCTGAATAAAGTTTATCCAACAAACTTTAGGACTACTCCATGGCATGACCAGAGTTAGCTGGATAAATTATCTGAATATCTGAGTTAGCCCGATCACTTAGCCTGCTAACTTAACTCCACCCTGGAACACTTCCAGAATGCCCCTACATAACCCAGCAAACTTTTAGTCAGATAATGTTATCTAGATAAAAATGTAGCTGGATAAATGGGGGAAATATGCAAAAGTTGACATTTAGTCTGATAACTCACTAGTTATCCAGTTAAATGCTGCTACATATTTACCCCATAGAGGTTTGTAGATTTTTCCTACAGCAAAACTCTCAACTGGACAGACTAGATGGGCCATTTTGGTCTTACTGGCATTTATTCACTGAGGGCCTGATTTTAAAAAGCATTTACTCGAGTAAAAACCAGATTTACTGGAGTAAATTCACTTTACTTGAGTAAGTGGGTTTTTGAAAATTGCTACAATATATGCCATTGACTGGTCTATAGGATTTACTCACATAAGTGCACTTTACTTGAGTAAATGGCTTTTGAAAATTGCTACAATAGTAGCTACATTTACGCATGTAACTCCTTTTGAAAATTACCCCCTATGTTAATAAGTTGCTATGATACCCATAGAACATGTTTTAAGAACCATCCCTTATTTTTTAAATGCTGGCTTAAACTTCCCATGAAAAATATCATCTTGACTGGGCCAATGCCAATTTTTCCATGAAGAAATCATAGCACTCAGCTTTTAAAAATATATTCTGGGGGGAGTGGTGGAGAAAGACCTTACTAGTGATAGTTGTGTGATACCTCCGAGTCGCGGGGAGAGATTTGCCTTGTTCTGACATCCGGGCCCTTTAAAACTCAGTGTGCAATGCTGCGCCACTATCAGTGAGCCAAAGCCGTGTGCCAAAGAGGTGCGTCCCTGGGTAAGATTTTCATCTAGAGATTTCCATTATTTCTGTTAGGTCTCCGGAGCATCATGGGTAAGAAAAGAAAAGGTAATGTGTGCGATTAACCATCTGAACCTGCATCTTCCCTCTCTTTTTCCTACATGACTCTGGAAACATATTTTGCATCAACAGGAAGATGCTGGATTGAGTGAACCTGGAGCAGTTGACTCTGGTCTGGAAGAAGCCTCGATCTCCCTAAGTCCAGAAGGTCCTCTCCCTCTGCAGGCACAATTAATATTTGGCAGTGAAACTGGAGTTGAGGAGATGGAGTTGGGAGAAAGCTTTCCTTCTCCTGTCCAAGATGTGGAGTTCTCTGTCAGTGAGATTTTTTTGCCCCCTTTGTGGATGGAAGAATCAAGTCAACTTATCCTTGTGAAGCCTGCAGTAGGGACTCTCAAACTATTATGGCTAGCTCTTACTAATCTTGAAAACTCTGCTTCTACCAGAATAAATTCTAGGCTGAATTCTGTTAATGGATTGTCAGTGCAAATTAATCAGCATTCCTTGTCCATTAAGGAGCAACGTGAGAAAATTGTTGAATTAGTTAATGACTATTATAAGCCACATGAATATAATGTGGCATTGATGAAGGACCATACGGTGTTACATGGCAAACCTGGGAATATGTGGAATTATGAGAAGGTTCAATTTAAGATTTTTTCATTTTCCCTGCTGTCCCTTAATTCCTTCTTTGTAAATAGCGAGGGCGTTTTATTCAGAATTCTTAAAAGTTTGGGTCTTCTTTGGATAATGTGGGAAAACAGAGTTGACATCACAGAGTTTAGACTTTACTAGTTAGTTAGAAGAGTCGCAATCTATAGTAACTTATCGAGCTACCCTTTTGGTTACCAATGTTCAAGAATGAGATATTCAATGGACAATGAGGCTATTTTTCCATCTTAGAGATACGTGTTTTTTGGGTAAAAAGGTTTCTGTATTCCTTGTCAGGGAAACACAGCACAGAAGAAAATTGTTTCTTTTGAAAAGGCAGAAGGTTATAATGCTTGCTGCTAGTTTCCTTTTAAAATTTCCATGTAAGTGTGTTATTAAACTTTGGACCCAATGCATTTGGAAGGATTTTTTGCAAAATAAGAGTAATTTCTTTTTGGATTAGGACCTGCATTAATGTATTGGAATTTGAGAAACATTGTTTCCTTTTTTATTCTTTGCCCCATTGGGGATTAAAATAGTGGTAATTGTATTATATATCCTTGTTACGTTTCTACACGTGTTTTTGGTCTGTATTCTTGATGATCAGGGTTAAGTTGATCTATAAAATTTGAACTTCAATAAAGATACAATTTTTAAAAAGGTATTCTTGAGATGAATAAATGGTTGTGTGGGTGCTGTCAACAAGGGGGTATTGGCTGCCTGGATCATGGGATATTTCAAGGACTGCTGAGCAGGGGGTCTACCTGTCGAAAAAAGGGTGCAGCCTTCCAAAACAGACTGGCAAATACAGGCCGATTCAAAAAACCCGCGGGAGACTGCGTGTTGAGCACCCGCTCTCCCGACGCGCGCCCAGGCACCTCTCCTGGGCGTGCGATTCTGTATTTAAATTAGGGATGGTGCTAATAAGGAGGCGCTAGGGATACTAGTGTGTCCCTAGTGCCTCCTTATTAGCAGAAGTGGTGGCTGTCATCAGGTCCAACAACCGACGCTTAATTTTACCGGCATCTGTTTTCGAACCTGCTGACAGCCACGGGTTTGGAAAACGGACTGCAAAATTGAGCGTCCGTTTTCAATCTTCCGAACCAGCAGGAAGATTTTTTTTTTTAAGAAGTTTTGGTTTTTTTTTTCATTTTTGGGGCCTCCGACTTAATATTGCTATGATATTAAGTCGGAAGTTATACAGAAAAGCATTTTTTTCTGCATTTCTGTACACTTACCCTGTGCCATCTGAAATGAATACCTGCCTTTGGGCAGGCGTTAATTTCTGAGAGTAAAATGTGCGACTTTCTGTATTTCGGGTGATTAACTAATAGGCTCATCAGCATGCATTTGCATGTGATGAGCGCTATTAGTTTCAGTGGGGTTGGCCGCGCGTTTTCCACGTGCTATTACCCATTATACTGTAAAACGTGTGGCCAAATGGGGGCTAAACGGTGCGCTCAGCCGTGCACACCGTTTACTGAGGAGGTCTTTAAACTAGCATCATCAGGGATAGGTGAACGAAGCCCTAAAGTATCTAAAAGTGAATCTTTAAACACACGTAGATAAATGGGAAAAAGTGCAAAGTCTGGAAAGCAATGTACATTTATGTTCATAGTATGAGAAATAAAGTCTAGAGATGGTAATGGAAGAAGCTAACTTGAATGTAGTGGCTGTCATGGGGACATGGTACATGGAAAATTATGACTGGAGTATAGTTATACCAGGCTGCAATCTATTCAGGAAGGACAAGATAGGAAGAAAGAGAGAAGGAGGGGCAATATTTTATTATATATAAAATAATATTAAAGCAACACAATTGCAGGGCCTATGAGGTAAGGAGAAGGCACTATGGGTTAATCTGGAAAGAGTGAATGGAACATTTATTTATTGGTGTGATATACCAACCTCCTTTGCAATAAAAAGAAAAATGACGGAGATTTAATAGAGGATATTCACTAGGCATGTGTAGCCCAAATATTTTAGGTTCAGTTCATTTTTGTTTCCTAGTTGGGTGGGGGAGTTCATTTTTTCTTTCATTTACTGTTTTTCTTTCAGTTTGATTTGTTTCCTGATCTCACTGCAGTGCCAGTCTCAGGTGTAGCCAGTGCCATTATTGTACATGTAAGGGCCTGATTTTCAAAAGCATTTACATGTTTAAAAATGGGTTTTATATGTGTAAATGCACTTTACTCGAGTAAGGGGGCTTTTGAAAATTGCTACAGTCTATGCCATTGAATTATCATAGGATTTACCCGCATAAGTGCACTTAACAAGGGTAAATGGTTTTTGAAAATTGCTACAATAGTAGTTACATTTACATGTGAAAATCCTGAAAATTATCCCCATAATTTTTGTCAAACATTTCTTGATTTGTAATTTCTGATGCATGTTTAGTTACATATGCTTCTTTAATCTAAACATGCTCAGCTCCCACTTTTGTAAAGAAAGCCTCATGTCTCTTCCATATTAATGGAAGAGATAGTTGAACAATCTAATATGAATTCAATGCTACACTCTCTACCTCAAAAAATTCTGATCAGCTTGCATGAGTACAACATACTAGTCAAGTCTGTACCTGACTGAAAGCCACAGCCCAGCATGTCCCGCAAAGAAAGGAAATTTGCTGCTAAGCTCTACAGCATCAAAAGAACCAACAGATCAAGATCACATGGGATTCTGTAACATACAGTTGTTCTGAAACATTTTACACATTCTTCAGTGTTAATTCCATTAATTTCACTGTTGTCCTAAGTGTGCAAATTCAAACTGGAAATTTGGTACACACCAGAGGTGTCAATTGTTAATGAATCTGAGCAGTTTTTCACTTTTTTTTCTATAGAAAATTCTTCTTCCTTTGCTTTACAATTAGAGATTAATTTCTTATATCTAAGGGGGAATATAAAAATGTGAATTTTTATGCTGTCATGTCTTTGATACTGTTCATGGGTTTTCATACTACTGTGACTCTTAACAGATGTAAATCTGAAAAGCAGTCAAATCAAAGATGCTTTGATGATATTTGGACAGAGTTAGAAGGCATTTGATTTGGATCTAATATGAACCAATTCTGTTCTGGCTTTTAAAATGTTAGTCAATTTAATTGTGAAACTATATCTGGGACAAGCTCAGGTACTTTTGAACTAGGGTGACTTGATCACTGGAACATTTCAATTCTCTTCCTTTTTTCTGCTTATAAAAAGAAGCAAGCCCATTATTCTGGATTACAGTTCTTTCCTATAATCCAGTCCAGATTTTCCAGCTAATGGCCTGGAGAAATGGTTATGAAAAACTTCAGGACAATCCGAATCCAGTTGAAGCTGGTTCCCTAATTAAGAAGGAGCTCCAGAAGCTTAAGAGATGTGAGCAGCCTAGCAACCAATATAGAGGGTGGTTTGTTACATGCCACCTCAGAAACATGGCAGCATAGCAGATGATGAAAAATAAAGATCAATACTCTCTCTGCCCAGTCTCTAATTCTCTACCACTTTTGGCAAATGAATATATCAATTTTCATACTTAAACTAACATCATCTTCTCCATGTCTTTCATGCAATTTCTCAAACCAGTTCCCACCATTGTCCTCTATATCTATGTCAAGCATACCCATACTCTGACACAACACTAGCCTCCACCACCTCTGCCAGTAGGCTACAACAGACATCCATCATCCATCCTCAGAAAAGAAGTACTTTCTGATATTTCCTCTGAGCCTAACATAGAGTAAATGAAGATGACAGCAGTTAAGGACCAAGTGGCCCATCCAGTCTATCTGACTATTCCTGTCATACTCTACTAAGGATATCTCCCAACTGTCAACCATAGAAGAAGTTTGACCATCTGCAGAATATTGTTTCTCATCCAAATGAGTGTTTTGTTGTCTTTCTTTTTAGTTCTTGCAAGTCCTATATTTAATCCAACTCCTAGTACCCTTCCCATGTCTGACCATAAAACTTTGTAACACTCCAAATGGCCACTGTCCAAACATTCGGTCACCTCATGCTCATTGGGGTTAGATTTAATCATGGCTGTTCTGTGCAAGTCACACAAGCCTTCTTGGAAACCTGATGTAGCCATAGCCATACTCTCTGTACACTGGTTTATGTTTAGGGCTTCTAATTTTAGGTATTTGTAAATTGTAAATTTAGGTTTTTATTTTCCAGCTAATTTGGGGTTCTTTGAAGATGCAACACAAGATCAGTGTTTATCAGTGTTTCACAGTGCAGGTACTAGAGATGGGTACATTTTTCAGTTGAATCAAAGAGATACATTTGTGCAGTTAAGAAGTCATTAGTGTGACAAAGGCACGAAAACAAAGTGGAGGATCCAGGCTAGGCAAAAGTAGGGGTAGAAGAGTACTAGGGTACAGCCCCAAGTCTAGGGTTTTGACTGCAATGGGCAGGGGCCACATACTCAGTCCTGGGGCTAAGATCCAAATTGTACAGTCACCAGTCCTTTTCCCTAGGGCATGTATTTTTCTGAATGGGGGGAAGGATAGTCTTCAAGGTCACAAGCATATGTATGGAATCCCTTCCTTGTGTGTTATCTTTGACTCATAAGTGGGGTACAATGAATGGAACAGGCAGGACACTGAGGTTGTGTGTTCCAAATTAAAATTTACTGTGATTTGTTCAAAATGCTTCATTTATATCAACAAAGCTGTTCCCAGTTACATCCATGTCCATACTGGTCTCTTTCACTAAACTTCTCTATCTGTGAAATTGTCCCATAGCACTGGGTCCTGAGATTGACATACTCTCCAAGATCTGGAAAGACAAGTGCCCCAGGTGGGTGGAGGTATCCTAAATATACCAGTGGGGATATCCTAAGTGTACCAGGTGAACTCCAGATCTTCAAAGAGCCAGTCCTTGTCCTGTGTTCCAGAGTGAAGATTCCTATGGGGGTCTTCAGATGTCATGACTCTTCTTACTCCTGATCTCCTCGTCAAACTATTTAGATGTATCTCTCTGGGTGAAAGCTCCTGGGCCTAGGAAAAAGTCATATCTTCACTTTCCCCAAACTCTGTGCAAGGAAAGTGGCCTCTTCCTCTCCAACTCATAAAAAAGGACAAAACCAAATCTTCTCAAAATTCCAGAAAAAAACCCCTCTCTTTTGAGGTGAGTCACCACTCCCTCCACAGGTTGTGAGATGGTCATTGCAGATCTTCTCTAACCTTGTCCTCCCATGTCTGGGCTCTTTTTCTCCTCCAGCCAGGACAGGGATTCACAAATGAGAAAAAAAATCTTCCAAAATGACTTCTGAAAAATATTCAGTTTCTTGAAAACCTGAGTCAAACCCTTCCAGGCAGGGAGTACCCTCTCTCCAGAGTATTTAGCTGTGAGGCCTAAAGCAAGGGACAATAAAAGAAAGCAACTCCTTCTACAACCTCAAACCAAAAATGCCACACTACTCTCTATACTCACCCACCCTTATCCAAACAGGAGCTCATCACTCCAGCCAGCCTCAGAGGAGGTGCTGTTCAAAATAGTACACCCCTCTCTAACTCTCTAACCCCAAGGCTTAGACTAAGGCCATCTGGTGGAAACCTAGGGGGTCTCTAACTCTTCCCCTCCCAAAAAAAATATGGGGATAGGACACATATACAGATTTGTTTTTTTTTCAGCGACAGAACATATACAACTCAATAACAATGAATTGAGACATTGTCACATAACCTAATCCAGCCACATGGAGAAGTGCTAACTAACCCTAGTGGAACTTTCAGCCTACACAAACTTGGGACCCAGTTCCTTCACATTAAACACAGCAATACCAATAACATTTTTTCACCCAACAATATTAATACTCTTTCTGGGTCTCCTGAGAGAAGAACATTGCCCTTATTGCTCATCACTAACACTTCTTCTTGCACTCACACACATAAGGCACTGGGTGTGTGTCTTTAAACCCGGCATTGGAAGGATACTAGAGATGTGAATCGTGTCCTCGATCGTCTTAACGATCGATTTCGGCTGGGAGGGGGAGGGAATCGTATTGTTGCCGTTTGGGTGTGTAAACTATCGTGAAAATCGTTAAAATCGTGAGCCGGCACACTAAAACCCCCTAAAACTCACCCCCGACCCTTTAAATTAAATCCCCCACCCTCCCGAATGCTTTAAATTACCTGGGGATCCAGTGGTGGTCCAGAACGGCGGCGGTCCGGAATGGCCCCCTCAATTGAATCCTGTTGTCTTCAGCCGGCGCCATTTTGCAAAATGGCCGCCGCAAAATGGCAGCGGCCATAGACAAAAACGATTTGACGCAGGAGGTCGTTCCGGACCCCCGCTGGACTTTTGGCAAGTCTTGTGGGGGTCAGGAGGCCCCCCCAAGCTGGCCAAAAGTTCCTGGGAGTCCAGCGGGGTTCAGGAAGCGATTTCTTGCCGCGAATCGTTTTCCATACGGAAAATGGCGCTGGCAGGAGATCGACTGCAGGAGGTCGTTCAGCGGGGGTTCTGGACCGCCGCTGAACGACCTCCTGCAGTCGATCTCCTGCCGGCGCCATTTTCCGTACGGAAAACGATTCGCGGCAAGAAATCGCTTCCTGAACCCCACTGGACTCCCAGGAACTTTTGGCCAGCTTGGGGGGGCCTCCTGACCCCCACAAGACTTGCCAAAAGTCCAGCGGGGGTCCGGAACGACGTCCTGCATCGAATCGTTTTTGTCTATGGCCGCCATTTTGCGGCAGCCATTTTGCAAAATGGCGCCGGCTGAAGACAACAGGATTCAATTGAGGGGGCTGTTCCGGACCGCCGCCGTTCTGGACCACCGCTGGATCCCCAGGTAATTTAAAGCATTGGGGGGGGGGGTTCGGGAGGGTGGGGGATTTAATTTAAAGGGTCGGGGGTGGGTTTTAGGGGGTTTTAGTGTGCCGGTTATCCTGCCCTCCCCCTTCCCCCGATTTACGATTTTTTAACGATAAATCGGGGGAATTGGTATTGTATCGTGGCCCTAACGATTTTTGACGATTTAAAATATATCGGACGATATTTTAAATCGTCAAAAAACGATTCACATCCCTATTGGATACCATCAACTTGAACCCACTTCCTTACCTCCATACCAAAACATGAGAATAACATGACCAATAGGAGGTGTCTTGGTCCCAAATGGTCTGCACTAGTATACCCTGCTTACAGTAAAACACTTTTATCACAAAAGTCAAACACATTCCATTTTACTGTTTCCCTTTCAGATATGCGGTAAGGTATCTCTCACACCAATGCTTTCCCGAAATCTCTGGGTTAGAGATTGCCTCTCTCCTCTTTCTCATCATTACCTCCGGCAAGGACTATGGAAGGAAATATTAGCTCCTGAAGAGGGACCCAGGAACAGGTGCACTCTAGGAACTGCTAACAAAAATAAATTAGCAGTAAGGTTGTGATTTCAGATGTGAGGGCTCCCACCTAAGAGAAGGAAAAAGTAATTATTTAAGAAACTGATTAGTAAAATTAAACTAAGGAACACCACTTTTTTCAATTTTTCAGGGAGGCAATGCTTACTTCACCTCCCTGATCCATTGTTTTTGTTACCTCATTAAAGAACTCAGTCAAGTTTGTCTGACAGAATCTTCATTTGGTAAAACTATTTCACCAGATGTCTTATTAATTATTTGTTTGAAAATACCGCACTGCCTTTTTTTTTTTTAGTATTATTTTCATAGTTTTGCCTTCTACTGAAGTTAGACTAACAGGTCTGTAGTTGCCTGCCTCCTCCTTGTTCCCAGTTTCCTGGAGCAGGATTACATCCTCTGTCCTCCAGATCCTCACAACCTCCTTCACCTTCAAGGACAAGTTGAACAGGATTGTGAGGGGTGCAGTAAGCACATTCCTATTCTCTTTTAGCATGATGGCATTCAAACTATCAGGTCACATGACATTATCCGTTTTCATTTATGTAAGCCCTTCAAGTACCTTCCCTCTGTAATTTAATTTGTAATCATTTTCTTTTTATTAATGCCATTTCCTGAGGGGCTGATGCAATAAGGTGCATTCAGCAGAGCACACAGTTTAATCCGCAGTTGTGTGCACGTTTTTTTGTACACAAACGTATCTCCCAATGCAGCAAGGAGTTTTGCGCACAAAAAAATGTGCCTGTAAAATTGTGCATCCTGCTTAGCACTCTCACATGGAAATCCCATGCAAATGAAGGCATTAGCTATTACCCCCCAATGCAGAGAGGTACGCTGACTTAACTCAGTTTTTCTAAGCACTGGAAATTTTACTCCTGGTCAGAGGTGGAATAAAGTCTCCAGCATTTGTGTCAGTCTATGAGCAAAAGCTGAAATTTCAACAGCGGGACCTATAATCGGGATTTATGCGCAGAAAACTTGCTTTGCACACAAAGCTTGTTTTCTGCACATAAATATACTTTATACTCACAAAAATGCTTTTTGGGATGAAAGCATATTTGTGTGCTAAATCACATTGTCGGGTACATTTTAAAAAACTGCGGGCGCGTACTTTTATTCGCGCATCAGGCGCAAACAAAAGTACGCTGCATTTTATGAGATACGCGCGTAGCCGCGCGTATCTTATAAAAATCCGGGGTTGACGCACGCAAGAGGGTGCACATTTGTGCAACTTGCGTGTGCCGAGCCCCGCGCGCGCTGCCCGTTCCCGCCAAGGCTGCTCCAAAATCCAAAATCAGAGCGGCCTCGGAGGGAACTTTCCTTTCACCCCCCTGCACCTTCCCCTCCCTTCCCCTACCTAACCCACCCCCCGGCCCTATCTAGACCCCCCCCCCCCACACACCTTTATTTGAAAAGTTACAACTGCCTCTGGGCAGTAGTAACTTACATGCACCAGCTGTCTGCTGGCGCCGCAGGCCCTGAGACAGGCCGCTGTGTCGGGGCACTCGGCCACGCTCCCAGACCGCCCAAACGCCCCTGAACACGCCCCTGATCCGACACCATGCCCCCTGGCCACGCCCCCGACTGCCCCTTTTTGCAATCCCCGAGACTTACGAGCGTCCCGGGGCTTGCACGCACGGCCGAGCCTATGCAAAATAGGCTTGGCGTGCGCAGGTGCGTTTTAAAAGGGTTACGCGCGTACCTTATGTGCGTAACCCTTTTAAAATCCGGCCCTTTATGTTCATAAATCATGTTTTGTGCACATAAAAGTCTTTTATGATAAAAAAAACCCCATGAGTTTTGTGCACATAAATCACAGCTGAGAGGGTCCCCCAAGTTTAAAATGTGCAATCAGCCTCTTCTGTGTGCCCATTTTAACTTAGGTTTGTGTGCACATTTTCCAGTCAGCGCACTTTTTTATACTCCCAATGCATGAGCATACCATTAGCTTACTGCAACAGGAGTTAAAACAAGCACCCCCCCCCCCCCATGCATTATGAAACCGTGCGCTGAATTTCAGTTTTAACCCACACTTACTGCCATTGGCCCCTTTGATTTTTGTTCTCTTCTTCTGTCAGAGCATGCATAAGATTTTAATGCAGAGAGGCTTTGCTGAGTTCCTCAGCCTCCAGAAGGGTAAACCACGACTCCATGAGGCGCTGCAATCAGAATCCAAGGATGTTTTCATCTGAGCCTGGCTACCTAGAGAGCAGCTGAGGAAGATGATGCCACTATCTCCCTGTTTCAAGGGTTGGTAGTCTGGCTTCTCTCTGATACTAATTAATGCTAAGAGAGCCATTTGTTGTTTGCTAAATCCAAGCTGCTTTATCTTGCAGAACCGTGAACAAAGTTCCTGCTACCTGAACTTGCTCTGCCTCAATGCTTATCTCACCATTTACACCTTCCCATCTCAAAGCATTTTGGGGTATAGCCCATTGCCAGAAAACAAATCCAAAAATTGTTTTGGGGGAGGACTTAAACAACTGCCAAGGACTGCTGTTTATTCGGTCACTTTAATTGTAAATTTTCTATGGACAGTAGTTGACTGCTATTGCAGTCAATAAGCCAGTGTGTGCTATACTGGACCATGAATGATGCATGCATGAGTCTAAAAATGTTTAAAGTGAGTCCAGCAACACAGTAATCACCAGCACCCTGCCTTTTGGCTATCTTTTTTGTCTCCAACCCAACAAACAGCCACCATGCTGCTTTGTTCAACGTGCTATCATTCCAGACATCCTGCTGTAAAGGGCACCTTGCTTTAAACAGCAACAGCAGCAGCTGCTCACAGATCAGTTAACCAAAGATCCTCTTGCTGGGATGTTTCCAATTAAGGCGTACTTAAAAGTCCTCCTACCTGCAGGGTTATCCTCCTTTCCTAACCTGATAGCCGTATTTCCTGTAAGCTTTCACTGCGATGTACAGCGTTGACTGCTGGATACAAAACCCAGATGCGGGCGGCGGTCACTCCTGGAAAAGAGTCGGGACTCTCTGTGACTTGGAAGTCTCTGGGGAAATCAAAACAAAGCATTTACTTGCAGACATAAGGTTTCTAGTTAACTCCATGTCCTCTACGACAGGCTGCGGCAGTATTTCTTTTGCCTGATTGGGTCCAGGGTAATAAGAACTTTGCTTTTTCTCATGGAAGTCGGAGCTCCATCTCCCTACCTACAATGGGGAAACAATCCCAGGCATATCCTCTCCTAGGCACAGTTCTATAGTTGAGCTGCAAGTGTGATAATATTAACATAACTTTAGGCACATAGATTCTACAAAAGATATTTGGCAGGTCCTTTTAAGACTACCTCTGCTATGTCATCAGCTATTGCAAAAGGATATCACTTCTTGCTCTCTAGACTAAGGTCCAAGTGTAGGAGTAGAGCTATGAGGCAGCGTTATAGGGCTCTTGTCTGAGACTGAGATCTTTGCAATACGGGGGGAGGGCAGGTTAATGTCGTGCCACTTGACCCCTTAGAACATGAATACATTGCAAGCATTGCCAAAGCAGGAGGATTAAACGTCCCCCTAATAAGAATAAGGAGGAAGGATTCGACCATCAAAACACCACCAGGCTTTTATCGATGCAGCATACATCCACATGTCACATAAGGACACTGCTGAAATAACAATCCTTTCGAGAAGGGTTACATAGTTTGCTTTTGAGACAAAAGGGCTCCTATGCTCAAAAGACGTTTGCTGTAGCAAATCTTTTTAGACAGACAGATGGCATTTAGTAATTGTAACAGTTTGGAGCTGTCAATTAAGAGGGCTATTTACTAACACAAGCGCTGTTGCAGATTAAACTTGTTGGCTCAAGTTATCACACTATAACATGCATTAACTGTTAGCACACTAGTTAACACTAACTAACATGAAAAGAATGTATCTCCATCACATGCAAACTCATGCAAAGTAATTCATTAATATTAAAAAGAATTCCTGCAAACCATTTTAAGTAATGAAATTTGTGTTAACTCACTGGCTAACACTACAATTAGGATGCACATTAGGAAGCAGCTAATTGGAGCCCTCATGAAGGTGCTATTATTTCGTTTCCCCCTCTCCCACACATTCACACTTTCCCGACTGAAGATCAAGGCCTTCATGTGCTGAATCTACTCTTCTCTCCCTGCCTCAACTCAACCCCTTGGGCCAAAGTCCTCCCACCCTTCTCCCCCCAAGACAAGACAGTACGGTAACCCCTAGCGTAGCAATTCAATCCCTCCCAAGACATCTAGTACCCTGATACACCCCCTCAAATGACAAATTGGAGGCAAATAGGATTTTTCTATCATTCTTTCCTCCTGATGCCAAAATTCAACATGGCACCTGACCTCATGCATTCCTTTGCACATACCTGAGGAGGGGGGGGGGAAAGCATATTTTGATATAGACAGAAGAGAACAGAGAAGAATTGATTTTGCTTCCAACTTCTGGTGCAAGGACTTCCAAGAGACTAGGTTAGGGATTGAGTAGCTGGGAGGGTGGAATGGCTCTCTGGATTCCCGTAATCATGATGTCTTAAGGAGTAGGGAATTCAGACAGGGGGGAAGGGGGAGATATTATGTCTTGGAGGGTTGAGAGGAATTGGCCCCAAGGTGGCAGATAGGGCAGTGGGAGGCCTGTCATGTTTAGGTCGGGGGACTTCAACCCATAGAGGCCTTAATCATGACTGGAGAAGGAGAGTGTAGTCCACACTGGGGCTCACATTAGTAGCAGCAGTAGCCCACATGTGTTAGTGACAGCAATGGTGGTAACACATTGGCCTTACCTGTGACACAAATCTGGTTTTAATGCCAAATTCACTATAGGCATTTTTGCCCTTTAGTGAATTGAAGTTTAAATCTACAAATATTGCTCATATTCAAAATCATCTGTTAATGCAAGTTAACAGTCAGTTTTAATGCAGAAATCAGTCTCTAAGGGGGTCATTTATAAAAATGCACTAAGGCGTTTTCGCATGCGTTAAGGGCTTATCGCATGCGAAAAGCCCCATTAACACATGCGATAAACCCTTAGCTCATGCGATAGCACCATATCGTATGGTGCGATGCAAATCTGAAAAAGAGGAGGAGTTAGGGGCGGGAGTGGGCTGGGTTTACCAGTTTGCAAAGTCCTATCGCACAGACTCTCTACTTGGGTAACATCAAGCTAGGTGGAGAGAACATTGCACAAATCTCATCTTTGGGTGAGTTTCTTCTCTCCATAGGTTATCAAATCTTCACAAGAGACCACTGTTCGGTTCGTACATCTCACGTTGAATGTCAAAGTGGTCCCTAACTCCCTACACTAATATGTAAACCTCACCTCGAGTTACTAGGTGGGCCTCCCATAGGGATACAAATACCTATCTAGGGAGAGGACACTATGGCTAGGTTCTCTCTCTCTCTCACTCTCTCTTTCTCTCTCTCACCTTAGCTCTTTGCATAGGTATTAGTGATAAACTGTCTATTTGCATAAAACACACCCCTTTTGCTATCACATTTTGATAAATCCAGGACTAAATTTGCTAAATAGTATAAATTTGGAAAAAACTTAAAGATGGGAAATTTATGAGAATATTCCCTACCATGAAAAGCTACTTTAGCTAAAAACTCCAGGAGGGTGAATGCAAAATAAAGTATCTCAGGCAGTGAATAACTTGATATTATCCTAATTTTTGATTTAACAAATACAAATTGTGAAATCTAGCAAGAATTCAGCAAATATTTCATGTCTTCAGTTTGGCCAGTTCAAACCTTTTGTGCTAGCACAGAACTGCCTGCCTACAAGGCCCAAACTGATGGAGCAGGATAACTTTCCTAAGTTCATGTAGGGAAGGTATGGTGTGAAAAACAGACCAAATATGTAAAAAGGACTATTTCTGGAAGCCATTTACCTGGATACAAGAGCTGTCAAGGTAATTTTCAGTCTTAACCCAGCTAAAAGGACCTGTTGGGTTTCACAGTGTTTTTATTATTACCCAGGTTAAGGGTAGAAGCTCCTGAGGGTAGATTTGGGGTGAGATTGGGGCACAGCATTGCTTTTTCACATGTAACGCATGCTATTCCCCAGTCAGATTTAAAAGCTGGCCAAAAGAAGCCAGTGCAAACTCCGTGGGCCAGGATGCACAGACTTTTCTCTTTGAAAATATATACAAAGTTCGTGAGTGCAAAGCAGCACCCTCAACTTTTTACCTGGGTGGGCTGTTTTGAAAATTGTCCCTCCCGGAAGGTAATGCAGCAGGTCAGAGGCATGAAAGCAAATGGCACAACTGCTGATTGCTGAAACCCACTCTGCACATAATACAGGTCTAATTATAGACACAATTACAGCACATTAGGCTGAATGACGAGATCCACTCATGGAAACTGTTGGATTCGCAGAATTTCTTAAAATCTGTAATTCAGAAACGAGCAATTACTATCATTTCATGAGTGCCACCCTGGTGCTTCACCACTTAGGTTTCATCTATTTAGATATCTTTTTACTTGTTTGAGAAATCAAGTCAGACACAGTTTTCTTCTTTAAACCATGGTCCCTTCTCTTCCTCCCCAGCCACCCCCCAAAATAAAAGTTGCAACATGCAAGCATTCCAATTATTTATTGCATTATACCCTATCATGGCTCCAAGCCCTTTTTACAAAAATTGAAAGACTCACTCCAGACACTGAATCCTTCCAGTAAGAGGTGATAGCCAATCGTATATAGAATTTTTAGTATTACTTGGCCCGCTCAAGCTGAAATTCTGCTGCTGCCACAAGCACAGATTCCTTATAGGTATGGAAATAGTAACCAAAATAAATAAACAAATCTGGTATCTCTCTCTCTAACTCTATCCCCCTGGCAGACACAGTGTAATTTTACTTTCTCCTCTCTCTGTTTGGAGCAAAATGCTCAACTGCTGTTTCTCAGTTTCCAGAAGAGAAACATACAAAATCTATTATGAATCTAATCCAGATTCAGCATTTGGTTGATCCTTTAGAGCTCCTGCAGATCCAATCAGACATGACCAGACCCAACTTTCTAAGAGGGTCTGACACCCCACCCTGTAAATCCACTCTTGTCAGGAGTCACTTACAGTAACTCTAGTACACTTTGAGGTCCATATTCACAGAGGTTTTGAAATTCCTGCTACTCTCACCGCCCTGAATTATCCAGCTAAATAGTAGCCGGCTTAATAACTTAGATAAGTTGGGGTGGTCCAGGGGCATTCCAGGGTGAAGCAAAGTTATCCAGCTAATGCAGTCTGTCTTAGAGCCCTGGCTGGTATTCCTGGGCAAAAAAAACTGCCCCAAGCCAGGCCTGGTGCAGAGGCTTGGCTTCAGGCTGGGCCCAGCACCGAGGCCTAGCCCTGGGCTGGGCCCAGCATTGAGGCATAGCCCAGGGCTAGGTTTAGCAACAAGGTCTAGCCCTGGGGTCTGCCTGGAACAGGTTGAGGCTGGGTCCTTGAAAAGTGTAGAGGGCAGAAATCTAAATTCCTGGCCTTCTCTTACACTATCCTGGCTGCAGCACTGAGGGCAGGAGCGATGCTCCCGCCCACATTCGGCACTTGAAAAATGGTGCCATCCACTTGGCAACAGTGTCAAAGTGACATCACTTTGAAATCTTCCTCAGGGAGAGCTGGCACCATATTATTGTATGGCTATACATTTCTATGACCGTACATCAAAATGTCACTGTCTATTCTGGAGGAAGGCACTGAAAAGATTCATGCTGGCATCAATCTCCAGGCGATGGCCAGATTTCTCAAGCACCAGAAGATGGGTAGGAGCCCTGAAGGCCCCAGACCTGGTCCTGAGCCCATGCTGAGGCCTTGGCTCCAGGACCGGGCTTCAGCATGGGCTCGGGCCCTATCAGTGCCTTTCACTGCCTCTTTTCTAGCTCTAAATACATGTTTAGGCAAACTTTATAATGTACGACAGATGTGAATTAATAGTTGCTGCTTCTCTCTCTCAACCAGGGCTGCAAGTCAAGTAACCATTCTAGTTTAGACATTAGCATAGTATTACTAGAATCATGTTCAACAGTGTCCCATTGTTTTGTTTATTTGACCTCCTAAAGTCATTTCTAGCTCCCATGATAAATAGGGAATCAGCAATAGAGCACTCACCAGACTATTAGCCTGCAAATCACTGTAGCACCATAAAAGATGCTCTGATGATTTCTGTGTATACATACACTCACTCACTCACACACACACACACACACACACACACACACACACAATACAAAGTATATATGATGCATGGTGCTTTATGCCAGAGCTTCCCAATCTGTGTGCCACAGCACACTGGTATGCCATGGCAATATCCTTGTGTTGCAACAGTCAACCTTTTCTCCAGATGACCCCTCAAACGCCCTCCCCCATGCAGGGTTGGCACAGGGTGCCATAGATGACACTTTTGCCACTGCTGCCCTTGCTAAAGAAAAGCTGTACCGGACCAGGGCCACTGCAGCAGAGGAAAGGCCCCAGACTGCCACTGCTCACTCCAAAGGGGGAAAGTCACCAGACTGCTGCTGCCCCCATTGGGGAAGTGAGGCCCTGGAGCAAGGGAGATGCTACTTGAGAGGAAAGGCCCCAGGCTGCCGCTACCCCTACTGGAGCAGAGAAGTGATGGACTGAGGGGACAGGAGGTGATGCTTCTGAAGGAATAAGAGCTGGTGAGAAAAGGTACCGAGGAGCCTGCTAGGAGGAGACGTTTGTGGGGGGACATGTTGCTGGGCAGGGGAGGTGAGGAATGAATGCATAATATTGTAGAATTCGATTTGGTGTGCCCCAAGGATCTAGCAAACTTGAAAGTGTGTCCTGAAGAAACATAGGTTGAGAAACCTTGTTTTATGCCAGCATCAACCTGACTCCATATCATCGTGAGATTTCCCTTCAATTTATTCTCTGTTTTTTAACTTCCATTTTAGCCTTACTCTTCCATGGAAAATTGATACCCTAATGGTGTTTTGTGCTTCTGATCCTCTCAAACTATTTGCCTGGTGCTATGCTATAGACTGCATTCTCTATTAAAGGTATTATGCCTAGTACTTAGTTGTTTTCCTGCTTGTTTGTGTTGCATTGTGCTAGTGATTGTTCGACTTACTTGCTGGAATCTTTTGCAGGTAGGCACCATTGGGGTTCCTGTTCTGAATGTGATTGTTGGGGATTTTTTTTTTTTATTAGCACTGCCTTCCCTTAATTAGCTGAGGGGAAGCAATTGGTAAAGTTTTCTATCCACTGAGGCTGCAGATGAGGGGACAGGGCTGCCTTTGACTGCCCCACCTCAGCAACTAATTTGAAATAGAGAAAGTAGAATTCTGGCCTTGATGAGGGGAGGGTTTTCCTAAGACAGCATCAACAACTGAAAACATGGTCCATTTGAAACTTATATGTTCACTTTAAAGGCTTATCCCTCCTGTTCCATTTGGCAATCCTATCATGCCCTTAAAAATGCCTGGCTTTTCCAGAGGCATATAGACTTACAATATTAGTTTTTGAATTCTATTGCATATTTATTTATTTATATCTCACATTTTATATTGATCATCTGTTAAGCTCAAGGTAGTGTTCAAAAAGACATCATTAATATAACAAATAAAATACACAATAGACATAAGAAGGAAAATAAAAACAAGTCAAAATACAATTTAAAAAAAATAAAAATAAATAAAATAAAGTGAATTTTACTGTAGAGCTCACTGCTTATGTATAATAAACCAATTTAGGGGTCTTAGTTCCATGGAACTGGAAAGTCTCTTGCTGCTAAGCAAAATATATAGATAAATATGTCCCAGGTACCTGATTTTATCACATTTTCTTCTAGTAATTTAATTGAAATGGAACCCCATCCTCAGGTGTTGGCTGCACTCTGATAGGGGGCCATAAAAGTATTTGTAGTTTTCTTGGGGCTGGTTCTCACAGGCTTAGCTCTTTCATGGTCTTTTTTTTTCCCCAGGGCTTGAGTCCTTTGTTGGTTGGGGGAAAAGGAAACCTCCTTTCAGGGCCCAGACTGTTTGGGATGCTGCAGTACTCTTTTCCCTGGGAGAGGTGCTCTGAATTTTTCCCCACTGTGAGTGCTATAAGTACCAGGTTAACACATTGTAGACTTTGGTTGAGTGTCCAAATTAAATGCTTTACTGATGGTGAATCAGATGAAAAGATGGCACAATTAACACAGTCCTCAGCACCACAGAAGATCTTTGTCCCAGTTTCACTCTCTCCTCTGTCTGTGCATGGGTTTATAGATACTAGGACCAGGGAAGCAATCACCCTCCAGAGCTTGGATATGTGAATCTCCCAAGTGGACAAGGTATCTGAGCGGGCAGGGAAAACCACTCCAACACTGGTAGTCATGAGAATTTACAATCTCAGCACAGAGAGTCCAAACTCCTCTCTCCACTCCGATTTTAAAGATGGCCGGCGCCATCTTTAAAGATGGCGCCGGCCATCCAGTGCTCCTACCATGTGACAGGGGCCGGCCAATGGCACGGATACCCTGTCACATGGTAAGGGCAAAGGGGCATCGGCGCCATTTTTTTTTAGCGCAGCTGATGCCTGGGAACGGGAAATCGCTCCCCGAGGCCCCCCTGGACCACCAGGTAATTTTAAAAGGTTTTGGGGGGGGGGTTGGGAGGGTGGGGGAGGTTGATTTAAAGGGTCGGTGGGTTTTTTTTTTAGCGGCGTGGGCCTCCCTAAAAAAAAAATTAGCAATGTGAATTGGAATCGGAAACGATTCCAATTCACATATCTTATCGATCAGATTCCCCCCACCCCCCCCAGCCGAACCTGATCGTTAAGACGATCTGGCACACGATTCACATCTCTAATATCTGTAATCTGAAAGTAAAGAAAAAGAGCGAGGCCCCCGAGGAGCGGGTACCTCTGGTAAGTCTGAGGAGGCAGAGTAGCTTGGATAGCCAAAGCGAGTCCTTAGTGAATCCTTAGCGAATCCTTGGCAAATCCTTGCTAACTCAGTTAGTTAGCGATAACAGAGACCTTTAAATATTGGAAGCGGATGACATCATTTCAGGGGGACACCCCTGAGGTTCGCGGCCTTGCTGGTACTTCAATCAGTGCGCGCGCGCCCTAAGTCTTCAGGCAACATGGCGGATCTGCAACGTCGAGCCGGTCCGGGGACGCCGAAGGGAGACAGCAGGGAGACGCCGCGGCAGCCAGCCATCCATCAGACCCGGAGGGAGTCGCCACAGAGGTAAAGAGGGCGGAGTGAGGGCATCGAGCAGCGACGGTCGCAACACAGACAAACTGGTGGAGATGGACTGGTGGGAGGAGAGAGAGAGAGAGAGAGACAAACCAGAATAGACTGGTGGAGGGAGAGAGAGAGAGAGACAGACTGACAAGAAAGGGATTGATGGAGGGAGAATGAGACTGGCAGGGATGGACTGGTGGAGAGAAAGAGAGAGAAACTGGTAGAAATGGACCATGGAGAGAGAGAAAAAACTGGTGGGATGGACTGGTGGAGGGAGACACAGAAAGACTGGTGGAGATGGACTGGTAGAGAGAGTTAGAGAAAGAGACTAGTAGGGGATTGGTGGAGAAAGAGTGAGACTGGTGGGAATGGGCTAGTGGAAGGAAACAAAGAAATAGACAGACTGGTGAGGATGAACTGCCTGTTTCCAAATTCCATATATGCAGAGACAGGACACCAACGCTCATAAAGCAAGAGGCACCTCTACAAACATTTTGCACCATTATCACAAGGTGCTAGGTATGCATATCATTGGCATCCCTAGCCAAAAGAAGCATCTAAGTAAAAAACAAAAAAAAAAACCCTGGCGAGTTTCAACCATTTAGTAAAACTATCACTAAAATTATTCCAGAGCATCAATCAAAAATTCTTCTATATGGAAGTGGGACAAATCCCAGTATAAAATCTGCACCTCAAGTTTCACAATACCTTGCATTCACATTTCTTTTTACTATTCACCATGAAAAAATAATATTCAAATTCTGTTGTTACCTCAGTAACAGCAACACAAACTCCCTCCATAACCAGGAACATTGTATATTACAAAATCCTGTAAAAATTCATACTCAGAATCTATAGGAAACCTGCCATACCATAATACCCTAACTACCAGACTCAAACAGTAACAACCCTATCAATGAAAAGGCAACATTGCAAATATTACAACAGGCCCTAAAACACCAATACACCTCCTACTACTGAAACAGATCAAATTAGGCTGCTATATGTCCTTATTTAGAAAAAATGCTAGCAGAATACCTCACCTAAATCATAAATGCAGAACACAGACAGATCCTAACCAAATACAAAATAAAGACATCATGGGGATATACATATCTGGCTAACTTAATTGGGATAATCAACGGCGCAGCCACGCCACTGAATATACCTGATAAGTTACAGTTAGTCAGATATGTGGCATCCGGCTAACTTTAGACTTGCCCTATGGTGCATCTTGGGTTAGCACTTAAGCTAACCGTTAACTCCGAATATCAGAGTTAGGCAGTTAAGTTAACTGGCTAAGTCCCTTCCTCTCCAAATGCCTACCTCCTGCCCCTGCAAAATAATCAATAAATATCAAGTATCAATAATATTCAAACCATACTAAAAGAATATTTTAAAATAAAAGACATATACAACTTCCAATAATTTAAAACTCATGTAAATTATTTTTAAATTTCCTAAACAACAACAAAATATTTCAAAACATCAGACACCTTAAATAACAGCCAACAATGAAAACTAATAACTTTTTAAAAAAAATCTCCCCTCTCCATAGCTGGGAACTTTTGATTTCCAGTCACCCTGAGATTACCGTGGATTAATAGGATGCGGAGGGGGGCACACCCACTTTCTCTCTCTCTCTCTTATAAACACACACATGCACTCATTCATTCTCGCTCACACACACATGCTTCCTCTCTCTCTCACATACACACACACATGCTCACACAAACATGCTTCCTCTCTCATACACACATACTCTCTCACTGGTGAGAAGGGGTGTGCCAGCAGCCTGTTAGGCCTTCTTTACTTTGCAGCAACCAGCGAGATGGGCTGCGCCTGTTAGGCCTCCTCTTTCGTGTCCGCCACGGGATGGAGGTCCGTGGTGGCCTCTTCTTTGCACAGGCTTTTCTATCTTCTTTGACAATTCTTGGACCACCTGTTATGGTCTGGTGGAACCCTAGGGGTCTGTGGACCACAGGTTGGGAACCACTGTTCTAGCTAAAAGTAATTATCTCATGGCATTAATGGTAATGATCTGGGGGGGGGGGGGGGGGACCATTATAGAAAGAAAAGATGATTTTTCTTTTTTTCTTTTTCATTTTTCCTTTTCTGGTTTATCAATACATGGAAAATACCCCTCACCAACCTTGATGTGTCACTGAAGCCACAACTACTACTGCTTCCTCCCACCCTTGTTTCCTCCCTCTTGGAGCTTTAACTGCTGATGTTGCCATGCTTTGCCTCCTGGGCCCTGATCTGCCAACTCTTGCTGGTTCCCTCTATCCCATACCCTAATCTGTTGCTGCAGCCTTTTTTCCTCTCCACAGAGGCCCCAAGCACTTCCTTTTCACTCCCCAGCCTGATCTGCAGTGCCAGCCAATAAGTTTGCATTGTGTTGGCTGATGCTAGTAACGTCATATTTTTTCTTGGTTTGTTATGCTTGCTGTAAAATTGGGTCCTATGTGTGCTTTTCAGCCAATTTTGTAGGAATGTTGTACACATTTGGCATGCTTACATTTCTAGAGGGGAGCATAACCAGCCTTTGCATGCAAATTCCATCTGCACCAACTATTAGTACAGGCAAATTTGTATGGTCTGGGAAATACTGGAGCAGTTAAAACAACTGCTAGACTTTTATATCCAGGAGCTGTCAGGAAAAAGAAAGGGAGGAAAAAAGTTGAGATTCTGTTTAAATTATGGTCCAAGTAATAATGAGTTCTACTACAAGATAAATTGTCTATGCTACAAGTTATATCTAAAGGTGACGGTATGGACTTTTTAGGAAATGAGAAGGACAAATATCTTTTCATGAGAGACCCTCTAGCTTCAGTCTATTACTTTAGTTTGATTTACAGACTGACTGACACCCACCATGGACCAATCAACAGGGCCAGGTCATTTCTGCGACCTTGTTCTGCTTCTCCTCAGTTGTATGTGAGCCAATGATGTCATCAAAACTCTTGATGGTGATATTTCTTTCTGCATTTCATCTATTATTCTGCCTTATATGCATCTCACTAAGAGATAAAACAAGAAAGTAATTGGGGGAACAATCAGAGTAAGATGAATGGTGTTCTCATGCCGGCTTTTGGCTGCTGTGGGAGTGCCTGAATATTGTGTTCTGCAGCGGTTGATTCAGTTTATTGCTGTTTCTAATGATATGTGTACTGGTGGGTACCTCTGTGATATTTCAGGATGTCATGTTGGCTGCAGTAAATTTTAGATTGAGCAGCAAATGCCTGGGAAACAGGCATTAATAAGCATTCTGTTCATTTCTAGCTGCTCATGCAGATGCAAGGATTTCAGAGGATATGTTGCAAGTAGGTAAAAGCAAAGAACTTAAACTTACTGATCAAATAGTTGAGCACAAAATGTTAAAAAAGCATACTAGAACCAAAATATTTGGTATTCCTCAGGGGTGGGGAACAGTCAGTCCTTAAGGGCTTTCAGAACAACTCTCATGAATATGCATGAGATAGATTTGCATGTGCACTGTCTCAATTGAAACAAAATTGTATGCATATTTATTAGCAATATCCTGAAAACTCAACAGTTTGTGGCTTTTAAGGAACCAGAGGTCCCCCACTCCAGGAATCTACGAATTGAGAAGTTAAAGGAGGACTACCCTCACTCTGCCAGGCTCCATCATTGGTAAAGGCATAATAAAACATGAATGCAGCCTCATTTCACAGATTAAGGAGATGTATAGGATTTGTAACAGGGAGTCATGGCTAGTAAAGCTCATGATTTCCAGATGTTCAGACTGAAAGCACTCAGGGTTAAGCTATTTATATTACTGTTTTCTTTGGTTTTGCAGACAGATGAATATCAATATTACAGAGTTGGTGTGTGGGAGATGAGTGAGTCTAAAAGAATGGCGTTGCATAGTGATCTCTGTTATTAGTAGCCCATATGTTCCAGGGTTCCTGAAATGGCTCTGTGAGTTTTTAGTACAATTGGTCAAGCAGATGGTGAAGTGGACCACTGTCAGCACAGAAGAATACATTTATACAGTCCCCAGGGCAAAGCCATACGCCATCCTGTTATTCCCTTGCAAAAACTACACAATAGTGGCATCAGATGCTAAACAAAGTCAGTAGTGGAGGATGGTGTCTGTTTGGAGAATTCACACCAAACATTTTTACAGCACAGAAATAAATAAGGAGCCACACTATATTAGAGATCTCATGAAGATATGTGCCTGAGGAAGGGCAGAAGAATTCTTGAAACATGGCCAGTGTCAGGTTTGCTATAATTTGTTTTGTGACTCTTTATCAAGTTTAAGTGTATGGTATTTTCAGAAATATATATATAAAAAGGATATATGCAAATAATACTAAATATTAAAAAATACATATGTTGAATACAGAAATAATAATTCTTGCTTTAATTGCATTCTATTTAACATTCAACAAAAAAAAAAAAATCCAATTCCGTTGGTAGGAAGGGGATGCGATGATGAAATCTAGTACTGTCTAAAGAGTAGACTGTTGTTGAGTATGAGCATATCCCCTCCACTACCTGTTGCAGTCCCGGTCGCTAGGCTAGCGACCGGGTCCTTACCTTTCTCCTGCCTCCCCCGGTCTCGCTGCAATCCGTTGCTCCTGGGGCCTGCAGGGCCGCATGGCAGCGTCTCTCTCCACGTGGAGACGCTGCCGAAGGACGATTCTGACTCCTCCCACTGCCAGGCAACGCGCGCGCGTGAGCAGGGGGCTCTTAAAGGTCCAGCACCCGGAAGTGCTGAACCGCCCTGTTCCTGACGTCAGACGCTGGCTGGCTATTTAAACCATCGTCTGACTTCCTTGCTTTGCCTTTGCAACGAGGTCGCTCTCCTGAGTGCTTAGTTGCTTCCCAGCGTTGCTTTCAGCCTTGGTTCCTGCTTGTTCCAGCCGTGCCTTGCTTCCAGCTCTGGTTCCTGCTTGTTCCAGCCGTGCCTTGCTTCCAGCTCCGGTTCCAGCTTGTTCCAGCCGTGCCTTGCTTCCAGCTCCGGTTCCAGCTTGTCCCAGCCGTGCCTTGCTTCCAGGTCAGGTTCTGTTTGGTCCTGCTGTGCCTTGGCTCCAGCTCTGGGCTCCACTTGCTGTCTACATATCCTGACTCCAGCTCCGGTTCCTGATTCTCCTTTGTCTTCAGCCAGCCACGAACCTTGGTCTTCTTCACGATTCTCCTTTGTCTTCAGCCAGCCACGAACCTTGGTCTTCTTCACGATTCTCCTTTGTCTTCAGCCAGCCACGAACCTTGGTCTTCAGCCAGCCACGAACCTTGGTCTTCTTCACGATTCTCCTTTGTCTTCAGCCAGCCACGAACCTTGGTCTTCAGCCAGCCACGAACCTTGGTCTTCTTCACGATTCTCCTTTGTCTTCAGCCAGCCACGAACCTTGGTCTTCTTCACGATTCTCCTTTGTCTTCTGCCAGCCTCGAACCTTGGACTCTTTCACGATTCTCCTAAGTCCCAGCGACTCGGACCCCTACGGGCTCCTCCTGGGGGGGTCTCGGGTTTCCAGGGTGAAGACGCCACCAGTCCGCTCCAGCTGAGTGCCGCCTCCCGGCTTATTAACTCCTGTGGACGCTGTCCACCTCAGCCGGCCCAAGGGTCCACTATTGACTTTACTCATAACATAACAGTTTGCAAAGGCCATGGACTCGGCGGACTCCGCTCCTATGCAGGCCATCCCTGGCATGGCCCAAAGAATCCAGCAGCAACAGCAATGTCTGGAAGTCTTGGCTGCTACGGTGGATCGCCTAGCCAGTCGCTTGGACGCCAATCCTCCACCGCTGGCACCACCCCCGCCTCCACTGGCGGTTCAAGCTCCCGCACAGACTCAGCTTCCAGCGCCTACTCGATACTCCGGGGATGCCAGATCGTGCAGGGCGTTTTTGAATCAGTGCTTCATCCGCTTCACGTTGCTACCAGGGCAGTTCCCGTCTGATGCCGTCAAGGTAGCATATATTTTGTCTCTGCTCGATGGGAGGGCTATGCTATGGGCCTCTCCCATGTGGGAGAAACAGGACGCCATGCTGCACAACTTGCAGGATTTCGTGACTCACTTCAAACAGACTTTTGATGAGCCAGCTCGTGCTACCACTGCTACCACTGAAATTCTACAGCTACGACAAGGATCCCGCTCTCTGGCGGAGTACGCTATTGAATTTCGTACTCTGGCGATGGAACTCGGCTGGCAGGATGACTGTTTGCGGGGTATTTTCCTGGAAGGTCTTGCAGGTCGTATCAAAGACGAGCTGATGGCTCGCGACCTGCCCCTCACTCTGAACGGGGTGATAGACTTGGCCGGGAGGATTGACCGGCGATTGCAGCAACGAGCTAAGGAGGGTCGAGTTCCTCGTCGGCCTGTCTCATTGGCACCCTCCTTCTCCAGGTCTCTGACTGTACCTCACAAGACACCATCAGCCTCCCACAGCTCCTCAGAGGAACTTATGCAGCTTGGACGGGCACCGCTAACCGATGAGGAGAAGACACGACGCCGCACTCTGGGCCTGTGCTTATACTGCGGCACTAAGGGTCATTTCCTGGGTCAATGTCCTGCGAGACCGGGAAATGCTCGAGTCTAGGGAGAGATGAGGAGGTTCCCCTAGGCTATGTTAATGCTACTCCTCAATGTACAGTTCCTATAACGCTGGAATATCCAGGTGGCTCCTTGCAGACTCTAGCTTTCATTGATTCCGGAGCCGGAGGGAACTTTATCTGGAGAGAACTGGTACACCAATTAGGACTACCTACTAAGCGCCGGATACCTCCGTTACGGGTTACCTCTATCCGGGGAACCCCTCTACCTGGATCCATTTCTGAAACCACGATGCCTCTCACTTTACGGACGGGAGTGCTTCACACTGAGACAATCTCCTTTTTGCTACTGGATAAATCGGTGCACCCTGTGGTCCTGGGACTCCCTTGGTTGCAACAACATGCTCCGGTGATCCATTGGGACTCTCTCCAAATTGCGCAATGGAGTCCTTCCTGTTTCCAGAATTGCCTGGATCCCATTCCTAGACCGGAGATATTACTCTCTCACTCTGCCCTGGACCTTCCTTTGCCGTACCAGGATTACGCTGACGTGTTCTCCAAACAAAAAGCTGAACTGCTTCCATGCCATCGGCCCTTCGACTGTGCCATTGATTTACTACCTGGTTCCACTCCCCCGCGGGGTAGGGTATACCCTCTTTCTCTGCCAGAAACCCATGCAATGTCAGACTACATTACGGAGAATCTTGCCAAAGGGTTCATTCGCCCTTCGCACTCTCCTGCAGGAGCAGGATTCTTTTTTGTGTCCAAAAAAGATGGCTCCCTCCGGCCGTGCATAGACTATCGAGGTCTGAACTCCATCACTAAGAAAGATCGCTATCCCTTGCCTCTGATCCCAGAACTGCTCGATAGACTTCAGGGGGCCAAGATCTTTACAAAATTGGATTTACGTGGAGCATACAATTTGGTTCGTATTCGTCCCGGTGACGAGTGGAAGACAGCGTTCAACACGCGAGATGGACATTACGAATACTTAGTAATGCCTTTCGGCTTATGTAATGCCCCTGCTGTCTTCCAGAATCTGATGAATGAGGTACTCCGAGAGATGCTTCATTCTTTCGTCATAGTGTACCTTGATGACGTTCTGATCTATTCCCAAGATCTCTCCTCCCATCGCCAACACGTCAAACAGGTCTTACAGGCTCTAAGAGACAATCATCTATACGCTAAATTTGAAAAATGTCAGTTTGAGCGCGAGTCGCTTCCGTTCTTGGGATATATTGTTTCCTCGTCCGGTTTCCAGATGGACCCAGAGAAGGTGGCGGCCATTGTCAAATGGCCTCGCCCGTCTGGCCTGAAGGCGCTACAGCGATTCCTTGGATTCGCCAATTTTTACAGGCATTTTATACCACATTACTCCCAGAAGGTAGCTCCTCTCACGGCGCTTACTCGCAAAGGGGTTAACGCTCACGATTAGTCCACTACCGCCTCGGCTGCCTTTGAAGACTTAAAACAAGCATTCCTAGACGCTTCCTGCCTACGACACCCAGATCCACAACGACCCTTCATCCTGGAGGTCGATGCCTCGAATCTGGCTGTTGGAGCGGTGCTCAGTCAACACGATACTTCGGGCAAATTGATGCCATGTTCTTACTTCTCTAAAAAGTTTTCGCCTGCTGAATGTAACTATGGCATCGGAGACAAAGAACTCTTAGCCATCAAGTTGGCCTTCGAGGAGTGGAGGCAATGGCTGGAGGGGGCTAATCATCCGGTGACAGTGTACACTGATCACAAAAATTTATTGTACTTGGCCCAAGCTCAACGACTAAACTCGCGGCAAGCAAGATGGTCACTCTTCTTCAGTCGTTTCAATTTCATCCTCAAGTTTCGACCAGCTGAGAAGAACGTTCGAGCCGATGCTCTATCTCGTACCTATCAGCCGGAAGAAGAGGACGACTCTCCACGAACCATCCTGGATCCTGCCTGTGTTCAAATAACTACCACTTCCATTGCTTCCTCAAATAAGACTACCATTCCTAAGAGGCTTCGGAGGAAAGTCTTGTCTTGGGGCCATGACTCCTTGACCGGGGGACATGCTGGTAGACTAAGAACATTGGATCTTATAAATCGTTTCTATTGGTGGCCTGGTCTTCGACGTGATGTTTCCCTTTACGTGAATTCTTGCCCCACTTGCGCCCTGCAGAAACCGCTTAATGGCCCTCCGAGAGGGTTTCTACAACCGTTACCTATACCCACGGAACCCTGGACACATATTGCTACTGATTTTATGGTGGAACTCCCGCCTTCGCAAGGCAAGACTGTGGTATGGGTCACGGTGGACCGCTTCTCTAAAATGGCTCACTTTGTGCCTTTGCCCAAATTACCTTCCGCCACTGAACTGGCTTCTCTGTTCACACACCATGTATTCCGTATTCATGGTCTGCCTCAGGACATTGTATCTGACAGAGGCCCTCAATTCACAGCCAGGTATTGGAAAGCCTTATGCAAAAAATTTAAGATCCAGCTGAGTTTCTCCTCCGCTTTCCACCCGCAAAGTAATGGGCAAACCGAACGCATGAATCGTTCATTAAAGTTGTTCCTACGAGCGTTCATTAACCACAAACAAGATAATTGGGTGGAGCTTTTGCCTTGGGCAGAATTCGCCTATAATAATCAAATACATACGGCGACGGGGAAATCCCCTTTTCAAATTGTGTACGGTAAACAGCTCAAACCACCGTTATCTCTACCAGTACCAACCTCCTCACCAGCTGCTCAATTGACCGCGGACCAATTGAGTAAACTTTGGTCCTCTACTCAACACCGACTTCAGAAAGTCGCACGCACTTCTAAACGCTACTATGATCGACACCGAAAACCGGCATTCGCTTTTTTCCCAGGCGATCGAGTGTGGCTTAGTACAAAGAACATTCATCTGAGGCAACCTTCCAAGAAGCTCTCACCCAAGTTCTGTGGTCCTTTCCGCGTTGCAGAGAGGGTAGGGCTGGTCTCTTACCGTCTACGACTCCCAACCACTTTACGCATTCATGATGTCTTTCACGTCTCCCTCTTAAAACCAGTGATTCTTTCCAGATTCCACCCCAGGCCTCTTGAGGACGCTTCCATCACTACGGATGAGGATCCTACGTTTCAGGTACGAGAGGTCCTGGATGCTCGCTTCGCCAACAGACGTTGGGAATATTTGCTAGCCTGGGAAGGTTGTGGAGACGAAGACAATACGTGGGAGCCTGCCCGCAACATCTTGGACAAGACTCTTCTGCAGCAATATCATCTGGACCATCCTGACAGGCCAAGCCCTCTGAAGAGGGGGCGTAAAGGGGGGGGTACTGTTGCAGTCCCGGTCGCTAGGCTAGCGACCGGGTCCTTACCTTTCTCCCTGCCTCCCCCGGTCTCGCTGCAATCCGTTGCTCCTGGGGCCTGCAGGGCCGCATGGCAGCGTCTCTCTCCACGTGGAGACGCTGCCGAAGGACGATTCTGACTCCTCCCACTGCCAGGCAACGCGCGCGCGTGAGCAGGGGGCTCTTAAAGGTCCAGCACCCGGAAGTGCTGAACCGCCCTGTTCCTGACGTCAGACGCTGGCTGGCTATTTAAACCATCGTCTGACTTCCTTGCTTTGCCTTTGCAACGAGGGTCGCTCTCCTGAGTGCTTAGTTGCTTCCCAGCGTTGCTTTCAGCCTTGGTTCCTGCTTGTTCCAGCCGTGCCTTGCTTCCAGCTCTGGTTCCTGCTTGTTCCAGCCGTGCCTTGCTTCCAGCTCTGGTTCCTGCTTGTTCCAGCCGTGCCTTGCTTCCAGCTATGGTTCCTGCTTGTTCCAGCCGTGCCTTGCTTCCAGCTCTGGTTCCTGCTTGTTCCAGCCGTGCCTTGCTTCCAGCTCCGGTTCCAGCTTGTTCCAGCCGTGCCTTGCTTCAGCTCCGGTTCCAGCTTGTCCCAGCCGTTGCCTTGCTTCCAGGTCAGGTTCTGTTTGGTCCTGCTGTGCCTTGGCTCCAGCTCTGGGCTCCACTTGCTGTCTACATATCCTGACTCCAAGCTCCGGTTTCCTGATTCTCCTTTGTCTTCAGCCAGCCACGACCTGGTCTTCTTCACGATTCTCCTTTTGTCTTCAGCCAGCCACGAACCTTGGTCTTCTTCACGATTCTCCGTTTGTCTTCAGCCAGCCACGAACCTTGGTCTTCAGCCAGCCACGAACCTTGGTCTTCTTCACGATTCTCCTTGTCTTCAGCCAGCCACGAACCTTGGTCTTCTTCACGATTCTCCTTTGTCTTCTGCCAGCCTCGAACCCTTGGACTCTTTCACGATTCTCCTAAGTCCCAGCGACTCGGACCCCTACGGGCTCCTCCTGGGGGGGTCTCGGGTTTCCAGGGTGAAGACGCCACCAGTCCGCTCCAGCTGAGTGCCGCCTCCCGGCTTATTAACTCCTGTGACGCTGTCCACCTCAGCCGGCCAAGGGTTCCACTATTGACTTTACTCATAACATAACACTACCTTAAATTTTTAAAGATGATTTAGAGAGAGTTTCATAAGTTGTTGCAGAGATTACACTTCATCTTAATGTTTGTATATAACATTTTATGAAGATTTTTCAAAGTGTGTTTTTGAGATTTACTAAGTGATCCTTTGGTCAATCGTCATTCTCTTGCAAACTTACACAGAACACAGTTTTTTATTTTAAACTTGGCTATTTTACTAACATCAAATAGGATGCAAGCAGGGTTCAATATTTTCCTTATTCCACAAACAAGAATTCCATTCAAATGCTGTATGATATCATTATTACTAAGTCATCCTTCCTCACCTGACGGAAGAATCAGACTCCCAGCACTCAGAGAACCTTAAGGGTACGCTCTCAACCTTTTTCCTCTACTGAAGCTCCTCAGGTTTTGAGTTTTTGATCTTGCAGCATGTCTGTTATAAGCATCATTTTTTTTGTTATAGATTGAGCATTTATAAGTATGAAGGAAAGGTACATGAGGTGTTTTAGTGTGTTATTCGTGGATATATGTATTAGGTTCCGTTGTCTCATTGCTGGGAGTTTTGAGGTCTCGTGGTACGTCATAGTTTGTTGAGCAGTTGAGTGCTGTTGTGTAAGACCTCTTGGGTTCGGTTGTGAATATTATATGAGTTGATGTTCGATGCGTGTTTCAGAGGGGTTAGGCTCTCGGGTTGGGCTCTAAGGAGTTATTTTGTCAATCTTTGGAGATCTGTGGTTTGTGTCTGTCCCTCTATTTTCAAAGGTGAGAGAATATAGAAGTAGATGTGTGGGTCTCACTTCGCGACTGGCAGGGATGAACTTGTAGAGGGAGTGAGAGAGAGTGACTGGCGGGGCTGGATTGGTGTAGTGTGGGGGGGGGGGGGGGCTGGTCGGGATGGACTGTGGAGCAAAGACAGAGAGTGAAAGACTGGTGGGGAAGGGGGAAGGAGGGATGTTTAAGACAGGCCCACATCACTAACAGGGAAGTGTGGAGAGAAGTTTGGTGCATATATTCTCTTTCCAACAACCCCCCACTCCCACCCTTAATGATATATATTATGTTTAATTACTTTTTTTTTTTTTAAAGAAAATCACCTGTAACAGGGAACCACCCTGTTATTTGATCTTGACGAGGGTCCAATGGTTCTCTCTACACCTGCCTGTTACCAAATTCCATATATGCAGAGACAGGACACCAACGCTCATAAAGCAAGAGGCACTGCTACAACATTTTGCACATTATCTGGGCATGCATATCAGTGGCATTTCTAGACAGAAGAAACTTCTAAATATAAAAAAAAAAAGCATGGCCAGTCAATCATCTGGTAAAACTATCACTAAAATTATTTAAGAGCATCAATCAAAAATTCTTCTATATGGGAGTGGGACAAATCCCAATATAAAATTTGCACCGCAAGTTCTACAATACCTTGCATTCACAAAAACTCTCCCAACAAAGGGTGCAAAGCAGAACCAGGAGATTTCTCATTATTACTCACCACTGAAAAATAATATTCAAATTCTGTTGTCACCTCAGTATGTATTTTATTTATTTATTTAAAGTTTTTTATATACCGGCAACCGTTTGCACATCGTATCGGTTTACATATAACTTGTAACTATTAGGCATTGCCTTTACATAGAACAGGAACTATGCATACAAAACTAACAAAATAACCTGGCAATTGAGTAACTATTTACAGGATTCAATGGTATATCGTCCCTAAACTGGTTAGAAAAGGGGTCCATAAACTGATTGAGGATCTGGGTAGGCATAAAAAGTTACAGTAACAGCAACACAAACTCCCTCCACTACCAGGAACATTGTATATTACAAATCTTGCATAAACATACTCAGAAATCTATAGGAAACCTGCCATACCATAACACACTAACCATCAGACTCAAAAAGTAACAACTCTACCTATCATCAGCCCCCTTTTCCTCCCAGTCATTTGACATTGTTTTATTATTATGTTATTTATTATATTACTAGCTGTACCCAGCCACGCATTGCTGTGGCTCAGTCTGGTTAAATGGAAAAGAAAGAAAAGAGAAAGCGCACGTTTCTAATATGTTTAATTTCACAATGCTTGTGGTTATACAATATTTTTTGTTGTTCCATTGTCTGTGCAGATATAGAGATTGTCTGGTTTGCCGACTCTAGAACACGCAACATATAATTGTCCATGTGAGAAGCAATCCGTGTCTAGATGTAAACCGCATAATTCTAGAAATGAAAAGAATGAAAAAAGAAAAACATAAACTATACTCAGTAAATGAACAGTATGGTAAACGACACAGCTCAATTCCAACGCAATGTCACACGGAAATAATTATATCAAAATGAAAATAAATCGAAATCTATGAAAATTCATTTTAACAATGCAATCGGAAACATTGAAATGGAATCGTAAAATATTTAGTCCAAGCCGTTAAGCCCGTTAAAACGGGCGAGATTTTTGTCCCCTCTCCTCCTACGTCTTAGCTCTGCTCCGCTCCTCCCCCCACCCCCCCAGCACCACGAAGGGCCAGAGGCGGCGACGGTGGTAGGAGCTGCAGCGGTGGCCGAGGGGGATCTCGCGAGGCGTAATGGTCCTGCATCCCAACTCCCTCCCCCCTTCCCCGGTGGCGGAGGGACAGGCTCAGACCCCTTTCACTCTCTCCTTACAGGCCCCAAATCCTTTGCTCTCCCATTCCCCTCTACACTCAACCCCTTCCACTGTAACCTATAAGTGGAGAGCTGGGGGGGGGGGGTAGAGAATCTCTCTCTCATACAGCCCCCAACATAGGCTTCCTCTCTCTCTCTCTCTTGCACATACACTCTCCCTCTGTCCCTCACACACGCACGCCCAATCCCTCTCACACACATACACAATCCCTCACATAGTCTCCCTCTTCTCTCTGGCACCCACACTCACCTTCAGCGCACATTACCACACTTCTCTCTCACACAGTTAAAAAGGGTGGGATTTTTGCCCCCTCCCCACCTAAGTCTTTGCTCTGCACTCGCAAGAGCTTGCAAAGTTCCCACGCCAGTTGTGTCTGGGAGAGAGAGGAAAACACTCTGTCCCCGTCCCCCCCCTCACAAAGGGCAGGTGGCAGGCACTGCAACAGATTTGGGACACATTGCCTAGCTTACTTTGCTCTTTCTGGGAGACCTGTGCCTTTAAGAAATCCGATCGGGGCTTGAGAGGGAGGAGGGAGCAGGGCTCTGGCTTTCAGTTTCGTCAAGGTGCTTTGCTGGGAGTGGGGGGTGGAGCGATGCCCATGTAAACTCTTCCCGTGGTGGCTGAGACCCACGGGCGGGTTGACAGCACTGCCTTCCCCCTCCCCCCCATAGTTGCGGGATATTTTCTTGGCTTCTCCTTATCTGTGGGACCCAGGGGGCAGGGGAGGAGGGCGAGCTGTTCTCTGTTCAGCTCTTTGCACTTTGGCTGCTGCAGGCTGCAGCTGCTTGTGATCTCCTGACAGCCGCTTTCTACTGCATTTGCTCTGCTCCGGCCATCCCAACTCCCTCCCCCCTTCCCCGGCGGTGGACGGACTGGCTAGGCGATTCTTCTACCCTTTCCTCCTCCTGTGTGTAACTGTCCGGCAGTCCCTACTCCCTCCCCCCTTCCCCAGCAGGGGAGGAACGGGCTGAGCTGTTTCTCGGAGTGGCGACTCTTTTGCCCTTTCCTCCTCCCCTCTGTGACACCCAGCATGTAGCGCAGAGCTCAATGGTCCGCACATGCGCGGTTGAGCTGCTCTCTACTTCGCATTTGCGGGTCGTCGGTCAGAGCCCATTTATATTGAAGATAGCGTGTGTTGCTTGTACGTCCAACAGATGGCGCTTTTTTTCCAAAAAAGCATGTTTTTACCTGTCGCAGGTGTGACATCTATATAATATAGGTATATAAAAACACGCGCATATTCGAATGCAACATTGTGTCAAAATTTCAAAGCAATTGGTGAAGAACTTTCAGAGATAAATTTTGAACAAACGAACATTTACATTTTTATTTATATAGATATTATATTGTTTATAATGTTATTTCACCTGTTTGGAACTAATTAATCATTTGCACTTTATGCCTTTCGCCTTGTTGATTACTCCTTCCATGCTCTTTCGTTTTACTCCCTCCCCCCCCCCCATTCGTTGTATTTCTCACAGTTCTTTGTAAACCGATATGATGTACCCACTAATATCGGTATAAAAAAAAAGCTGTTAAATAAATAAATAAATAAATGAATAAAATTAATGAAAAGTCAACATTGCATATATTACAATAGGCCCTAAAACACCAATACACCTCCTATTACTGAAACAGATCAAATTAGGCTGCTATTTATCCATATTTAGAAACTGCAGGCTAGCAGAATACCTTACCTAAGTCACAAATGCAGAACACAGACAGACCCTCACCAAATACAAAATAAAGACACCATAAAGTATAAATACAAACATCCTGACAATAAATGAACTGCAAGTCAGAAGAAGCCAGACTCTGTATGCAGTGCAAAAATGAAAAACAGAAACATCACCATGCCTCATAAAACATCAAACAATACAATCAAGAAATAGCAAATAATAATAGCAAACCATACTAATAAAAATAATATTTCAAAATAACTGACATATACAACATCCAATAATTTAAAACTCTTGTAAATTATTTTAAATTTCCCAAACAACAATAAAATATTTCAAAACATCAGTCACCTCAAATAACAGCTAACAGTTAAAACTAATAAGGATTTTAACACTCCCCCTTTCCATTCCTAGAAACTTTTGATTTCCAGTCACCCTGAGATTGCTGTGGATTAGTAGGCTGAAGAGGGGGGCACACAAACTTTCTACTCTCTCTCATGCACACACACACACATTTACACATTCATTCTCACACATACATGCTCCCTCTCTCTCTCTCTCTCTCTCTCACATACACAGACACATACACAGACACACACATGTTCACACAAATATGCTCCCTTTCTCTTATACACACAAGCTATATATATACATGCTTACATACGCGCTCCCTCTCTCTCTTACACACATGCTATCTCTCTTTCTCTCTCTCTCACACACACACACACACACACACACACACTCTCTCACACATATACACATCCTTCCTCTTTCTCATATACACATGCTTTTACACACACATGCTCCTCTCTCTCATACACACAGGCTTTCTCACAACACAGATGCCCTCTCTCATACACACATATGTTTTTCTGTCTTATACATACTCTCCCTCATACACACATATGCTCTCTCTCTCATTCACACACACAAACAAGCTCCTTCTCTCTCATTTACATAGGCTCTCTCACACACAGACATACATGCTCACATACCTTCTCTCTCTTTCTGGAGTCTGCTGGAGGAGAGGGGTCCCACACAGCCTCTTCCTCACTCAGGTTGCTGGCAGGATGGGGTGAGCTGGTGGTCCCGCATCCTTCAATTTTTGGGCTCGTGGCTTCTTGCAGTCCTCAGCCAGTGTCAAGATGGGATGCACCAGTGGCCCACAGTCTTCTTCACTCCTCAGCCGCCAGTGAGATGCAATGCCCAGCAGTCCCACAGACTTATTCAGTCTTTGGCCACTGGCAAAATGGTGCATGCCAGCAGCCTGTTAGGCCTTCTTCGCTCTTTGACAACTAGCGAGATGGGGTGCGCCTGTTAGATCTGTTAGGCCTTCTCTTTCGTGATCACCACAGGATGAGGCCTGTGACAATCTCTTCTTGGCAGCGAGCTTATCTGTCTCCTCCTACAGTTCTTGGACTCTTCCTATGGTCTGGCAGAAACCTAGGAGTCTGCGGACCACAGGTCACTCCTGAGGAAATTAAAGCCATGGAATAGGAGGCAATTTCCTGTTATAGATTGGTAACTGGTTAAAGTATAGTAAACAAAGAGTGGGACTAACTGGTAAGTTTTCCAAATGGAGAGCCATGAATAGTGGCATGCCCCAGGGATTTACACTAGGACCAGCCTTGACATAGCCATTAATGATCTGGGAAAGGGAATCAATGTGTGAGGTGATCACATTTGCAGATGACACAAAATTGTTCATAGTAGTTAAAACATAAGCAACCTGAGGAATTGCAGGAGGTCCATGTGAGACTGAGGAACTGGCAGGGCTGGCTTAAAGGTGAATTTTCAAAAGTTAATAAGTAAGTTTTACATAAAACTTAGCAGATATGCATGTAAAATAGCACATCACAAGTATATGCTATTTTAGAAACCTCAACATGCATGTGTAACTAAGGGTCCATGAATAAATTTGACGTATAAATAAGGAGTGGACGGGGGCATTTCAGGGTGGGGTTAACATTTACATGAATAAACAGCTATTTTAAAAGCAATTTATGCATGTTAAATTGGCAGCTTACTCGCTTAATATCTGGAGTAAGTGGAGTAAGTGATTCTAAACAATATCTAAACAATTCTAAACAATATCTGGAGTAAGTGAAGTAAGTGATTCTAAACAACTTAAAAATGAAATAGTGCCTAGGTGGGGGGTCTGGTGAAATGGGTTGAGTTCAGGCTGAAGAGCCAGTAGGGTCTTGATGACTTGAGATGGACTGGGTGAACTTGTAGACTATTTAGTAAAACTGGTAATTTCATTGCCTTCAGAATCTCCCAACTTACACGCTGATTTACGGAGATCTAAATTATGGGTATTCACTCGCCTTTAACTTTCAAATTAGAAGTAAAAATACGTGGGTATACCCCCATGCAGGAAACCTTGGAAAGTAAATCTAATGGAATAGCTACAGTGTCCTTCTAAATTGAAATGTGAGATATGGTCTCTGGGACTGTTATTCGAGTTCAAGCATCACAGGGATTACATTAGGAAAGGGCCAGTTAGCAGGGAACACAGCACCTGTAGTAGATGCCCCCTTTTCAGACAGGAAGGGTGGCCATAAACTTCCTCCCTGGTAACTCAAGGAAAAATCGTCACAAAAATCACAAACTCTGGAACTCTTCTGAAATGAGTCACCATTGTTCCAGCCCACGTTGTATGGGATGGAGAACAGTGGAATCTTCCCTACCTCCTGATCTAACCTAGCACAGGGAGTCCCCAAATTCCAATGTACCAGGGCTCTCATAGAAAAATCCCAAAACAAAAGCCTATAAACAACCTTGAAATCAGCACTTGCCTCCGTCCAACTGGGGTAAGGATCCAGGCTGGGAGGCCTAGTACCCTAAAAGGGGAACAAAACAGCAACTTAGAAAACATCCCTACTACTCTGAACTCTAACTCAAAAATGCCACACTTAGCTATACTGCAGGCAACTTTCATACTCCCTAGGGCATGGCCATTCCAGCAACTTCAGTAGAGGAGTTCTTCCAGAATGTTACACCCCTCTCTCTGCTACCCATCTCTAACCTGCAGAGTCCACATGACACTCTACCACCTGCATTCCCTGAGCCCTGGCAGCTCAGCACTCAGTATCACCCCAGCTCCAGGGCCACAGCTACATGTGGTGCGTCCTGTCCTCAACTTGGAAACCTCAGAGATAACTTCGGTCTCCTGTGGAATACAGTAGGGGAATATTTTATTTATTTTTGTGAACAAAGGAAACAATGTTCACCTCAATATCCCCTCAGTTCAAGCCCTGACAGCAGCCTCTCTCCATATTGTAACTGCCAATTTTTAAGAAAGCGATTTTGAACCAATGATATTACAAGCCACCATAACCTAGTTCTTCCAGTTGTAACCCCCAAGATAGATGAACCCAGATATTAGTTCCAGAGACCTTATCTCAGATTTATATTCTAAATAGAGCAGTTATTATGCCAAAATGATGTACTTTCAGAGTTTCTTGCATGGGGGGGGGGGGGGGGGAGAGTTTCCATTCAAGCACCTTTACATTGCTCTTATTTTTCTCATGTTAATGTCTTTCGCACACAGCACTGATAATAACATCATAACTGAACTATTAAGTCGCTGCTCAGTGAGACACATAAGATGCATTTGGTAGTTTCCAACATTTCTCTTTTACTAATAAAGTGCAAATAATGATTTACAGCTGTATACTTCACTATCAATATGTTGCAAGTACTCTTTAAGTAAGTTTGTGATTTCTTACTGTTTCTCTCAAGATCAGACGTTAAATCCAGTTGAGTTAGTGCTTCTAATTACTGACCTCTTCCCTCTCATTGGGTACTGGGCAAGTAGGGTACTTCCCTGCCAATTTTGGCAACGCATCATAGATGGCATTTAATGGCTGCATCTGACGAAGAGGACACTGTCTTCAAAAGCTCATCCTTCAATAAACTGGTTAGGCTATAAGGTGCCATCCGACTCCTATCATTATTTAATTATATAGTATTTTATCTCCTACCTCCACCTTGTAGCCTTCCCTTCTCTCTCTTGTCATTCAATATTAGGGTGATATCTTTAATGTCTCTTCTCCAAATCTTCAGTAGAAGTACATGGGCCCTGGATGGGGTCCATTTTGTCTCCTCTCTCTCAGGATGGCTGGAAGTCATCCTGTCCTTGGATCACTGATGATTACAGATTCCTCTTGCATGAAGGGCACCTCTCCCATTTTATTGAAGAGAAAAATTAAATAAGCTTATTTGAGTCCCAAGTGATTGGGCACTCCAACTTAAATAAAGTAATTTAAGATTACAGGGTGGACTGAGAGGATGGCAAAAAACTCCCACCCAAACACAAGATCTCCATGGAGCCATAACTCAATTAACGGTAAAATCAGAGAACAGCCAAGACATGCTGTCTCTGCCAAAGGAAAAAGAAAATCCACATGGTGAAAATGGTGGCAAGTCTCTGTAAGCCTCAGGATCTCATCATTTCCAGCTTTAGATGGGACAGCTGCAAATCCTCTAAATTACTACTATGTCTCTCCCCATACCAATGGTATGTTCTAGCTGTCTTCTAGTAGGGGTCTACCAGGATCCCTACACAGTAAAATTCCTCATTTACCATGGTGACTGCAGGGCTGGAAGAAAAGAACAGATACTACTTGCCCCCAACCCTTGACTCTGCCCAGTTAGCACAGAAATCTTCACCAAATTTTGAATAAACAAGTTTCCAACTTTTGTGTCTGTAGTTTGACTTTATCTTCTATCGCTGCCTGCTCTTGTATTTCTTAGTTTCATCTCTGCCTCCTTAATCCTTTCGTTTTAAAATGTATTTTTTGATCTGTTGTGCTAGCCAGGCTTCCATCATATCGAAAACAAACAAGTAATAATAAAAACACTTTACATTTCAAAATAAAATAAGTCAAATATACTCGTTACTTTATCAAGTTTCTCCAAAGACTTCTAAAAATAAGATAGACTTTAATTGCTTCTGAAAGATTTTTATATCATTAATAGCTCATAACTCCTAGTTTGTATCCTTCTTTCCCTTCTTTCAGCTCCTTTCCCCTTCTCAGAGCCCAGATCCCCTCTCTCAGCCTTCTCTGCTATTCCAGCCCCTCTCACCCTCACAGCCTGTGTCTACTCCTCTCTCTTAGTTCCTTTCCCAGTCTCTCTTCCCTTCACAGTTCCTCCCTACTTCTCCCAGCCAGAATTCATTCTTCAGTTCCTCTCCCAGACCCTCACAGCAGTATCCTCTTTTAAAGCATGTCCCATGAATTTTCTCAGCCCCCTCTCACCCTCCTTATAGCTTTTCTGTCCCTCTTTCCCTTTCCTAGTCCCTCTATGAATAATAGCCCTCCCCATCTCCACTGCACCTACACTTGCTGTTACTCTCTGGGCCCCCTGCAGCCCATAGGTCGGACATTCCACAGCCAGCCAATAGGCTGCAGGGGGAGGTGGGAGCAGTAGAAAAGAGACAGAAACACTTTCTTACTGCCCTCTCCCAGAGCCCTGCAGCATGGAACTCTCAGCTGCTGATCTACAGGGGTTCTGGAGATAATATTGGGAGTGCTCAAGCACCCACAGCACCTACAGAGCTGGCGCCTTTGTATGCAACAAATAGGTGGACCGCAATGAGATATGACTTTAGCTCTTGATCTTTAAAAGCTTTTCTAAGCATTTTGCGTAAAAAGGAATCCATAATGCAAACAAATAAATGCTTTTTATAGTAATGGAAATCATATTATACTGTAATAGCTTGCATCACAAGATCATTGAAGTAATTTTCAAGTTCATTTTCTCCTGTAGTCACAGTACACAAGGGACATATCAAGCAGGCGGCATTCACTGTCTGCTGGATGATTTGCACATGCAAATGCTTGTACTGTATTAACTTAATTGCAGCCCTGGGGTTGAGTGTGATTTTTTTCTATGTCCATAAGGTTCATAGTCTTGCTTCTGTAAAGGGTGAGAGTCAGAGAGAAGGTCTTCATATCTTTAAGGTGCAATGAAGCCTGATCTGATTAAAAAAAATAAATCTATGTATGATCCAATGCCATGCGAGACAAGTCCTCATGGCTTTCTCTCAACATTTCTGTTACTTGAAAAACAATGTCTTGAAATGCATATATTTGCCTTGATATTAGTTTTCACCTGAGTGGAGATATATGAAGGCTAATATTCAGTGCTACTTAGGCAGATAAGTAGTAACTTATCTGGCTCAGTAGCGGCTGCTGAATATCTGGCTATGTTCAGTGGCCATTATTTAGCTGGATAAGCCACTTATCCAGCTAAGTAGATAGAAGGATTTCCAGTGGGCAGGCAATGGGCAGATCAGGGCAGTGCTACTTATCCAGCTGACGTAGCTGGATAAGTGCTGATATGCAGACTTATCCAGTTAAGTTAATCAGATAAGTTACATCTTATATAGAGCGGGTTTAACTTAGCTGGATATAACTTATCCAGCTAAGTAGAGCCAAAAATACGCAGATATTCAGCAACATGAATATTCCATGTAAGTTAGCCAGATAAGTCTTATCAATGGTTTATTTTAAATATCTATCATATGATTGTGAACTGTACAATAATTATTTGCAAATAGAGAAGGTAATTTTAAGAGACATTTTCACAAGTAAAACAGTGCATGAGCTAAATCTAAATAAATTTTAGAGGACTTACAATCTATTTACTAAGCTGTAATATTATTTTTCCCATTGTGAAAATACCACTGGATTCACAAAGCTGTGGTAAAAGAGTACAGCAGCTTTGAAAATCCTGTATCATTCTTCCCACCTGTAAAATATCAAGAAAAATATCACAATGAAGTGCCTCATTATCGCTGTGTGTGATGGCCGCTCCATGACCCAGGCCCATCATATTCTTACAGGAATCTAGTGGCCCAAGGAATCCTCCCCCCCCCCCCCACCCAGTATCACCAAAGTTCCAGGGGTCTCAAAAGACCCCCTGTATCACCACCCTCCCTGCAATATATCATGAGGCAGCCAAAGTGAAAAAAAAGTTTTAACAAGTTCTGTACCCTGGCTGTAGGCCCCACCCCTCCCCAAACCCCTCCCATTTTTGGCAACCTGCCTCCCCTTGGAGTTTACCCCATTGTCCAGATTCTCTCAGTCCTTACCAAGAAAGCACTTATGGTTTAGTGGGGCTCGGCCCGCTCCCTAGGGCTCCTGGCCTGGTGCCACCATTTTTCTAAATATGCGCTGGTTGGCCAGTTTTATATGTATTTATTTATTTATTTATTTAAATTCTTTTAATATACCGATACTCAAGACAAGGTCTTATCGTACCGGTTTACAATAAACTAGGGGGAACCAGTTAACAAAGAAAGCAAAAAGTTACATTATAACAGGGAAAGTGGAACTAGGCTGTTAGAAAAGGATAGATTAAACAATTTCTAACTGGAGAGAAGGGCATATAAGCAGGAGAAAGTGCTTACAAGGTAGGAATTATATACAAATTTACATTGTGTCTACGATTAAGCCAGTTTTATCAAAGTGCAATAAGGCGAAGAACAGTTCCTTTGAGTTGCGGAAAGGGACACAACCGTGGGGTATGTGACTGTGTGGATGACCCTGAGGCTTCTTCAAGGGTATGCTTGGGCGAACAGCCAAGTTTTTAATTTTTTTCTGAAAGTGATATGGCAATGTTCCTGGCAGAGATCTGGCGGGAGAGAGTTCCAGTGATGCGGCCCAGCAGTTGATAGTGCTCGTTTTTGAATAGTGTTGTGCAGAACGGATTTTTTGGGGGGAACCTGGAGGGAGTCTCTGTATGCAGATCTGGTGGGTCTTGCAGAGGAGTGTGGTAAGTTGGAGCGAGGATTCCTGAAATAAGGTTTTGTGGATAATAGTAAGTGTCTTGAAGAGAATTTTGTAGCGAATGGGTAGCCAGTGAAGTATTTTTAGAATCGGGGTGATGTGGTCCATGCGGCGGGAGTTTGAGAGGATCCTGGCTGCAGCGTTTTGCAGCATTTGAAGAGGTTTGGTAGAAGAGGCCGGGAGACCAAGCAACAGCGCATTACAATAATCAATCTTTGAGAATAGTATGGCTTGAAGGACCGAACGGTAGTCGTGGAAGTGTAGGAGAGGTCTTAACTGTTTTAATACCTATAGTTTGTAAAAGCCTTCTTTGGTGGTGTTGTTGATGAATTTTTTAAAGTTCATTCTAGAGTCTAGGAAGGCCCCAAGGTCTCTCACTTGATTTACTAGAGGTGTGTTAGTATTGATGGCTAGCGGGTTATTGTCATTAGGGGAAATGACTAGCAGTTTGGTCTTGGACGTATTGAGAACGAAGCAGAGACTTGTGAGAAGGAGGTTGATGGCATGGAGGCAGCTATTCCAGTAGTTTAGAGTGTCGGAGATGGGTTCTTTGATGGGGATAAGGATCTGCACGTCGTCCGCATAGATGAAGTATGTGAGGTTGAGATTATTGAGGAGTTGGCATTGGGGGAGAAGATATATGTTGAATAGGGTCAGCGAGAGCGAGGAACCCTGGGGAACTCCTTGCTTGGCAGCTACAGGGTGAGACTCTTTGTTGATTATTTTTACTTTATAGTATCTGTCGCTTAGAAAGGATTTTAACCAGAGGAGTGCAGCACCTGAGATGCCTATTTCCATCAGACGGTTGATGAGGATTGTGTGGTTAACTGTGTCGAACGCTGCCGATATGTCTAGCCGAGCTAGTAGGTATGATTGACCTTTGTCGAGACCCAACAGGATGTTGTCAGTTAATGAGAGTAGGAGAGCTTCTGTATTTCTGCGTTTCCTGAAACCGAATTGCGATGGATATAGAATGTCGTGGGACTCGAGGTAGTCTGAGAGTCTAGTACTGACCAGTTTTTCCATTAGCTTGGCTATGAAAGGTAGGTTAGCGATAGGGCGAAAATTTGTGGGGTTGGATGGGTCCAAGTTGGGTTTTTTTAGTAAAGGTTTCAGCGAGGCTGTTTTTAAAGTGTCTGGGACTGTTCCGTTTGTGAGTGAACAGTTTATGATGTCGGCCAAAGGTTTGGCGATGATGCTAGGAATTGTGAGAAGGAGTTTGGTCGGGATTTGGTCTATTGGGTGCGATGAAGGCTTCATTTTCTTGATGATAGATTCTATTTCCAGGGATGATGTAGTATCAAAAGATTCTAGAGATCGTTTGTGTGTCGATGGGGCGTGGTTTTGGTCAGGTGGAGGCTGGGAGTTATGAGTGGGGTTAGGAATAGGGTTAGAAGATGTTAGCGGGATAAGGAGATTTTTTATTTTGTTGTTGAAGAAGACTGCCAGCTCGGTAGATTTGTTTTGTGCTTCTTCTTCCGGGATGATTGGAGGAATAGGGGTGGTGAGTGTGGCAACATATGAGAAGAGTGTTTTTGGGTTGTATAGGAAGCCGTGTATTTTTTTGGCGTAGAAGTCTCTTTTGGTACGAAGAATAGTGGCCCTATAGTGGCTCATTGTGGTTTTGTAGGAGGCCCGTGCAGTGTTGGTGGGATTCTTCCGCCATTGTTGTTCTTTATGTTGGAGGTTTTGTTTAAGTGTTCTTAATTCTGATGAGAACCAGGGTTTTTTGTTAGTACATGCAGGATTGATGTTTTTGGATGTCAAGGGGCATATTTTGTCAGCTGCTGAGTGGGTGATAGCCAGGAGTTCATGGCGGTGTCTGTATTAGTGAGGTCCAGGTTAGTTAGTTCCTTGGTGAGCGTGTTGCTGAGAACTTCCATGGAGCATGTTTTTCTAAATTGGATCGTGGATTTGGTGATGTTGGTGGTGGGTTTTTTCTTTATTGATATTTCAGTTTCAATAATCGAGTGATCTGACCAAGGGATGGGGGTGCAGGTGGGAGGAGAAGTGGTCAAGATCGGATCATTCATAAATATTAAATCTAGCGTGTGTCCTGCTTTGTGCATGGGTTTGTTAATAATTTGTTTGAAGCCCATGGCCATGAAGGATGAGAGGAGGGCTTCGCAGTTGGCTGAGGGAGATGGGGAGTCCACATGAATGTTGAAGTCTCCTAGCAGGATCGCTGGAGAGTTGGTATTGATGTGTTTGGCTACAAGTTCTATGAGAGGTGATGGGTCGGAGTCTAGGAGCCCAGGTGGGGCGTAGATGAGGCAGATTTGGAGTTGAGTGGATTTGAATAGCCCGATTTCAAGTTTAGTTGAAGTTTTAATTGCATGCTGGGTTAGTCTTAGTTCTTTTTTTGCAGCTAGCAGTAATCCTCCCCCTCTTTTTTTGGTTCTGGGGATGGAGAAAAAGTCGTATAGTTGTATCTGTAATTGGTTGATTAGGGGTGTGTCCGTGTTTTTCAACCATGTTTCAGTGATAGCACACAGGTCCGGTTGAGTGTCCAGTAGGTAGTCATTGAGCAAGTGAGATTTTTTTGACAGAGATTGGGAGTTGAGGAGGGTTAGGGTGATTAAGGGGAGATCATAATGGGGATCAGGGATCTCTTAGAACGTTGTATCTTGGGAAAGGGTGAATTAACTCTGTTGAGGGATGAGTGCGGGATGCTAGGGATAGGGAAGGTTTGCATCATGTTGATTAACTGGTGAGGCTGGATGGCTGCTGGAGAGGCTGGATGTCTGCTGGTGAGGCTGGATGTCTGCTGGAGAGACTGGATGGGTGTTTTGGTTTTTTTTTTAAGGAAGTGATGGTTGTGATTAAGGAGAGAATTAAAGCTGCTAGAAGAGATGAGTGATGTGAGGATGCCGGGTGGAGGAGACGTTGGGTGCTGGGGTGAATGCTCTCGGAGATGATCGTTGGATGACTGCTGGATGTTGAAGTGGCTGGATGAATGCTGGGTGCTGGATGCTGGTGTGGCTGGAAGAATGCTGGATGCTGGAGTGGCTGGATGACTGCTGGATGTTGAAGTGGCTGGATGAATGCTGGATGCTGGAGTGGCTGGAGTTGATGCTGGAGTGGCTGGAAGAATGCTTGAGCAGAACTGATTTAGGGCGGTAGGATTAATGGAGAGGGTGGATTGACCTCAGATAGCACGGGTAGCTTCTATTTCTATGTGTTGGAGCGCACGAAGGGGCGCACAAAGGGGCAGGCCCCTTTGTTGTGCTCCTTAGGCGCGCAACGCCAGGCGCGCGACGCCTGTAGCCGTTTCAGCCCTTTAAAGGGCTCTGGGGAGGCGTCGGGGTTTCCGGGGAGGGCTTAGCGGTGCTCTTCCGATTCCTGCTTCCTTCTGGCGCCCGGTTTTAAATTCGCAGCTTTTTTATTTTTTCTATTTTCTGCTCACCTCGGAGGCCTCGCGAGAGGCTTGTCCCTGGTCCACCTCCCCTGGCCCCGATGGGCTGACGCCGACCGCGCGGGGAGGGCCGACCCGAGCCGAGGGGGAAGAGCAGGGTGGCGGCGCCGAAGAAAAGGGAGCGCCTGCAGCCGTTTCAGCCCTTTAAAGGGCTCTGGGGAGGCGTCGGGGCTTCTGGGGAGGGCTTAGCGATGCCCTTCCGATTCCTGCTTCCTTCTGGCACCCGGTTTTAAATTCGCAACTTTTTTATTTTTATTTTTTTTCTATTTTCTGCTCACCTTGGAGGCCTCGCCAGAGGCTTGTCCCTGGTCCACCTTCCCTTATCTTTGCCCTTATCTTGTGATGGGGCAAAGGCTGGATCTTGGCTGGCCATCGCCATTTAGAAAAACAGCAGCATTGGGCCCAGAGCTCTAGGAGATGTTCCAGGCCCCACTGGACAACCAGGGCTTGCTCGGTAAGGACTGGGGAGAGGGCTGGTGGGCCACATTCTAGGATTAGAGTTGACGTAACATGGAGGGTTTTTGGGGATAGGAGGCCCTGGTGCTCGGGGTCTCAATCTTTTCACAACTTTTTATTTCACTTTTTTATTTCACATTTATGTTCTTATGGTCACTTCAGCTGCCTCATTGGGTGGCAAGGGAGGGGTGGGACAGGGGATCTCTTGAGACACCTGGGGGGTTATTATACTTGGGAGAGGGACGTTCCTCAGGCCATTAGAGCCCTTTAAGTGATGAACCCAGAAGCATTGGGTTGCACACCAGCATCCCAATGCTCCTGAAGAAAGTTAACTACAACTCTAGAGTTGCAGTTAACTTTCCTGAAAATAACACGGCTTGCAAATTTTCAGGCAAGTTATTTTATTTTATTTGCATTATATTAGCTAGAAATGAGCTGATTTGCATAGGTTAGCATGCAAATTAGCTCATTTACCATACTTGTGTCATGTCTGCTGGGTGAGGTGGGGCGAGGGAATAATGCGTGGTATTTGAAATACTGTTTATTATTGCTGTGTTAAAAGAATTTATTTCCTGGTAAACCCCTAACACAGCTCAGTAACTGACCCCTACATTTGTATCTAAGACAACAGAGGGTGAAGTAACTTACCCAGGCCATAAGGAGAGGCAGTGAGATTTGAACCCTGGCTTGTAGTCTGCTGCTTTAACCCCTAGGCCACTACACACGTCCTTTTAGCATTAGTAAGGGGAAATGTTCCAGGGGGTAGTGTTGGGGCAGGGTTTGTAGCTATGTATATACTTTTGCATTATCCAAAAATCTGCATGTAGGTTTTTTCCTGGAAATAGTACAGCACAAATTAGCAGGTGCAAATGTACAGGAACATTTTTCCTTAAGTAATGTTCAATGTGAAAGACTGCGCTAATTTTCAAAGTGAAAGTATGCACAAAGTCAATGGGTGAAAAGTACCTGCAGCCTTTGCAGTTATGCCGACTTAAAATCAGCCCTGGACTGCACTGTAGGAAAACTTGGAAGCCGATATACTGAGTTGTGCCGAAGTTCCCCAAAATGTAAGCGTTATTTCATTTTTAGCATGCACTGCCATTAAATGCAGATGAGACCAGTAGGTAAATAATGTTCATGCTTTCACTTTATTGCAAAATGTTTAACTACACCTCCCTGAAGTGTAATTACATTTTTTGTGATATTGCTTTTGTGAAGCTTTTAGCCCATGTAATTTAACTTTTCATTCAGAGCTAATGACCTGCTTTGCAAAATTTAGCATCGCAGTCACTTACTAGCACTGATTATGTGTGGAAATCCGAAAAAGAAAAAGTGATTTTAACAGAGAAACTTGCCTTTGTTCGTTCTGGGCCCAGCTCAGTATATTGGCCTCTTGGTGTAGTATCTCTCTGCCACCCTGCAAACGAGATTGGATACAGAGCTTTGCTTCAGTGAAACTGAAATGCAGACTGGCCGGCCCTTCACCTTCCCTCAAGCTTGCATTTTGGGAAAATTAAGCACGAGTTCATTTCAAAGAACAGAGTAAAAAATTTCACCAGCTGGCCAAAATATCTTCTGCAGCACGAGAAAAAACGTTATCATCCAAATAACTTCAGATGCATTCAGCCATTTGCTTAGCTCAGGAATTTTGAAGAATTAAAGCTCTAGAGTAGCTGAAGAGAATAATCCTTACCAAGGTGATTATCAATAGGTAGAAGAGTGTTTTATGCACAGAAATGGTCTTTTACAAAATTGCCTGCCCAATCTATGGGTAAACCTCTGAGCAAATGCCATGTTTGTGAGTAAATATACCTAGACCGAGCAAAACCGCTCCTCAGGGCAGAGGTGGGGAGTTTGGACTCAGATACAAACGTTTGAATTTTAAAAAGTATGCGCATTAATTTTCATGAAAAACTTGTGTGAACAATTTAGCAGGTGCAACTTGTGAAGGTGGATTTGGTGGGATAATGTGCAAAGCAGACTTCTGTACTTAAGTGTGCTTCGAAAATAGATGTAACGTCTGTGCCTATTTGCTGGCTAATTTGTGTGCAATGTTACAAAATGACCTGCTAAATGTAAAAAGTAAACAAATTCATTCACTGGGACAATGCCTTAGTAGGACTGCCCCCTCTCTTTACCTCTGTTTCCTCCCCTCTCGGAGCATCCCGCTCTCCACTTTTTGGGTAGCTCCTTGGGAGGAGGACCGTATCATTCCACACACTGATCACTGGCCTCACAGTGAGCTCCCCTGGAGCAGGAGAAAACCTCTCGTTCCATCTGTGCTGGGTTCCCTGGACCCCACACATCAAGAACATTACAGGGCAGGTCCCCACTGGGTTAACTATCCTACTCCTGCTCTTCTCCTTTTGATGTATGGAATTTTCCCCTGGGAGGTAAGAACCCACTCCTTGCCACTCCGATATCCCTCAGCTCCAGTCCAAACTTGAAAAGGAACGGATTCCAATCTATCTCTTCTTGGCCTCAGGCCTCTCCCCTTGAGGGGAAGAGCCCCTGCAGGGTCCCACTCCACATGGAGGGTCCCCGGGCCTTCCAGCCTGCAGACTGGGTACTCCAGCTGATTACATAGCTGGAGGTCCCTGATCCTCCATCTGTACTGAAGAGGGCAGGGGAGGAAAGGGCAAAAACCGGCCAAAATGTCCCCCTGTTCTACTGCCCACTCTCTAGGATCCACCAATAAGAGAGTCCCAGACTGTTTAAAGGAACATGCACTCTTTTCCCTAAAAAGCACATTAAACAATTTACATAATGACTTATTTCCCTAAAGTGCCATCCAATGCTCATCTCCTGGTACTACCAGATAACTATTTAACACGTTTGTTAGCCAGTTAGGATGTGATGAAGTCAGGGTCTCCTCCACCCAGTCAATTTTGCACACTTTGACCCAGCATAAAAAGGGTCAGTTCAAGGGGGTCGTCGCAGATGGATGGTGTGGAGGTGGAGGAATGGGGAAGGAAGTGGAAAGGGTGGGAGAGAAAAGGAATGGAAGGCTAGGAAAGAGGAGCATGGAGAGGAAGGCGAGAGCTGAAGGATGTGAGGAAAGCACGGTAGGCGTGAGAAGAGATTGTAACGAGGAGAAAAGAGATGGAAGCTGGGAAGAGAAAGCTGTTGGAGCGTGAAGGGGAAAGACAAAACATAGGTCCCTGGTGGTGGCCTGCCTGCAGCAGGAAGCAGTGGCAAATATGGTAAAAGCAGTCTCTTGCTACTACTCCACCCTCCCCGCCACTCTTGTGCAAAAATAATGAGCCCGCACACCCTCTGGAAAAATTAGAGGGAGCATTGTTTTACACTGCTATTTCTGCGAACAGCAGAATGAGGACAAAACAGCATGTGCACATTGGAAAATCCAAATCTATTGTATGGGGGCCTGGAGTACTACAGAGAAAATAGGCTTTAGCAAAATACCTCACCGCAATCACAAAGGCAAAAGACAGGCAGTCCTTCACCAAATCCAGAATAGGTGATCACAAATTAGAAATAGAAAGATGCAGACAAAAACTTAAGAAACCCCAAGAAGCCAGACTCTGCATGCAAATGGAAAACTGAAAAAAAAAAATATATAGAAACAGAATGCATTTCCTCCTGTGCCGTGCAAAATACAAAGATATCAGACATGCACGTTCCCCCAAAGCTGACAGAGAAAATCAATGACTTCCCACAAAAGAATGAGCATGGAAAACTCTGTTTAATCTTGGGGAGGATGGGAGGAAGAGCAGAAACAACAGCTATAGCTGCAAAATGTATGGTATCCTGCCTCCAGGCTAGGAACAAAACCTTACCAAGAACCAGCACCAAAACTTGAAACATGTCCCTGATGTTGTACCTCCCATAACTTGTAACGTTACTTCACTATTATTATTATTTTGGAAGTTTTTTTCTTTTATAATCATTATGTATACTGCTTTGGTAACACTTTTAAACTTGCCATGCCAATAAAGTTATCCTAATCTGAATCTGTGCCATCAAAGTGGCCCCTCTCTAATGACTGTACCGTCTCCCAGGACACTGTCAGATCAGGTAGGAGCAGAGAAGTGGGGAAGTGTCGACGCACCCTAATGGGAAGTGACTTTTTCTATTGCATTTTAACAAAATCTGTGAGCCCGCTGGGCTTGGGGGTGGCCAGCTGGCCCTTCACAAAACTGGTTTCTTTCTGGAGGCCTCTGCTTCCAAGAGAGAGCGAGATTCTTTCTGCCTGCCTCTTGTCCAGAGAGGGTGGGATTCGCAGGCCCTAACCTGCAAGAGGATTTGGATTGGATTTGAAGCGTGGATTTCAAAGAACCCAATTAGAGGTCTCCATGCAGAAAGGAGTGTGAGATGAACTACCCGTCTGCCTGAGCGATTGGAGACATTGGGTCTTGGAGAAGGGGGCTTTCAGAGGGAAGACTCTTGCAGGGAGAAGGCCACACAAAGGGCCTGCCTACAGGAAAGCATCGGCCTAGGAGCTTCGGCCAGTTTTCCTGCTGAGGAGTCTGCGTCCAGTTTGCAAGTACCTTTGGGAAAGTGACCAGGGAGGGTCTCTTCTGAAGAGTACCTGCTGTCAGGGTATATGATTTGCTATTGACTATGACTGTGATTTTATTCTGGAACTTTATTTTTTTTTCTGTATTGATGTTCACTCTTCAGATGCGTGACCACTTGTTGTGACTGTACACCTGAAATCAAGTTCTCAGTAAAAGGATTTAATTTTGTACAACAGCCACCATCTGCTTGCATTCTTCTTTTTTGCTGGACTAGTGTAGAAGACTTCTAGTATGCCCTAAGGCCCTTGAGGGTTGCTAGGTCAGGCGAACAGGCTAATCCAGCCCTGGTTGGGCCCTGTTGCATGCATGGAGTTGTACTTCTGATTGCCCCATTGATTTCTCTTAGGCAGAACTACGGTTCCATGTATGCAGTGGGGCAAAACCAGGATCAACCTGTCCAGTCAAACTGGGGTGAGTTGGCAACCCTAAACATGGCCCTGGCCCTCCTCCTATAAGCCGTTGATCCCAGCTGGCTGACAGGGCAGGGTTACACTTCATACACTGCCCCACCGCCCCTGATCTAAACGCAGCTCGAGATTTCAGTTAAAAGCACATGCATTATAAGAGTCTGTGCACAGGCAGCTAAACTGAAACTTTAGCTGCACTGAAGGAGGCAATTTTCAGCCACAGTGATCTATCCAGGCAACTGCTTAATTACTCAGCCTAAAAGCTTTTGAAAATTGTCCTCAAAATGCCTATTCAATCATTAAAATATTCTATTTGAGCAGCTATTACTCAAACTCAGATAAAGATTTTCATTGATTGGATGTAGTTCACAAATTTCCTGGAAGTTTTAAATGGTTTTGAGAATAATAAAAAATGTATTTATTTATTTATTTATTTTGGCACTTGAAGCATTTATCTGTCAGAGAAACACAATAATGCAACAGTTCATCTGGCTAATCAACCGCGTTTTGTGCCACAAAGCCAATAGATTAGAAGGGCAGCTTTTTCCAGCAGTCAATGACAAAAAAAGGCAAAATGCATTTGAAACGTAAATGAAATGCATTTATAAGGCTCCTCCGAGGCACTGTGGAGCAATCTCCGCCAGAGCTTCTACAGAAAATTGCCAGGGGTTGGGCCTATTGTGCACCTCGCTTGGTGGGAGAGGACAGCAGAGATGCTAACTTCTTACCATGCATTTAAACCAAGGTTCAAATCAGTTTTAAATGCATTCAGAGCTGGCTGAAAACAGAACTGGTTTTCAAACTCATTTTCATAAAAGTTAAATGAGGACTGCACCGTAGCTTCTCAAATCAGACATGATTCCTTCAAAACAGGGTTTTGCTACATTGCTGAAACAATGTGAAAAAAAAAACCACCCTGTTACTATGCTTCTGGGTGAATGATACCGCAAGAGAGAAAAAGAGGTGCCTTCGCTTGAAAATTCATTATATAAAAGGTATGAAAAACTATGAAAGAAAAATTAAAATAAAAGCGCTAATATGCTGGCAAGGGAGAGTGAAGAGATTGCCTCAGCTTCAGAAAATAGGTGAAGCAGAACAACATCTGTTTATCTCTTATCTGAAAGCAGAGTTATTATCTAATGATGTTTATGCATCATTTAAGGGCCATTTGGTGGATTAATTTATATCTAAAAAAAATGTCTCTGCTGGAAAGGAGCAGGATTGTAGAATGCCTGTAATGGCAGAGCCGGTGACCTGCTTGCACTCATGCCCTTACCCGGGGGGCTGAATGGCAGAGCCACTTAACCTGGAAGCTGGAGAAAGAACAGTTTCTCCCCACGGTCAGAAACGGCAAGATATGTTGGAGATAAAGCTAAGAAGGGAAAGGGAGGGGCAAGGGTGACTCTGATGCAAGGGCCTAAGAAACGTTCCCTGCAATTCCTGCTGGTGCAACTGAGCACTTCCCAACCTTTTCGAGCCCAAGGAATGCCTACATTAACAAAAAGATTGTGTGACCCAGCAACCTCGTGCAGCAGGCAGTGTGGACCTGGGGAGGACTCGTATGGCCATGAAAAAGAGCTAGGGAAGCACTGAAAGCCGCGCCAGTCTCGCCTCCAAACTGTAAAACAAAGGGGGAGGAGGGGCACAGGCACCCGCGATCCCATCCCATCGCTCTGTATACAGGTACAGTAAAAAGAAGAAGTCGGCGTGGTGCGGGCAGCCAGCTCTGTTAGTTACCATCACTACTGCCATGTGGCTGCAAGAGCTCCTTCACTGCTTGCTGCTTCCAGAACTCAGAAGAAACCCAGGCTCATCTTCCCCGTCATGAGCCTCTAAAGTCAGTGCATACTCTCTCCGCATCTCACCCTGGGAAGAGGATAAAGGCAAGGGGCACATGGGGTGGGGGTGGATTCTGGGTAGGGTTGGGATTTATGCAAATAGGTGTGATCGTGTGCATGAAGTCAGGACCGGTGCTAGCATTTTTGCTGCTGCCCTGTGTAAACAATTATTGCAGTGCAAAAATTAATAAAACAGAACCATCACCATTCCTCAAACATCAAACAACAAAATCAAGAAATAAAATAAATACATAATCATAACACTAAAAACATACTAATAATATTTTTTTAAAAAGCTGATGAATAAAAGATCAAATAATTAAAATGTACAAGTTTTTAAAAAATGTCCCAAACATCAATAAAATATTTCAAAACAGCAGACACAGCAAATAACACCTGAAAAATAAAACTAAAAAGGATTTTTCAAACTGACCCTCTCCATACCTGGGAATTTTGATTTCCAGTCACCCCGAGATTGTCATGGATTACTGGAAGAGGGATGCACAAACTTTCTCCTCTCTTTCTTATAAACACACACACATTAGTCTTGGGGGAATTCTCCCCTACTGTGGAGTGCAGAATTTGCACAGAATTGGTCCCTGTGCAGAATTGCCAAATTCAGCACAGAAAATGGCAGAGGAGACCTCGGCATGCCGTGAATGGATCGAGCGCCTTTCGTGGCAAAGATGAAGGCCAAGACATGCTGTGAACAGAGTGTGCACTGTTTACGGTGAAGATGAAAGCCCCGGCGCATCATTTGCAGCAAAGATGAAGGTCCTGGCATGCTCCACTTGTGGCGAAGATGAAGGTCCTGGTGAGAGTGAGTGTGTGTAGAAAGATGTGAGTGCCCCTGGAAAACAACTGATGGGATAAGATCTGGCAAGAAAGGATGGGGAGAGGCTGGAAGTGTCCTGAGGGCCGGAAGGGACCCTGTAAGCAGGTTTGGTGGGGGGAAGGAGTAAATGGGCCCAGTGACATTTTTGGCTTTTTTTTTTTGGCAGCAGCTATAATTTTAAAAAGAAAATGAAAGATATAAAAACAAGCCAAATATTGTTTTTCTTTCAATTTGAGAATGAAACATTTCCTATTTCATTTCTAGAAACAGCACATCCCTACTGCCATTATGGCTTTTGACATATTCACCATCTTTTGAAGGGGGCTATCATGATAATGGAGTATAATTTACATGGCTTCAAAGCAAAGTAGAATACAAGAGACTTCACTAGAAATATCTGCTCGTGCCATGCAATAGCCAATATCTTTTTGTCATGCTTCTGACGCATGAGATAGGAAAACTCTTCTGATACCATCTTGTCAATTGTTTTGCATAGAAAAAACAGTTCACAATGCTCACTCCATGAATAATACTTTTTTTTTTGTAATTCATCAGAAAGAGCTTTGAAGTCTTGCTTGAAGATAAGATGCTGCTATGCACATAAATCTAAATTATTGCTACTCATTTTTCTTCTTACTGTCATAAATGGTGAGAACAGGCCTTTCAAGCAACTCATTCCTAAATAAGGGCGTCATGCTGATGAAAGAAAGATGGCATTACATAGTTCCAATGGAGTAATTCTGATATTATAATGAGGGTTATGTCCAGGGGTGGCTCAAGGCAATCTGCTGCCTGAGGTAAAGAATGAGATGGTGCCCCCCTTGCCCTCCACCTCCACACAGCCCCACCCACCATAGACTGCCTCTCTCTGGTGCTCACATGAACACACCCTCACACATGCTCTCTCCCCCCCCCCCTCCCAAACACCCTCACACATGCTCTCTCTCATACCCCCCAAGAAACCTCACACATGTGCTCTCTCATACACCTCCAAGCACTCTTCTCATATGTTCTCTCACCCCCCGCCAGACTCACAATCTCTCTCTCTCTCTCACACATACACACTCACACACAAACACAAAAGCTGACACTCACACATACACAAGCAAGCTGCCTCACACACACACATACATACACACAAGCTGCCTCTCAAAGTCACACACACACACACACACACACACACAAGCAAGCTGTATCTCTCTCTCACATGGGGCCTGTCTCTGTTCTTCAGCCACTGTTGGAGCTTCGGCGGTGGCCCCAGACTCTCTCCATTCTTCTTCAGCCACCACCAGCCTGAGCTCCAGTGGAGCCCCAGCCTATCTCCATTCTTCTTCAGCTGCCGCTGGCCTGAGCTGAGGCAGCCGCGGCAGGGGCAGACAGGGTGAGTTGGATGCCACAGCGGCATTCTGAGAGGGGCATTTTTTGCTGCCTCAAAATTCTGCCGCCTGAAGCAGCTGCCTCACCCTGCCTCATTATAGAACCACCCCTTGTTTTGTCACAGAAATCTTAAAGGGGGTAATTTTATAACAGGCTGCATAAAGGTGCAGGCTATTATGTTCCCAAGTCACACCAGTTTTCAAAGCAAACATAAGCATGCACGTCTGCTTTAAAAATTATCCCTGAAGGCCAGGTGTCGATGCCAGGGCCTCGGCCCAGACTCAGAGGCTGTGTCCCAACATCTGGGCCTTGGCCTAGGCTATAGCCTAGGCTGTAGTCCAGGCCCGATGCCGCAACCCAATCTACAGGTCAGGTCCTGATGCTAGGGCCTTTGCCCGGACCCAGGCCCAGCACCATGGGTCCTGAATCCAGGTCCAAAGCATTGACCCAACTTGTAGGCCGGATTCTGACACCTGGGCCTAGGCATAGGCCAGAGCCTGATACTAGGCCTTTTGCCGTGACCCAACCCAGACCCAGGTCCGATGTAGCAACATGACTAAGAGGCCAGGTCCCGATGCTGGGGCCTAGGCCCGGATCCAGGTTCGATGTTAGGGACTCAGCCAGGAGGCTGGTGTCCCAATGCCTGGGCCTTGGCCCAGGGTCAGGCCCAGGCCTTGGAGCCCAGTTCTGGGAGCTTCTCTTTGGGTCCTCTTCTTTCTTTGGCTCTTCAACACCAAATGGTCGCACTGTACTTAATTAACTTCATCGCATTCACCCCAGCAGATGGCGCTATTTTGATATAGGCATTTATATTCTCCTTTTTCTAACTAATCAGTTACTTCAAAGCAGATTATAGTCAAGAACTCTATGTATTTCTTTGTCTCCAGAGGGCTTCCAATATCAGGTCATTCCTCAGGCAATGGAGAGTGAAGTAACTTACCCAAAGTCATAGGAGTATCAGTAGGAGTTGAATGCTAGCCTCCCTGGTTCATAGCCCACTGCTCTAAACACTAGGCTATTCCTCCATTTCAAAAATAGGTTGACACATTTGATCCACCATACCTCTTTATTAGATTGAAAGATTTATGCTTCATTAACAATCCCCTGCTGAAATCAAAGAGCTTCCAACTCAGCTTCTGCTCCCAAAGCCAATGCCAGCATCACTATGGTACTACTGAAATTATCAATTGACTCCAAGCTGGAACTCTGATTCAGACTCTGAGAACATGAGACTTCCCATCAAGCCTAATATCCTATTTCCAACGTTGACAAAGCCACTAGCTCCAACAGGTTTTCTTGTGCCAAAATTAGTGTCTTAGAGGGTGGAAAGGGGTCCAAAATAGCACTTGTGGATGGTGATACTGCCGCCAACAAAGGACTCAGAGTGACACATGGCATTTTAACACACACGCCCTGTAATATTATTTTCTGTTTATGTATGTGTGTGTGTGTGGGTGCCTGAGTTTCCCCATTGATTGCTATGAAATTGGAATGAATAAGTGTTTCAGAGAAGTATACTGGTTCCCTTGGTTCTTTTAGGCTGCACCATAGACTTTGTGTTTTCAAAAGACTGTATTCATCTTAAAATTAAACTAGTATTGGAAGTAACAACTCCACTGAACAGCTCATATCCTCTTCTGTAGATTAATCACAAGGTGAAGAAGACACCTTGAAGTAGTGGTATGCAAACAGAAGGGCATAAACAATACTGCATATGGGTACAAACTGCTTAACTCATTCCTTGGAATGCCATTCCATGTACCCACCAACCTTTCCATTTTTACAAGAGCCTGAGTGATGATTGGTGAACTGGAAGCAGCAGCAGCAGCCCATGTGGACCAAGAAATGAGAGGCGGGCAGGGAGCAACAGTGGGCCATATGGACCATTGCAGTAGGCCGGAAGCAGCAGCAGCCCTCATGGGTCAGGTCATTAGTGCCACAGCTATAAGATGAGAGGGAGAGAGAAAGATAGGCTGTTGGAGATGGGGAAAAGATTTGACAATAAAGTCACAGTTAATTGTAAATCTTTTGTGGGTTTCAGATAATAAGAAAATAATATTGGGCAGACGAGAACTGATATTTTTTTTAAGTGGAAAACAAATAGAATATTAGAACTGCATATATAATACCTGTTTGTATTGCTAGAAATAAAACAAATATTTGAGGGCAAACAATTGCATGGATGGAAAGAGTGAGGAAGGGCCTGACGTGTTTTCTTACTGCTATCTTATAGGTTGATTTTAAAATGAGTGTGCATGCTCTCATACATGCGCATATCAGCGTGCAAGCCAGGAAACACTAGAATTTTTAATCGTGTGCGCACTTACACATGTACGTTTTGAAATGCACCAACTGCGTGTAAGTATGCTTCTGATTTAAGAGGTTACTCAAGCACAGCTAGCGTGTGTATGTCTTCAATAGGATCATATCGGCTTTTACGTACGTGTCAGCAAATTTTAAAACGTGCTCGCGTGAGGCACATTCCCAGTTTTCCAATTAGTGCACCAAGTTGGCCAGTTAATAGCGAGGTGTTTTAGACCTCCCTGGTTCTTTATCCTGCACGTTGCCAGGTTGACCCGGACCCCTCACCCTGTTCTATAAGCCCTGAAACTTGAGATCTACAGACTTGTTCCTCATGAGGAACAGCAGTAAAGTGACACGGATATTCAAGCATACGTGTGATGCTGGTTTTGTTTTTAAAATTCAGAGTTACGCGCCGCCCCGGAACGTCTATTCCTCACCCCTTTTCCATGGCTTTTTAAAATCCATGTTGCTCGAGTGAGGCCCACATAATCGCATTTGTGGACATTTTTGCGCGAGCAACACTTTTAAAATCGACCTCTCAAGGAGCTGACACAAATTATACAACTTCCCTGTAGTGTGGGGTACAATAGCTAAATTACAAATTTTGGGGAAACTGTTTCAACTATGATAAATACTGAACAGAACTAAGAGCAAGGGTATTATCTGTGTCACACTGAGCTATCTGGGGCCCACATTATGCAGGAATGACTGAAACAGAATTAAATGCATTATAATTAATCTGTGAAAAAAATCAAGACACTCAATTAAAATATGTTCTGCAAAAATTCAGAATAATGATTGACTTTCACAATGGATCTCTTCCTTCAATGAAATGTCTAAGGAGGAACTTGGACATCAAGAAACAATCACAGGAAAATGAATGTCATAAGGTAGCTTAAATATCCCTCAATACCTTGAAGAACTATGGCATATTATGGTGTCTTGGATCACTGAAATTGATCAGTCATACTGACGGCAATAGAGTTGGGACCTTCCCAGGGATGCTCTGTCTCACCCTGCCACCCATACTCAGCCACTGGTCTTTCCAAGACCCCCCCCCCCCTTCCCCTGGGAGCTTGGCGCTAGGGCTGTGCAACCAAATAAATATCATATTGTTTCTTCATTTCGTTTATTTTTTGCCACTTTCAATTTTATTTTTTAGTTTCGTTTCATTTTTAGTGTGCACTACTTTTGCGTTAATGTGCACAAACTCAAAATTAGAGCTCATACTAGAAATGAAACAAAAAAAATCTGCTACGCAATGCATCCCTTCTTGGCACCCGCTCAAGGCCATGAGTGATGGCCAAGCGTTCCTGCCCCACTGGCTGTGAAATTCAAGATGGTGCTAGCAAGGCTCCCCTGGGGGGGGGGGGGGGGGAGGGGGGATGTGAACTAAAGGTTAGAGGCACCGATTTCTTATCATCCCCCTACTCCAACCCAGAGAATACAACATTTATCAGATTGTTTGAAAATGTAATATGCTCCTCTTCTGTACAGGGAGGAACAGCCATGGAATTAAGAGTGGAGCTATTGGGAGTTATCCTTGATTGTGACATGCTGTACCTTGACAGATTTCAGGACCTTCAATACCAGTGTGGTAGCCCTTGTTACTAATTACCTTTAAATTGTTACTTGCTGTAACACACTCCTATGCTTTTGAACATTTGTTATTCTGTTCCTGCAAACCATTTCCAGATCTAGCTCTTCTAGATTTCATTTTTTTTTCATGCATAATTTCTGATTAATTATCTAATGAGTTTGATCTGGTAGGAGGATGTATGATGTTTGCCCACTGCTACAATAAATCTTTGTAATTTAGAAGGAGAGTTTATCAAATGATGAATTTACAGCATGGTAGACTTGAAGCATTTCAAGTTTTTTCTGTCAAGTCAGTATGTCTGATCATCTGTGCAGCATAGTCACAATCTCTATATTGCACAATTGGCAGGTGGCGGGATGGATGTTTAATGTCCTTGAATATGAACCAATTACGTATGAGTAAGTTGATGTAATTAGAGAAACATGGCTCCTCTGACTAGTATGTGCAAAATGAAAGGGTGCTGCTTAGGGGATAAATACATAAACTTGAAAGCTGACCAGTCCCATTACTGTGTAAGAGAGTAATAAATTCAACCTCCATAGACAGGATTCTTCCTCTCAATTACTGAGAATATTGACCTTTTCACCCTGTAATAGCGATGTAGGTTAATTGACCACATAACATATTTAGCACATTAGTCAATAACATACCACAATGTATGGTGTTAAAGGGACACTTCCTATTCATGTATTATCTTTCTATTTATTTATTTAAGCATTTTATATACCATCATTCCAAAAGAAGATCAAAACAATTTATAACAAGAAGTTCCACTCAGAATTAAAGGAGCCTACTTTCTGGGATGCCTGTTAACCCCTTCTTTTTTAATCTCTCTGCTTTCAAACACAAAGAGGTCAATATTCAGAAAAATGGTGAGTGAACAAGTTATCTGGCTATAATTAGGCAGATAATCTGTCACTAATATTTAGCAGTACAAGTCTCTCACTGAATATACTTGGCTAAAGTTATGCAGGCATCATAAGAACATAAGAAGTTGCCATACTGGGTCATACCAAGGATCCATCAAGCCCAGCATCCTGTTTCCAATCCAGGTTGCAAGTACTTGGCAAGTACCCAAACATTAAGGAGATCTCATGCTACTAATGCTAGCAATAGCAGTAGCTGTTCCCTAAGTCAACTTGATTAATAGCAGTTAATGGACTTCTCCTCCAAGAACGTATCCAAACCTTTTTTAAACCCAGCTACACTAACTGCCTTAACCACATCCTCTGGCAACAAATTCCAGAGCTTAATTGTGTGTTGAGTAAAAAATTGTTTTCTCCAGTTTGTTTTAAATGTGCTACTTGCTAACTTCATGGAGTGCCCCCTATTCCTTCTATTATCTAAAAGTGTAAATAACTGATTCACATTTGCCTGTTCTAGACCTCTCATGATTTTATAGACCTCTATCATGTCCCCCTCTCAGCCGTCTCTTCTCCAAACTGAACAGCCCTAACCTCTTTAGCCTTTCCTCATAGGGGAGCTATTCCATCCCTTTTATCATTTTGGTCGCCCTTCTTTGTACCTTCTTCAATGCAACTATATCTTTTTTGAGATGTGGCGACCAGAACTGTACACAGTACTCAAGGTGCGGTCTCACCATGGAGCAATAGAGAGGCATTATGACATTTTCTGTTTTATTCACCATTCCCTTCCTAATAATTCCTAACATTCTGTTTGCTTTTTTGACTGCTGCAGCACACTGAGTCGACAATTTCAATGTATTATCGACTATGATACCTAGATCTTCTTCCTGGGTGGTAGTTCCTAATAGGGAATCATGCAATTAAATCCTAATAGGGAATGCAATTAAATCCTAATAGGGAATCATGCAATTAAAGCATGGGTTATTTTTCCCTATATGCAACACCTTGCACTTTTCCACATTAAATTTCATCTGCCATTTGGATGCCTAATCTTCCAGGTTCACAAGGTCCTCCTGTAATTTATCATAATGCATTTGTGATTTAACTACTCTGAATAATTTTGTATCATCTGCAAATCTGATTACCTCACTCATCATATTCCTTTACAGATCATTTATAAATATATTGAAAAGCACATTATCCAGAAACCTTTAAACTTAACTGGATTATATTCTGAATATAGCTGAGTATCTGGGTAACATTACCTGGAAAAGTTTAACCTTTCCAGCTATATTCAGAATATAATCAGGTAAGTAAAAAATACAAAATACAAAACAAAGCAGTAGACCTGATCCTCCTTCCACCCACATTGGCCACCCTCCAGCTCTGAGTCTCCCGCATGTTATTGGCACCTACAACACTCACTGTGGTAAAGGATTTATAACTTTCCCAGGGAAAAGAAATACAGAATCACTCTTCTCATTCTGGGCCTTGATGCAAAGATTCCTTCCCCCCACCAGCAAAGAATCTATGCTCTGTGTAAAGTGACCAACTGCCTGGTTTTGGAGCAGACCGCCCAGTTTTCCAGCCTGTTGTACAGTGTCTGGTTACAAAGGTAACCGGATGCTGTAAAACCCGATCAGGCAAGGCCAAGGGCCACTCAATGGTGGCAGCCTGGCAGCGCTCCAATCACCTGCCTGTCTTCGGGGCTCGGTTCGCCTCTTCACCTCCTCTGCCTCTTCCACAGCTGTGCCACACTTGCTGCTTCGTGCTGGCCTTCTGGGACTTGCAGAGGAAGAGGAGAGTCGAACCCGAGTCCCAAAGACAGGCCGGCAGAATCTGCCTAGTAAAACATCAACGCTGGATTTGAAAGGGAAAAAGCTGTCCCTCCCCCCCCCCCCCCCCCCTTGAAGTGTCCAGTCCTGCTCCATGGAAAAGTTGACAACCCTAACGATCTAGGGGTAAGGGACTTGTGGGAGAGCTAGTGCAGATGAGTCCAGCCCCGAGAAGTACCAATTCTTTTATGGCCCCATTGGAAGCTACCTGATACCCAAAAACAGGGTTGCAAATAAATAAAGAAACAATACTGCAACAAAATTCCACAGCACAAAAACAAAACAAAAAATGACACTCTTCTACCCTGGGCCCTCCCAAAACCTGCTTGGCAGCTGTGATCTCTTTCTCCAGTGTCCTTTTTCCTTCTTCTCACTCTACTCTAGAGTCTCTGGCTGATGATGGATGAATCAGTCTTTGATTCTTGTGACATTCCTAGGCAGGTTACCCTTCCCCTGGCACCTTCAGTGTATCGATCCACCAAAGCTATGCAAGAACTTCTTCTCTTGCTTTCTCCAAGAATTCCCAGGAACTCTCCTCCTGGAATTCCTTTCCTCTTCATCCCCTCAGGATTCTCTCTATGGTTGACAGGTCCTATGGATTCCTTAGTGGGTGAGGGCTCTAAGACTGCTAGAATGCCAGAATGCCTCACATCTCTCCAAATCTCCCCCTAAGCATGTGAGAGCAGGGGGTTTTATACCACTGCTTTACACCTCCCAATGGGGAATGGTTTCTCCTTACCCTTCTGATACTACTCTAACATCCCTTAGAGCAGGGTCTGGTGAAAACTCTGTCATACTGAGAGCACTCAGACAAACTGAAGTTACATCCTGCAGGACTGTAAAGAGCAAGGGCATTTTTCTAGGTGCAAAAAGTAGGCTACCTCAACATTTCTAAGAATGGATCTCAGCTTTCCATTTCTAGTATCTCATTTCCACCCAACCATCTTTCTCTTAACCCCCAATAAGTTACCTTCCCCTATTCCCTTATTCCCTGTCTGTCTTCCATCTCTCACTCCCCTGTGCCCCCTTTTGCTCTCGGCCCTCCCTGCTCAAACACTCTATCCCTCTCTTTTTTGCCCCATTTATCATTAAGAACATAAGAACTTAAGAACATGCCATACTGGGTCAGATCAAGGGTCCATGAAGCCCAGCATCCTGTTTCCAACAGTGGCCAATCCAGGCCATAAGAAACTGGCAAGTACCCAAAAACTAAGTCTATTCCATGTTACTGTAGCAGTGGCTATTTTCTAAGTCAACTTAATTAATAGCAGGTAATGGACTTCTCCTCCAAGAACTTATCCAGTCCTTTTTTAAACACAGCTACACTAACTGCACTAACCACATCCTCTGGCAACAAATTCCAGAGTTTAATTGTGCGTTGAGTGAAAAAGAACTTTCTCCGATTAGTTTTAAATGTGCCACATGCTAACTTCATGGAGTGCCCCCTAGTCTTTCTATTATCCGAAAGAGTAAATAATCGATTCACATCTACCCGTTCTAGACCTCTCATGATTTTAAACACTTCTATCATATCCCCCCTCATTCGTCTCTTCTCCAAGCTGAAAATTCCTAACCTCTTTCGTCTTTCCTCATAGGGGAGTTGTTCCATTCCCCTTATCATTTTGGTAGCCCTTCTCTGTACCTTCTCCATCGCAATTATATTTTATTTTTAGATGCGGCGACCAGAATTGTACACAGTATTCAAGGTGCGGTCTCACCATGGAGCAAAACAGAGGCATTATGAGATTTTCCGTTTTATTAACCATTCCCTTCCTAATAATTCCCAACATTCTGTTTGCTTTTTTGACTGCCGCAGCACACTGAGCCGACGATTTTAAAGTATTATCCACTATGATGCTTAGATCTCTTTCTTGGGTGGTAGCACCTAATATGGAACCTAGCATTGTGTAACTATAGCATGGGTTATTTTTCCCTATATGCATCACCTTGTACTTATCCACATTAAATTTCATCTGCCATTTTGATGTCCAATTTTCCAATCTCATATCACAATCTGCTTGTGATTTAACTACTCTAAACAATTTTGTATCATCTGCAAATTTGATTACCTCACTCGTTGTATTTCTTTCCAGATCATTTATAAATATATTGAAAAGTAAGGGTCCCAATACAGATCCTTGAGGCACTCCACTGGCCACTCCCTTCCACTGAGAAAATTGTCCATTTAATCATAATCTCTGTTTCCTGTCTTTTAGCCATTTTCTCTCCCTTCCTTCCTCTATAACCCATACCCACTCCATGAATCTTAAACTATTCCTATGTCCCTCTCACCTCTCTGTCTTGCTTCCCTCTCACTCCTTTATCTCTTTCTTTCCTCCCTTGTGGCCATTCTCTGATCCTCTCCCCTTCCTTCTTCCCCTATGCTCCTCTGCCTCTCTGCCATCCCTATGCCCTTCTGTTGTGCCCCAGCTGTCATCTCCCCTTCCTCTAGGGCTGCCAGATTTTTCACCAGCAACAAGCAATGTAGTTCTTTTGCAAGACTATTATAATAAAAACCAACAGCAGGGAGACACTCTTAAATGCACCAAATCTCTAGGGAATCCTCTGATATTTTTGCAATTAGGATGTATAGCAAAAGAAAATGATTATAGGGGTATTAAAGCAGAAAGGAGAGATTTAATAGAAGAATCATTACAGTTTATTAAATACTTCCATTTCCAATGACTGTGGCCATAATTTAGCAGCTATTCTTTTTCATTACACTCTCTTTTGAGGGGGAACTCAACCACACTACCTCTGGTATCAGTACAGAACCGAAAGCTAGCAGATCAGATTCCTATCAGAGGTATAGACACAAAGTGAATCAAGCAACTTAAAAAAAAATCCTAAAACACAACAGTAAGCTAGTTATGCCAAAAAGCAGTAGTTGATGCAGCTATTAATTATAAGAACATAAGAACATAGCTGTGCCATGCTGAGTCAGACCAAAGGACCAATAAGTCTCCAAGTGGGCAATGCAGGTCATTATGAGAATCAGGCAGATCACAAAAAAGCAGATCTATTCCTTGTAGCTCACCTGGGATAAGTAAGTAGTGAGTTCTCCTCGAGTCCACCTGGCTAATGATGTTTTATAGAATTTTCCTCCAGGAAGTTGTCCAAACCTCCTTTTAAACCCAGCTATGCTAGATGCCTTGATTACAATTCTCACGTATGAATAAGAACTGTTAAATTATGATGTAATCTTATATAGACATACTTCTAAATACCATCATATTAAACCGAAGATGATTGCCATAGCCTATATTATTTATGGACAGTGAGACCTCATATATTGTGGCGGGCTTGTAAAGCAATTGCCCCGAAACGCCACTATCAGAGATATGCGGTGATAAATTCACTGATACACCGTCTGAATATTCTAATCATTGGTCTCTCTGTCAAAGAGAGACCAATGATTATCAGTAGTGCCCTTGGATTAAGTCCTTTAACTAGGGACAGAGGGGTGGAGATTATGGGGAGGCACCATTCGGTGCAGACTCTCCTTTTCAGGTTGCTGGGATGGCCATCCCCCTGGTGAGGAAATAAAAGCAACTTTCTCCTCAGAGCTCCGGGTACAGTGCAGTTTGGTTTTTTAAAGTGTTGGAGTACTTCCTTTGTTGGATTTTTGGGCGCTCTTAGAGGACCCAGGCAAACCCTGCCTGGTGTTCCTGAGAGAGGTCAGGGATCTGCTTTTCCGGTCCACTGACTCCGCGTCCCGGGTTGTATGGAGAGAAGCTGCGAGACCCCTGGATGTTGCCTGGAGAGAGGGCACAGGGAAACCTTTCCCTGGGAGGTCCAGGATAGGGAACACCAGCCCCTCTGCAACTTCCTGAGGTATGGTGGTGACCCACTGCAGAGAACTTCTGGTCATTTTGGGACTCAGTTTCAGGAAAACACTTTTTAGTTGAAGGAACAGGGAGGAAAGGTTTGGCTGCCCTAAAAGAGGAACATCATAAAGCTGCATCCTGAGGCTATCCTTGGCACTGAAGGATTCAAAGGAGAAATACATTTGGAGAACTGTGAGAAAGCCTAATTTAGAATTTATTTTGAGGATACCCACTTGGAGTCTTCACCCTGGGAGAGAGGAATTGGGACACTCTTTGTGCTTAGACTGCTTTACCAATTTCTACCAGTTTTGGAGGGTTTTTCCTGCTCACAGAAGGATATCCTGTCCACTTGGGACGCTCATTCATCCATGTCCTGGAGGGTGAGTGTTTCCTCTGCTCTGGTATTCAGAGACCCTTGCACAGATAAAGAAAGGATTGTGAACAGCAAAGATCACTACTGTGGTGCTGAGAATTGGTTTGAACTGTGCAATTTACTTATCTGATTTACCATGAGTAAATTTTTAAGAACATAAGAAATTGCCATGCTGAGTCAGACCAAGGATCCATCAAGCCCAGCATCCTGTTTCCAACAGAGGCCAAACCAGGCCACAAGAACCTGGCAATTACCCAAACACTAAGAAGATCCCATGCTACTGATGCAATTAATAGCAGTGGCTATTCCCTAAGTAAACTTGATTAATAGCCATTAATGGACTTCTACTCCAAGAACTTTTCCAAACCTTTTTTAAACACAGCTATGCTACCTGCACTAACCACATTCTCTGGCTACAAATTCCAGAGTTTAATTGTGCGTTGAGTAAAAAAGAACTTTCTCCGATTAGTTTTAAATGTGCCCCATGCTAACTTCATGGAGTGCCCCCTAGTCTTTCTACTATCCGAAAGAGTAAATAACCGATTCACATCTACCCGTTCTAGACCTCTCATGATTTTAAACACCTCTATCATATCCCCCCTCAGTCGTCTCTTCTCCAAGCTGAAAAGTCTTAACCTCTTTAGTCTTTCCTCATAGGGGAGTTGTTCCATTCCCCTTATCATTTTGGTAGCCCTTCTCTGTACCTTCTTCATCGCAATTATATCTTTTTTGAGATGCGGCGACCAGAATTGTACACAGTATTCAAGGTGCGGTCTCACCATGGAGCGATACAGAGGCATTATGACATTTTCCGTTTTATTCACCATTCCCTTTCTAATAATTCCCAACATTCTGTTTGCTTTTTTGACTGCTGCAGCACACTGTACCGACGATTTCAATGTGTTATCCACTATGACACCTAGATCTCTTTCTTGGGTTGTAGCACCTAATATGGAACCCAACATTGTGTAATTATAGCGTAATATATATATAGGGTAATATATATATAGGGTAATAGTGTGTCGAAAATGCGCGGCCAACCCCCCCGAAACTAATAGCGCCCGCAACATGCAAATGCATGTTGATGGCCCTATTAGTTATTCCCACGCGATCCAGAAAGCAAAATGTGCGGCAAAGCCGCACCTTTAACTTTCAAATATTAACGCCTGCCCAAAAGCTGGCATTAATTTCTGCCGGCGCCGGGGAAGTGTACAGAAAAGCAGAAAACACTGCTTTTGTGTACACCCTCCAACTTAATATCATAGCTATATTAAGGGGCCCTTCCCACGGCTCCTGGCACCTCCAGTGCTGCTTTAAGAGCGACAGTGATGGAAGCCTAAACTTAGCGTAAGCTTAGGTTTCCAGCGCTGCCTCTCTTTCAGCAGCGTTTGAGGCGCTGGGAGCAGGCTGGAGGGTCCCTTGCTCCCAGCAATGCCCAGAAAGGTATCGGGGGGGAGGGGATGGGGAGGGTTGGGATAGTGTGGAAGGAGGGTAGGGTCACTGCAATGTTTTCAATTCTTGCGGGTGGATGGAAGGGAAGGGGATGGTAGGCTGATGTAAAATTTTCTAATCACTGGGACAGAGGTCTTTCCTAATTTTACGGTTTTTAGGGGTAACCTGAGCGTGGCCTGATAGGCCTTTATAATTTTTTTTTTTTTGAGGAGGGACAGAGAGAGGTTTGGGCCGCTGGCCCATTTATGTGTTTCAATTTCATTCTTTACTGACATTATTTGGCCACACGAGGCCGGATAACTTTAGACCTGCTGCCTTACAGGGCTAAAGATATCCAGTTAACCTAGCCAGATATATACCCGATATTGTGCTAGGTTAGCCAGATTACTCAAGTCCTCCCAGGAATGCCCCTGAAATGCCCCTTTTTTAATCCGGCTGATCCAACTTTAATTTAGCAGGATAAGTGACTGAATATGGCACACTGGCTATTCAGGTGGATAACTTGTTTTATCCATCTAAATGGCTTTTGAATATCTACCTCAGTAATTTTTTGACCCGTAAAATTGAATGCAGGAAGATCCTCCGTCAATGGCCGCCTTGACAGAAAGAGTCTTGCTTTTGAGATGTTCAGAAATAGATGGTTGTAAAATAGCCATTTTTTAAATTGGTGACAGGTATCTTAGATATTAAGTCAGATACCGGGACCAAAGTTGAATGTCATCCTTTGTGTGCTGTTTTTGGACTTGTGTTTTGCCAGCAGTTTCTTTGAGTAAAGATTTTATTTTGAACAACAAGCTATGAGTGAAGAGGGATTTTTTTGTTGTTGTTGTTGGACTGGTGAACAAAACCCTAAGAGCCTTAAAAACTTGTTTTTTCTCCTCTCTGTGGGAACCCTAGGCTCGTCCTGGGGCCTTGTGTGATCTGTGGCCCTCCATGTGTGTCCCCATGACCAGGAGCTGACAGGAACAGGGACTACATATTGTATAATTTGTACATTTGAAATTTTTTAAATATAATTTGTTAATGTATTGCTTATTTTTTATGGCCTCTGCATGTTTTGGTCCGGTACACCTCTTTGGACAGTTCTTATAGGATTGGGAAAGTGTTTAACAAGAAAATGTAAATAAATGAAATAAAAAATGAAAAGTAGTGTGTGGCAAACAATATACTGATCGATATCTCTTACCAATAAAGACATTTTAATCGTACGTACAATCACCAATGTGGTACGTATTTCTGAGTACACAGTCACAGATAATATAAAGCACACAAGGACCCCGACACAGCCGAGTTTCGTATCAGGGGCTGCGCCAGGGGGACCAAGACTTCTGTGAATCTATGAAGCAAAAGGTAAACAAAATACTGAGCAGGTCGGCGAACACAGTAAAAACGAGATTAAGAAGGGGAAAATACATGTGAGGTTGAAACAGCATAGCAGGGCGGGGGGAAACCAAAGTAGAAAACCATAAGAACCTTAAGGGCTAGAGCATCTCAATGCAGGATACCTTGGGTTGATTGTATGCAGTCTAGAAAAATCCAAAAAAGAAGTAAAAGAAGAAAAAAAAAAGAAAAAAAGGTTAAAGCTACCTGCTAAACAATGGTTTAAACCAGTAAGAGAAAAGTAAACCTTAAAAACGTATTAGGGGAGTCAACTGAATCACTTGACATGAATGCTGAGAAAGGAGATAAAACGTAGTGAAAACCCGATCATAAATAGCATTCGGTGCTGAGTAAATTAGACTGCATTCAATCAACCCAAGGTATCCTGCAATGAGATGCTCTAGCCCTTAAGGTTTTTATGATGTTCTACTTTGGTTTCCCCCTCCCCCGCCCTGCTATGCTGTTTGAACCTCACATGTATTTTCCCCTGGGCCTTCCCTCGTGGAATTGTTAATCTCGTTTTTACTGTGTTCGCCGACCTGCTCAATATTTTGTTTACCTTTTGCTTCATAGATTCACAGAAATTTTGGTCCCCCTGACGCAGCCCCTGATGCGAAACACGTCCGTGTCTGGGTCCTTGTGTGTTTTATATTATCTGTGACTGTGTACTTAGAAATATGTACCACATTGGTGATTGTATTTACGATTAAAATGTCTATATTGTTAAGAGATATTGATCAGTATATTGTTTGCCTCACATTACTTTTCGTTGTATGTTCTCTACATGTGTGTGCTGTTTACTCTGCCCTCCTTGTGTGCTTTCGCCCAACAAATAAAATAAATACATACATTGACACACTATACTTCTGGAAAGTGTGGAGTCCTGCCATGCCCTAGGGTTTCCCCTCCTATGGAATCCTTTGATTCTTTTCCCAACACTTCATTTCTCTAATACGTTTTTTCCTGAGGGTTTATGGCTTTTTCCACTGAACATCAATCCCCTGCTCTTCCAGCCTTCAGGTAAAATGAAGCTCTCTTATGATTAACCTGAAATGGCTGTAGCACTGCTCCTGATTCGCAGTTTCTGGTTTCTCCCAACTTCAGGGAAAAAAAAGTTTCCTGCAGCTTTTGGCTGATACACCTATTGCCTAGGAATCTGTCACACAGTTTGACTCTGATTCATAGCACTTGGGTGTAATGATAAATTCATTGATTGTCACAATGTACACATTTGTGGCTAAACAATTATTAAAAACACGCTGTTACTGTACACAGTTTGGCTCCTACTCAGACTTTCTACAATGAATCCAAAGAACAGAACTCAAGATGTGAAAGAATCATTTATCTTCTAGGAAGAAGGAAAATACAAAATCAGGTCAAATGTTGCCCTAGATACAAACAACACACATTGACATAATTTGTGCAATTTGGGCTATTTGGGACTTTATTGATTTTTTTGTTTTTGTTGCTTTGTGCTTTGTGATTGTTCTTTTCAGTGTTTTATTCAGGGCTTTGATTAATTGCCTTATGTCTACTGTATTGTCTGAACACTGCTGAGTGTCTGTATGAGACAGGTATTTTATATAACACTCCACATGTAAAAGGTTTCAAATTTGCCCCCTACTAGAGTGCAGCAGTGGCTCACTAGACCCTGTATACATTGAGAGATGGCAGAACAGGGGTGGTAGGTAGCTGGCATTCCCCAGTGGGAAGTTTCAGCATTTTAACAAAACTCCTGTGCCCATGTGAGTACAGGGGTCTTCAGGGGTGCCTTTCTCAACAGAGAGCTGCTTGTGTTGGGGTCTCTCCCCCCACGGTCTTGGTAAAGAGGTGCTGAAGGAGAATCCTGTTCTAGGAGGATAGCTGGGGCTAGAGAGGAGGTTTCTGCAGAGGAGTCCAAGGAGGATCCCTATGTAAGATGCAAGCAGGAAGGATTTTATCAGAAAGGAAAGAGTGAATTCTTTAGTTTGAGAACATTGAGAGGTAGTCTTAAGGAAGAGAGGGATAAGTCCCCACTCCAAACCTGACCAGGAAGAATGCTTTTAAGGCTGCAGTGGTAGCACGGCTCCTAACGCGGCCAATAGCTACAACCCTTTCATTTGTGATACATTGTGCGCTACAGGCTGGTAAAGGGTTATTGCAGTCCATGATATTCCCTGGAGAGAGAGAGAGCGAGAGAGAGCCTTCCTATAGTACCTATGCCCTAGACAGGTATTTGTATCCCTATGGGAGGGCCACCTAGTAACTCGAGGTGGGGATTAGGTATGAGCGTAGGGGGTTGGGGGCCACTTTCACATTCAACATGAGACCTACGGAAAGAACAGTGGTCTCTAGTGAAGATTTGCTGGCCGTCGGAGTGAGGACACTCACTCCAAGAAGAGATTTGGGCAACGTTCTCTCAACCTAGCTTGTTGTTGCCCAGGTAGAGTGTCCATCAAGCTAGGTTAAGAGAACGTTGCCCAAATCTTTTCTTGGAGTGAGTGTCCTCACTCCGACGGCCAGCAAATCTTCACTAGAGACCACTGTTCTTTCCGTAGGTCTCATGTTGAATGTGAAAGTGGTTGGAGGTAAAACAAACCCCAACCCTAGGGGCTTTTCTAAAGTGAGTTATATATATCTTGTGATTTTAGTAATGCTTCCTGATACAGTCTATTGAATACAGAAAATTAAGAAGCAAAAATGTTGTCATCACTAAATAAAAAAATGCAAAGAAATGAAGACTCCCCAAAATATGTGCTGCTATAACATCAACCCATCCCCACTGGGATCAAACCAGTCACATGCAGATAAAGGTGATATATTTTTAGGAGTCCTCACTTCTTTATTCCTTTATAGCTCAACCTCTATATTTTAGGATTATAGGCAATGCACCATCTTATTTCACCTTAGGCTTTCAACTTGCTTCAATCAAATAGGATCCCAAAATTTACTATATAGTGTAATACCTCACAAGGATAGATACAGTAATTTCTGGGATGGACAGCCTAGTACCAAATTTATGACAAGCTTCTAAATGATTGAAGGAACAAGAAATGAGAAGACGTGTGAACATTTCACAAGGTCTAATTTCCTTCTTTGGTTTAGAAAATTGCATATGGTTATGACCGCTAATTAATGGCAGAGCAACTTTCAAATTATAAATCATTTGGAGTGGGTCTAGAGGGTGGCTACTAAAATGGTCAATGGTCTTTGTTCTAAAGCAGATGGAGGACAGGCAAAGGAAAGGCAGGACAGGGGACATATGATAGAGGCATTTAAATACCTCCACAGGAGTCAGGCCTTTTTCAGTGGAAAGGAGGCTTTAGAACAAAGGGTAATGGGATAAGGGTGAAAGGGGATAAACTCAGGAATAACCAAAGGTAATATTTCTTTACAGAAGGCTGGTGGATGCATTTTTTATGGCGAGATGTTAGATGTATGGCATGGTCTCCCTGTTTAGATAGTGGAGGAAAGGATAGTATCTGAATTCAAGAAACCATGGGACAAACACAGAGGACAGTGGTAGGAATTGTAAAGCTGAGTAGTTGGTCTGGATGGGTAGGATTTATAGACCATATGTTCTTTTTCTGCTGTTACATTTTTATATGGCCAATGATTTTGTTTTTAAAAATGGTTTCTACAATTTTGCCCAGCAGCAAAGTCAGGCTCACTGGCCCATAGTTTGACAGATCATCCCCAAAGCCCTTTTGGAAAAACCAGCCATCTTGCAATCCTCATGTATAGTGGCTGTTTTAAATGATACGTTATAGAATACTATCAATAGTTTTGCAATTTCATTCTTGAGTTCTTTTAGGATACTATGGTGGATGCCATCTGGTCCTGGTGATAAGTTACTTTTTAGCTTTTAAATTTGATATATTACATCCACTATTATCACAGAGATTTGTTTTAGTTGCTCAGAATCAGCACCATTAAAGAATGTTTTAGGTGTGGGTATTTTCCCAATATCCTCCTCAGTTAAGACCAAACCAAAGGATGCATTCAGATTTTATGCTATTTCCTTGTCCTCCCTGAGCACTCATTTTACTCCTTGGTCATCTAGTTTGCTCTAACACTTTCTCTAGTTTCACAGCAATTTGCTTTAGTTCCTCTGTCTCATCACCTTCAAAGAATAGTTCCAATATGGGATCTTTCTATTATCCTCTTTAGAAAAAACTAAAGCATAGAATTCATTTAGTTTTTCTGCATTGGCCTTGTCTTCCCTGAGCACCTTTTTTTACAAAAACAAATCTACATACCAAATACATAAACTACATAATCCATATGCTGATGACTCTATATCATGTAAATGTGAATGTATTTAATATATTGATTTTCTGTATAATGTACAACAAAGGCATAATCATAAAACAATAATATTACAAACTACAACATACATCCTGAAACATTAAAACAATGAATATTAGGTAAAGGATAAAGAACTGATTTAACCAAACCAGAAATCTGATTAGAAAATGAGTGACAACTGTCCACGTTCATCCCTAAAACTCTTATAAGATCTACTATTGGAATATTAGTCCCCAACATCTGTGGTACCAAGTGATCTGTAACATTACATCTATTAAACCAAATGGCTTTGGATTTCTGGAGATTGACTTTAATTTATGGGTGAATAGCCAAACTGCATTCTCATCAAGACATTGATTACATTTCCAAATTTCAGCCTTAGCATCTGGTTTAAAAGAAACAAGAACCTGAATGTCATTAAAATATAGATAGCAACTAAAGCCTTGACTCTAAATTAGAGTAGTCGAAAAAAAATTAAGCAGAACAGGAGAAAGAACAGAGCCTGTGGCACCCCACAGACCATTTTTTTTAAACTCTGGCCCAAATCTAATTGGAAAAATTGTTCCATAAGGAAAGATTTAAACCACCTTAATACAGTTCTTATAATACCTAAGTCTTTCTATTGATATGGAAGTAAATCATGGTCTACTGTGTCAAAAGCTGAAATCATATCAATTGATACCAAGATAACATCTTTTCCTTTGTCCATATTCAGTCTGGCTTCATTGTTTAATACTAATAAAGCTGTTTCAGTCTTGTGATCTTTCCTTAATCCAGACTATTTTGGGCAAAGAGCATTTACTTTTCCCAAAAAGTCAGTAAGCTACACCGCTACTACTTTCTCAATAAGCTTCATAACAAATTGAATATTCGATACTGGTCGATAATGCTTAAACTCAGAAGGATCTAAATGATCTTTTTTTAAGATAGGGCAGACCAGGGAAATCTTAAGAAATCATGGGATAATCCCATTTGACAGACTAGTGTTCACGCTAATTACTAACAGTTCTGTTAGTTGCAGGTCTGACTTTCTCACCAGTTTAGTTGGTATCGGGTCCAGCTCAGAAGTGGTATTATTCATTGAGGAGAGAATTTTCTCTATTCACAACTTCACTTCAGGATTGAATGACTTCCAATAACTTGTACCAATAGTACCATTTCCTGCCAAAAAACTTTCTTGATCCATCTCTTCTACACCTGTGGAACACTCATCTTCCTTAATTCTGTTAGCGTAATTGTGCTCGAGCTGTTATTAGGAAACTCTACCTGAATAATGTCAATATTGTTTTTAAAATAATTAGCAAAGTCTTCCACAGACAAAGACAAGGAATCAGCTGATGCCTTGTTTATTAATCCTGAGAATTGAGACACAGTTTTGAATAACTGCTTAGGATGATTGTTTGCTTGTTTTCATTATTTGGTAACAGCCTCACATTTAGCTGTTTTTATTTCCAATTTGTAAAGTTCAATTGCTTATTTACAAAGCTGCTTATTCTGCTCTGTTTTAAATTTCCCACCATTCCCTTTTCAAGGGAGAATTTGTCAAAGTCGACGCATCCATCATTGGAGCAGGAGCAGTCTTGAGTCAATACTCCACTAAGGGAACTCTAGTACCTTGCTCCTTCTACTCACATTAATTATCCTCTACAAACAAAATTATACTATAGGGGACCCTGAACTCCTAGCAGAGAAACTTGCTCTCCAGGAATGGCATCCCTGGCTGGAAGGGGCACAACACAAATTTACAATATTTACTGATCACAAGAATCTAGAACACCTAAAGGAGGCCCAGTTACTTAACCCAAGATAAGCTCACTGGGCCCTGTTCTTTGAATGTTTCAACTTCAAGCTCTGCTATCGCCCAGCGGCAAAAACCTCCGTGCAGATGCGCTCTCTCGCTCCATCGAGCCAGAAGACACACCCGAGACTCCTAGGCACATCATCGAGCCAGCTTACATATCAATTGCAGTCACCACCACGGTACCAGCTGGGAAGACGGTGGTCCCCCGCCATCTCCATGAGCCCAGTATGATAAAGGACTCCTGCGAATACATGGACTCCTGTCCAGTTTGCGTGCAGCAAAAACCCCCGACTGGCCACCCATGGGGGTTTCTCTAACCTCTTCCTGCGCCCACCGAGCCCTGGTCAAGTCTTTCCATTGATTTTATCGTGGATCTGCCTCCTTCAAAAGGAAATACTGTAATCTGGGTCATCATTGACCGCTTTTCAAAATGGCCCACTTTGTCCTATTATCTGGTCTCCCCTCGGCTCCAGAACTAGCTAGACCAGGGGTGGGCAAGTCCGGTCCTCGAGGGCTGCAAACCAGTCGGGTTTTCAGGATACCCCTAATGAATATGCATGAAATAGATTTGCATACAACTGAGGCAGTGTGTATGCAGGTCTCTCTCATGCATATTCATTAAGGATATCCTGAAAACCTGACTGGTTTGCAGCCCTCGAGGACCGGAATTGCCCACCCCTGAGCTAGACTCTTCTTAACCAACGTATTTTGTTTACATGGACTACCACAAGAAATCGACTCCGATCGTGGGCCTCAATTTGCTGCTAAATATTGGAGGTCTCTTTGTAAAAAGTTTGATATTACATTAAACTTAACATCAGCCTATCATCCGCAAGCAAATGGCCAAGCCGAAATGACTAATTGCTCCTTGAAAACGTTCCTGCGATCATATGTCAACGACCAGGAAGATAACTGGGGCTGACCTTCTGCCATGGGCAGAACTATCCCATAACACCCATATCGCCTCTGCCACAGATGTTTCATCCTTTATGGTAGTCTTTGGCCGCCAACCACATCTACCCCTACCGGTTCCACTCAGTATACCTTCACCTACAGCTCAGTCTATAGCACAAACCATACGCAGGCTCTGGAACCAAGTAAAGAAGAGACTCTGCCAAGCAGCTGATCAGGCCAAATGCTTCACAGACATCCATCATTGGGCCTCGCTGTTGTTCTGGCCTGGCCAGAAAGTCTGGCTCAGTACAAAGCACATCCGACTACGATTGCCATCTCAACGGCTAGCCCCCAGATTCATTGGTCCATTTCCCATCCTTCATCGCATAGGAGCAGTCACCTACCAGCTACAACTCCCAGCCTCCATGGGAATTCACAACACATTCCAAGTGTCACTACTTAAGCCTTTGGTCCTGTCCTGGCCTTCCTGAAGGACTCCTCTACCTACACAGCATACAGCGGAACCTAAAAACACCCTGCAGGTCAAGGATGTCCTGGACATCTGACACCGTCGTGGTCATTGGGAGTACCTCCTATCATGGGAAGGCTTTGCGCCGGAAGAAAACTTTTGGGAGCCCTCTCACAACATCTTTGACAAATACCTGCTCCAGGAGTTCCACTGGGACCACCCTGAAAAGACCAGTAAGAAGGAGGCCTAGGATGGGAAGTAATGCTGCACGTCCCAGCCATGTGGGTGCCGCGAACGGGCCTGCTCACCTCGTGCTGCCCTCAACCAGTGCTGGCCTCACTGCTGCTGCTAGCTCCCGGCGTTCCCAATGCTCACTGTGGCCTGCCTCGTCTTCTTCCATGCTCCAGGCCTCGCAGCGGAGCTCCTGCCGGGGCTTCGCATCTTCGGCCATCTCGGCCCCGCCCCTAGGTGCGTGCACAGCCGACGTCTCTGTATTTAAAGGGCCGAATGCGGAAAACCCGAACAAGACGTGAAGTGACGACATTACCGCTTAACCCTATTTAAAGCGAGGCCCTGCCCCCAGGACCTTGCCTTGGCAATGGGGTCGACACCATTGGTGTGCAAGTTTGCCTTCTTGTGTTCCGGTGTTCTCTTGTTCCAGTGTCTTCTTGTTCCAGTGTCTCCTTATTCCAACGTCTCCTTGTTTCAGCGTCTCCTTGTTCCAGCGTCTTCTAGTTCCAGCGTCTTCTTGGTCCAGCTTTCCTTGTTCCAGCGTCTCTTTGTTCCAGCATCTCCTCATTCCAGCGACTCCTTGTTCCTGTATCCTTCTCAGGTAGTACCTCTTTGGACTGACCTCTGGTACTGACCTCTGCCTGCCTGACAATTCTCTTGTCTGCTGCCTGGAACTGACCACTGCCTACCTGACCATTCTCTTGTCTGCCTCCTGGAACCAACCCTCACTTGCCTTGACTTCACTCGGACTGACTCTGGTATTGACCCCTGCTTTGGCTGACCTCTTCTGGACTGATTCTCTGGCTCTCACCCTTGTGCTTCACTCGGGCACTCTCTTCTGGCCTACTTTGACTACTAGACCAACCTGCTTGGAAACTAATTGCGGCTTCCAACTGACTAGATCCGCAGTCAACCATGGCACATAAATCACCTTTTTTTAACTCTTTATTTATAATTTCATATATTATATGATATATATATATATATATATCATACAAGCAAAAAGAAAGTTGCATTAGAAAAAGCAATCAAAACAGATAAATACTACAGGGACATATAGTGAGGCAAAATAATAATATATTTAAATGATAGCTAAACAGAGCCCACAAAAAATATGGAAAGAGGCCCCAAAAACCAAGGAAAGAATACAGGAAAAAGTAAAAAGAAAATTCTTCAAAGAAGACAATTAGCTGTATTAAAAAATCAGATTAAACCCCAGCACTTGAGCCATTCAAGCCAACCCCATCAAGAACCTCAAGGCCCAACCCCCATGGAAATCCTAGAATTAATAAAGAATCTAAGCTGAGAGGGTTCAAAGAAAACTTTTCAGAAGAAAACATTAGCAAACATTTATTTATACATTTTTACTTATCTTATCTATCTATTTATTTATTTATTTAATGTGTTTTGTATACCGTCATTTGGTTTCGCCATCAGAACGGTTTACAGAAACATGCAACAAATTGTAACATCATCGCATAGTCATATCTTGTAGTGTGGGTTAGTTGCTTCTGCTAGATTCTTGCGCATCAAGTTATTATATTACTGCAAGTTGTTACATACTGCAAAGTTTTACATACTGCAAGTTATATCTTACTGTAAAGACGTTTCCTACACGCTGTTACATACTGCAAGTTATTTCTTACTGCAAAGATGATTCCTACATGCTGTTACAAACTGCAAGTTATTTCCTTCATACTCTTACAAACTGCTGGTGTTTTGGCTGCCTAGTCATCTGGCTGTTGCAGAGTGTTCAATAAGTGGTCAGTGCGTGAGATTGTTATCGAGAATGATCAAGAGTGATATCTATGTTAATTCCCGAGAATCCACAATAAATAAGATAAATAAAAATTTATAAACAAGATTTAAATACATATGAAAATTTGATTAAAAAAAGAAGTATTTTGCACACTGGGACCTATGATTATATGCTATGTGGGCATGGCAACTGCTTAGTTGCTCTATGAGCTAAAGTGATGTATCAGCTCATTTTATGAAGGTCCTTAGAAATGTTGTTCACTATCATAATTCACCATTGAAACAATATTGGCAATAATAGAGGAGAAATCATTGATAAGGTGACCAGTGGAATTTTGTATTTTGACATCTATTACTTCTTATTTTCCATGGCAAGGACAGTGTGTAGTATAACAATCATATACCTTTCTTTTTGTTTGCTATAAATTAGAAAAGAATAGAAATCTTTGAACTAAGAAAACTTCAGCTCAGTGTATAGCAGCAATCAAAAAAGATCCCAAAAACCAAAATGGTGGAAAAGTCATATCAAAATGTTCATATCATGTCAGAGTCAAGCCTGTGATTTTTATATATATATTAATTTGTACTTTTTTCTTAGGATGGTCTCTCCCAAAGCAACTTAACAGCAAAACATGGACCGTGTTGGGGTACCGAATGTTTGATGTTATAATTGGACACTTTGATATTTCAATAAAGGATAAGCTTTTCACTGATTTTGGATTGGGACTATGATTTTTAAGGAGACCCTGCCTACCTAACATTTTGAAGCAATGAAAAAAGTGCATAGAATGTTAGGAATGATTCAGAAAGAAATGGAGAATGCAATAATGCTTCTGTATCCATTGTTGGTGTGACCATGCCTTGAGTATTGTGTGCAGTTCTGGTTGCCCTGTCTCAAAAAAGATGTAGTGGAACTGGAAAAAGTTCTGAGAACATCAACAAAAATGGTAAAGGAGTGGAATGGCTCCCTTATGAAGAAAGACTGAGCAACGTAGGGCTCTTCAACTTGGAGAAGAGACAACCTAAAAGAGATATGATAGAGATTTATAAAATTATGAGTGGGGTGGGGCAGGTAAATATAGAAGACTATAAACAATTATTAGCCAGGTAGATTTGGGAAAGCCACCATATATCCCTGGGAGTGAATATCAAGGAATGGATCTAATCTTTGGGATCTGCAGGGTACTTCCTAGTGTCAGAGACTGGAGACAGGATGCTGGGTTTGACAGACATTTGGTCTGATCCAACATGACACGTATTATTTTCTTATAGTTTTACCTAATAGAAACATAGAAACATAGAAATGACGGCAGAAGAAGACCAAACGGCCCATCCAGTCTGCCCAGCAAGCTTTCACACTTTTTTTTCTCTCACATACTTATCTGTTTCTCTTGGCTCTTAGTAACCTTCTATTTCCCTTCCACCCCCGCCATTAATGTAGAGAGCAGTGTTGGACCTGCATCTAAGTGAAATAGCTTAATTTAGTTAGGGGTATTAACCACCGCAATAAGCAAGCTACACCCATGCTTATCTGTTTATTCAGACTATGTAATTCAGTCTTTGTTGATTGTTGCCTGAATATAGATCCACCTTTCTTCATTCCCCCCTGCTGTTGAAGCAGAGAGCCATGCTGGCTATGCATTGAAAGTGAAATATCAGTCTTGCTCCCCTGCTGTTGAAGCAGAGGGCTATGCTGGATATGCGTGAAGTGTCAAATTTCCTCCCCTGCCGTTGAAGCAGAGAGCTATGCTGGCTTTGCATTGAAAGTGAAATATCAGACTTGCTTCCCTGCCGTTGAAGCAGAGAGCTATGCTGGATTTGTGTTGAAAGTGAAGTATCAGGTATTTTTTTGGTTTGGGGTAGTAACCGCCAAAACAAGCAAGCTACTCCCCTGCTTTTATGTGGTTGCAAATCCTTTTTTCCACATTTCTTCTTGCCGTTGAAGCATAGAGCAATGTTGGAGTTGCATTTTTGAATAAGGATATTCATCTCCAGATAGTAGCCAACATTCCCTCAAGCCACCCCATGCCTCTTGTCTTCATTTACATCCTCTAGACTTTATGGATCCACAGTATTTATCCCACGCCCCTTTGAAATCCTTCACAGTTTTGGTCTTCACCACTTCCTCCGGAAGGGCATTCCAGGCATCCACCACCCTCTCTGTGAAGAAATACTTCCTGACATTGGTTCTGAGTCTTCCTCCCTGGAGTTTTAAATCGTGACCCCTGGTTCTGCTGATTTTTTTGCAACGGAAAAGGTTTGTCGTTGTCTTTGGATCATTGAAACCTTTCAAGTATCTGAAAGTCTGTATCATATCACCCCCTACTCCTCCTTTCCTCCAGGGTGTACATATTTAGATTCTTAATATTCTCCTTGTGGAAATTGTTTCAGATTTGATTACATTATGATCACAGTCCCATCACCATTACCCCTTGCAGCAGGTTCTGAAATCCACTGAGAACCAGATCTAAAGTAGTTCTGCCTCTCATCAGTTCCAGCACCAGCTGCTCCATGAAGCCGTCATTTTGGGCATCTAGAAATTGTACCTCCCTGATGAGACATTCGCCCAGTCAAAAACTGGGATAAATGAAATATTCCGTCATTATAGTGTTTCTGATTTTATTAGCCTCTCTAATTTCTGTTAGCATTCCACAGTCTCTTTCCTCATCCTGATCAGGCACATAATATACCCCTCGTGCTACACTCGTCCCTGTCCACATAACCTTTCCAGAGTGCACTTTCTTTCCTGCTGAATTCTTATCCTGTCTGAATCTATGCAACCTGTAATATATAATGCTACCCTACCTATAGGAAGCTTAAGAAAAATGTGATCCAGAGTCACTAGGTGCTCTACTATCTGTGGCAGAAAGTTGAATGAACAGATCAAAAAGTTATTAAGCAGGGACATTCTTAATAGGAGATTAGCCAGTCAGACAGAAAAAACACACAGGCAAGATGATCTTACAAAGACCATTAACCTTGTAGGAAACTATGCTAAAAATATTACTTAATTACAATTGGAAAAATTGAGGTACATTGAGAACAAACAACTGGATTGAGGTTAAGCAGTGCAAATCTTTGGAAGATTTGAATTTGTGCCCCAGGAATTCTTTCATCATAAAAGAAGACTCTGAGTACTAGCCAATTCTTCATCTTCAGCATTCACCATCTGTATATTGTCATAATAAGCAAGTGATTTAAACACTTGGCTAAAATATCAAAATTAAGTCAAAGTCAACCTGACCCACTCTGCCCTGAACTACTATATAATTTTCTCTATCTGCAAGTTTCCAAAAAATATTTGTCTCTGCTTGTTCATAATCTATATAGTTACTGAAATGGTGATTCATAATTAAAAATTTTGACAGCTGTATGAGTCAAAACATTTAAATTTCATTGGGAGACCAAAGGTTCTAGTTACTAAACTACATTAAAATCTGGCTTTCTCCTGCCCCAGTCATCAAAGATAAACTGTTTGACAGGATAGGGATTAGGAGTGGAGGATTCTACTGGGGTGAGGGGATGCTGCTGGAAAAGGAGGAGGTTTGCTGAGGGGAGGTGTTCTGCCCAGAAGGAGGGTTTTCTGGGGGGAAGATTACTGTCTGGGTTTGTTGAGGAAGGATCTGCCTGATAGGGCAGGATCTGCTAGGGTAGGGGAATCAGGGGCCCATTGATCCCTTTTATTGATATTGCATTAGCAGTGAGGATCAGGAGCCCAACTGGGGCATGTGTTAACTAGGATTTTGCATTACAGGGAGGGTTAACACAGCAGATAGCACTACTTTAAGTGATTTTATAATCCATTTTAATATTAATGAGCTGATTTGCATATGCATGCATGCATGCAAATACAGCTTGTTAACATTTTCGCATTACCTTCTATTAAGCTCGTATTAATGGTAATGCGAAGGAATGCACTAAACTGCTTTAACATCCTTTAGCAAATAGGCCCCTGAATCTGGAATAGCTACAGAATGAGTCTAGTTTGTAAAAAAATGAATGAATCGATTATTTATTTATTAATTCATAGACATTTAATATTGTACCTTTTTCCAAGAATGAGATACATTTTTTCTTGCCCATGCAGCAGGAGCCTACCATCAGTGGATCAACATCATTAATTTACCACTTGTGCTTTCATTATACCCTTTCATCATACCCTTTCATTATACTGATAATATGTAATCATTTAGGCTGATGAGTTAGGTTACTTACCAAATCCAATTACACAGCAAACCATCAACAGTAAATGTTATTTAGCACTTTTAAACATAGGCTGTATGTGGACCATTAGTATGGTACACAGTACCTCTTTCCAAAGTACTTGCATAATTATAGTCCATATATGTATTTTAGCTCAATTGGAAGGATAAATGGCTACATGATATCATGCATGTATGTGTAGGATTTATAACCAAATAACATTTCTTTATTTGAGCATTCATTAAGTAAACTTTCAGAAAACTTTAAATAAAGCCCATTATTTGAAAACATTAAACACTGTTTCTTCATTCATTCTATTTAATCAATTGTGCTGAGTATCATAAAGCCTGTCAATGAGTAGACGCAGAACGCTCAGATACACCATAAAGATGCTGTGGGAATGACAAATAAATCAAAGCAGCCAGAAAAGCTGTAACATCTTTAGAGATAAAATACTGTTTACTCTTTTTTTCCTTTATTTTTTGTTGTTATTATAAGAGTATTAATCCTCCCAGTTTGGCCAGGGTCCTAATGGCTTCATATCCTAATAGAATCATGTGTCAAGGTCTTATATCAGATTCTCAATTTCAGCCAGAAGGCCAAGAAGTGGCCATCTTTGGCGCATGACTCAAACCTTAAACTTGACCTTAGCCAAAAAGGCTGAGAACCAATACACACATTCTAGAAGTCAAAATGATGTGATATTACTTCAACAGAATAATTAATGGTTAGGATCCAGGATGCTGAAGATATGAGAGTTCCATCTGGTCGTTGTTATTTCTACTGCTACTATCTATGATGAAGTGTAAGGGAAAGACCAGGGTGTTCTCTGCAGCTCCTGGGACTCTTTCAATATTAGACCCAAAGAACTCTCATGTTGTCCATGCAGGAGCTGATATTGGTTGAATCCAGGGCTTGATCCTTCTTGGAGAAGTCTGCAGGGAAAGAATTGTCGGCTAGATTTCTGGACTCTGATGTGTTGTTTAACCTGGAGCTGCACATTTCTCCTGCATTTCTCAGAAGACACATCAGCAGGCTGTGTGGCTCTGTGGCTGTGTGGCTCTGACACAGATGGATGACATTGGTAGGGATGTGAATCGTTTTAGGACGATTAAAATTATCGTCCGATAATTTTAATATCGTCTTAAACCGTTATGGAACACAATACAATACAGATTCTAACGATTTATCGTTATAAATCGTTAGAATCGTGAGCCGGCACACTAAAACCCCCTAAAACCCACCCCCGACCCTTTAAATTAAATCCCCCCCCCTCCCGAACCCCCCCCCCCAAATAACTTAAATAACCTGCGGGTCCAGCGGCGGTCCGGAACGGGCTCCTGCTCCTGAATCTTGTCGTCTTCAGCCGGCGCCATTTTCCAAAATGGCGCCGAAAAATGGCGGCGGCCATAAACGAAAAAGATTGGACGGCAGGAGGTCCTTCCGGACCCCCGCTGGACTTTTGGCAAGTCTCGTGGGGGTCAGGAGGCCCCCCACAAGCTGGCCACAAGTTCCTGGAGGTCCAGCGGGGGTCAGGGAGCGATTTCCCGCCGCGAATCGTTTTCGTACGGAAAATGGCGCCGGCAGGAGATCGACTGCAGGAGGTCGTTCAGCGAGGCGCCGGAACCCTCGCTGAACGACCTCCTGCAGTCGATCTCCTGCCGGCGCCATTTTCCGTACGAAAAGGATTCGCGGCGGGAAATCGCTCCCTGACCCCCGCTGGACCTCCAGGAACTTTTGGCCAGCTTGTGGGGGGCCTCCTGACCCCCACGAGACTTGCCAAAAGTCCAGCGGGGGTCCGGAAGGACCTCCTGCCGTCCAATCTTTTTCGTCTATGGCCGCCGCCATTTTTCGGCGCCATTTTGGAAAATGGCGCCGGCTGAAGACGACAAGATTCAGGAGCAGGAGCCCGTTCCGGACCGCCGCTGGACCCGCAGGTTATTTAAGTTATTTGGGGGGGGGTTCGGGAGGGTGGGGGATTTAATTTAAAGGGTCGGGGGTGGGTTTTAGGGGGTTTTAATGTGCCGGTTTTTCGATTTTTCGATTTTTCGATTTTTAACGATTTTTAACGATTTTTCACGATATTTTACCCCCCCAAACGGCAACAATACGATTCCCTCCCCCTCCCAGCCGAAATCGATCGTTAAGATGATCGAGGACACGATTCACATCCCTAGACATTGGTGATTGGGTCCTGGCAGGGTTGAGCATTCATAGAGATGCTGGAGCAGCTAGCCTTCAGCAAGATATTTCCAGCAGGAGCCACTGATGGTAGGCTCCTGCTGGAAATCTGGAGGATTTGTGGGATGGAAGAGAGGATAGATTGGCAATTACTTTTGTTTGTACCAAGGGTCTATCAGCTGGGGACCCTCCCTTTATTGGCACAGCAACAACAGATTTCTTCTTTTCAGCTGAAGCTAGTAAGGCCTCAAGTTTTCAGCTTGGAGGATATCTGGGAAGCTATTGTAGGTTTTCAAAAATCACATTTGGCCAATTTCAAGATTTTGGAGATTGAAGTTACAGCTTATAAGAAACAAGTAGACACTTTGGAAGCTAAGACTGAGTAAAGCTCAGAGAATGAAGTTCATTTAGTGACTAATATTAATTTACATAACAAAGTAGAGAGACTGTAGAATATTGTGAAACATAGTACATTAACAGTTTATAAATGTATTGCTCCCCTCAGGAAATACAAATGAATTGCCGTCAAGGGAGGGGGAGGGGTATCCCACATCAGAAGAAAGAACCCCCACTGTCCAGTGATTGAAGGGAACGGAATGGGGGGTGTGGGGTTACCAAATAGCAATAGGTATTGATGGGTCCAACACCCAACCGTTCCTCTTCACCACCCCCAATAGACACTTCTAACATACTCTTTTTCACAATGAGGATGGTGCCATGAATAATCGCTACATATAGAACAAAGGCTTTATAACTTTTATTGATATTGAGTAATTAAAACCAGGAAATGAGAAGAGGAAAACAAGAGTATTAATAAAACATGAAATAGTAGTAAGAAACAGTAACATAAAATATATACTCAGATTCCATTGCAGATGGTAGTCTCTGACAGCTAGGAATTAACATTAAACCCTACTGTCCTCAGTCACTATATGTGCACAATACCAGGGGGCCCTTTCTGCATTATACACAGGTAGCAGATAAGCAATCTAAGGCGTGCTGTGGGCTGTCCGTGGTGGGGAGGCAAGCTTGAATCCCATTTTTCCCTGCAACCCCTTGATCACAATGAATTGCCTGTAAAAGATTCAGACACTCAGCAGTGCTCTTAATTACAGAGGACTCTAACTTTGTTCTCCACTGGGCTCCTTCACAATAGAGTTGAATGACCAACTCTCTAATATCTCTCTGACCATCTTATTTCACTTATTTCCTTCCCGGCTAGGGAATCCAACAACTAAGTTCCTGACTTCCGATGTCCTTGGGTGTCTTCACCCTGGTCTCAGCTACCTGCTGTTTTTCTTACCAGTCCAGGATAAACAAAACCTCATTTCTCTCTTTCCTCTGCTCAGTTCTGAGCCACTCCTCCCAGAAAAAAGTCATGGCAGACCAAGACAAAACATGCACTTTTTCCTATTTTTCTCCCAATATGGATACAGATCTGCTTATGTCTTTCTGGTTGTTACCCAGCTATCATAGGCTCCCTAAGATCAGGTGGCTTCTTTCTCTGTACTGTGCCTGGTTAACCATGTCACTACTGGCTGTGCAGAAGCAGCACAGCATAAGATCAGAGGGGATAGAGACCCAGATTCTGGAACCTTTCCACGTAAACTTTTCTTTTCTTTTTTTTTTTTTTTAATTCTTTATTTTATTAAATTTTCATTTATACATTACAAGCACATCTTGCAATTTGAAATTTCATTATATGGATATAACAATCATAAATAATCAAGAAACAATAATCCTCAGTTAATAATAACATATACATATTCTTCATCCTCCATAAGAAAATAAGAGAAGCAGCCTATTTAAAGAGCGCTACAAACTATATTGATAACAGGAAAAAAAGTAAGTGTTCTCCTTCAACTTTAATTAGCCAGAGCTTCAGTCCCTAGTAACGACTTGAGGTGTTCCGGGTCGGTAAATTGGTAGTTTTGCCCTTTAAACTTAACAGCGCACTTCCACCGATATTTAAGTAAGAATTGTCCCCCTTATCAATTACCTCTTTCCTTAAAGCTAGGAATTTCTTCCTACGAAGTTGTGTGACCCTGACGAGGTCTGGAAATATCCAGATCTTCTGTCCATAGAATGTTTTTAATCTATTTCGAAAGAAGAATTTCAAAACATTTTCTTTATCTGAGATAAAAGCAAAATTTACCAACTTAATTCCTCTATTTTCAATATTGATATCCTCTTGTGACTTCTGAAGAAAGTCTGAAATATTCATAGATTTCTCAGCAATAGGTTTTTATATATTTGTCTCCTTATCTCCCAATATTATTTGATCTTAATCTTTTGCCTTTACCTTTGTTGTTAAATTTACATAAAAGGCTCTCACAATTATAGGCATTCATTGTTCCGGTATTTTTAATATCTGTGTAATATAACTCCTAAATAGTTCCACTGGACTCATTTGATTAATAATTAGGAAATGAATGACCCTTAAATTGAGAGCACGAGAACAGTTTTCTATATTTTCAAGTTTTTATGGAATTCTTCTTCTGTTTTTATTTGTTGAATTTGAATTTTTTCAACTTGTATCAATCGTTCTTCCATATCAGTAATTTTCTTTTGCTGAGTTATTATTTATTCGTTTCATCTACCACATAAACTTTTCGAAAATGGCAACAGTTTCTACCCAGAAAATTCCTGGGTAGAAACTGATCCAGGGCGTATTACCTTTCATCATTTTAAAAGAAAAAAAAATAAGTAGGGAATTCTTTTACCTATCCCTCAGTTCTCTGATTCACTAGATTTAATTGGTGCAGGTGAATTGGATAAAACTAGGGAGGAATAAATTTTCCCTAAAACTTTAATTGTGGACTTTGTGCCTGATCCCAACAGAGACTGGGTACTTAGATTATATTTTTGTTAAGGAAGATATGATATTTCTAAATTGCAAAGTGAAAGGCGAATTTTAAAAGCATATGCCGCGCAGATTTTAAAAGGAGCCAAAGTACACACATACATCCTGGTATGTGCACAAATAAGAAATTGCAAAAAAAGGGGTGAGGCACGGGTGTGGTCTGAGCAGGGCATGGGTCGGACCTGGGCATTCTGGGACTTTAACATGAAATGTGCACATAAGTATTTACATGCACAATATGCACTGGGGTCCCCTGCATCATAAGTTTACTACTGCTATGGATGGCGTGTAAGTAATAAAATAAAAAAACCTAGGTTAGTCAGTGGGATTTTAAGGGTTTGTGCTAACATGGTAAAAGGGAGGCTATTTAACTAGGGGGGTTAGGAAGTTTTATCCCTTACCTGGATGAACTGGGAACAAACTGGGGAAACTGGTAATTGCGTTGGTATGTGTGTCTACTAAAATCCCCCCACTTATGCGGTAGAGGCAGCATTTGTGTACACATGCGTGCATCCATATAAAATTGTACGCACATGTACGTGCTTACAGCCTATTTTATACCATACGTGCTTATAGGTGTGAATGTTATAATATGCCAGCATACACGCGTATATGTGCACCCCTGTGCAGGTATCAAAGTGACAGTCCGAGTGTTTACCCTGATGTCTCAAAAGTAACAGAAGAAAAGGAAGCAATTTCTCATTTTGAGACCAAGAGTACTATAAATTGGTCGATTTAGGGTTTGGATCCCTTTTTTTGTGGCCTGGTATGCATTGGGATTGAGTTTTTTCTTGCCAACTATTTGTACATTATTGTATTCCATTGTTGATTTCAATCAAAATTTATTTCTTGATATATTGTTAAAATATTATAAATAAAGAAAGAAGACTACATACTGGCTGTTTGATACATGTGATAAGTGGGAAATGTAAGGGAATGGATTTCCATGACTAACTTTAGAGTTTGTTACTCATTGATTTGATTATGGTCAGGCTATAAATGAGAGAATGTTCTTCATTATTTGCTTTGTTACTATATATTGTTAATTGAATGGCAATTGTTTAGACCTAGAAGTCATAGTATTTATAGAATTATTGTATTTTTTTGCATGAGAATACAAGATACAGGCCAGCAGTCAGCATTGTTTTTTCTATAAAAAGTTCAGTTTTCAGCCAAGACTAGGGATTTTGAGTCCCAAATATGTCCTCTGATGCCCCTGAGGAACAAACAAACAATTTTGTTAGTTACTATGGAGAGATGTGTACTTTCAAGAGACTTTTCACACTCTAATAAGACATTGTTTATTCTTTGCAGATAATTAATCCATGATTTTCCCATGTTCACAGATGAGTCAGCTGAATTCTGTCTTCCTAAACAAGAAACTAGTAGCCATGCATTTGTAACCCAGGAAATGTAGGAAATCTCTTTATGTTTATAACACTGGAATTTATAAATAATGCAACTGGCTAGCTCCGTGTCACAAGGGGCAGTCCTGGTTTTATTCCATTCTATTCAGAAACTTGAATTTCTAGTTTCTCTAAGAAAAGCAGGTCTACAAATCCACAGATGCAATGGATTAAAACAAAGCAGTCTCAGCCTGTCCTAACAACATGTAGTTATTTGGTTACCTTACTAACAGTTGAGCCGATTCAGTAAAATGCGCGGGAGAGCCAGCGCTACGAGGCGAGTGCCCGCTCTCCCGACACGCGCCCAGGCCATTCTCCTGGGCGCGCGATTTTGTATTCAAATGAGGGCCCGCAGTAATAAGGAGGCACTAGGGACATCGGTCTTCCAACCCGCTGATTTTTTTTTTTGGGGCCTCCGACTCAATATTGCTATGATATTAAGTCGGAGGGTGTACAGAAAAGCAGTTTTTTCTGCTTTTCTGTACACTTTCCCAGTGCCGGCCGAAATTAACGCCTGCCTTTGGGCAGGCATTAATTTCTGAGAGTAAAATGTGTGGCTTGGCTACACATTTTGGGGTAGATTTGTAAAGTTATGCGCGGGCACAGATTTGTTCGCCCAACCCGGTGCGAACAAATCTACGCCCGATTTTATAACATGTGCGCACTGCCGCGCGCATGTTATAAAATCCAGGGTTGGTGCGCGCAGGGGCGTGCACAATTGTGCAACCGCTGAGCCAAGCAGCCTGCCTCTGTTCCCTCCAAGGTCACTCCGAAATCAGAGCGGCCTCAGAGGGAACTTTTTTCCCGGCCCCCCCCCACCTTCCCCTCCCTAACCCACCCCCAGCTTTAACTAAATCCCCCCTACCTTTGTTAAGAAAGTTACGCCTGCCCAAGGCAGGCGTAACTTGTACGGCGCCATTCCCTGGCCCAGGGGCTGGTTCGGAGGCCTTGGCCACGCCCCCGGAATGCCCCCGAGCTGGTGCCACGCCCACAGCCCCACCCCCGGAATGCCCCTGAATGCTGTGCTGCCCCTGACATGCCCCTCCCAAGCAAAGCCCCAGGACTTACGCGCGTCCTGGGGCTTTGCGCACGTTGGCGGCCTATGCAACATAGGTGCGCCGGCCCGCAATTCCCCTGCCCACGTAAATCCAGCTGGATTTACGCACGCAGGGCTTTTAAAATCTGCCCCTTTACTTTCTGTATGGCACAGGAATAACTAATAAGCTCAACATGCATTTGCATGTTGCAGGCGCTATTAGTTTTTGGGGGTTGGACATGATTTTTCCTCGTGCTATTATCACTTACTGTATAAAGGGTAATAATAGCGCATCAAAAACACGCGTCCAGACGAGGGCTAACGGTGCACCCGGCCTGAGCACACTGTACTGGATCAGCTTGAGTGTTTGCTAAATTAGGGTTCCAGTTCAATACAGCTAATGGAGAAATATGGATTATGGCAACAGATCAGCACCATAACGCTCATCCGCTCTGTCCACTAGAAATCATTTCTGTTATGCTATACTTGTGTTTTATAATTCTCTCTTGTCTATAATCAGTATTGCTTCCTATTCCTTCATTCTTAATCCCACCAGATCTTGGTTTTGAGTGTACACTGTAACTCGCTCCTGGATTCCTTCCTTACTATTATAACTATGATGTAGCACACTTCGAACTCTTACGGTAGAAAAGAATGACAAAATTAAATGATGATGATGATGCTTCCTTTTTGCCATGCTGCAAAGCAGCAGTTCTCAACCAAACCCAGCCCTCGGGACCCAGCCAACCAGTTGGATTTACAGGATGTCCATAATGAATATGCATGAAACAGACACAGGGCCTCATTTTCTAAAGTATTGCAGGCCTGCGATACTTTAGGAAATGAGGGGCGGGGGGGGGGGGGGGGGCCGAAACGGGGGGCGGGCCTGCGCTAGCCGGCAGCGATCGCACTGTCGCGGTGCAATCGCTGCCGGTTTCGCACCCAATAGTGCCACCATAGGAGGTGTAGCTATTGGGAGCGAAATAGGATGCAAAAAGGTCCTTACCTTTCCGTCGTCCTATTTTTGCTGGCTAACTCATATGAAATTTTACAAAATTACCTTCTGTATACATATCTATCTTATGTATATTTATAAAAGCATAGCCGCACATATCTTATAAAATCCGGGGTCGGCACGCTCAAGGGGGTGCATGTTATAAAATAGCTGTATCCCTGGGCAAGGGCCGAAGAACGTGCGCACATGTGCCCACGCACCGGTTTAAAAGTTACCATCATAGCAGTTCTCCTGAAAACCTGAAAGTTGGGTATGGTGCAAGGACTGGGTTGAGAGTCCCTTTCATAGACTATAGTTGATCTTTGACTTTTTATTCCTCTTTTTCATAATTAATGATCCTTTGTGCTTCTTCCAGGCTTTGTAAAATTCTGTTATTGTCCTTGCCTCCATCATTTCCACTGGAAGGCTATTTCATGCATGCACCACACTTTCTATAAAGAAATACTGTCTAATGAAACTCCTGAGTCTAATCCTCTTTGAGCTTCGCATCATGATCTCTTGTTCTAAAAGTTCCTTTCTACTGAAAAATATTTGAGATATTAGAATATCTCTGTTTAAGATGTTCCCTTATCGATCTTCAAAACATTCAGAGACTTTCAACCTGTCTCCATTAATCTCTCTTTCTACCCTATCCCAAGCCCATCCCTGCCAGTCTTTCTGTCCCCCACCATGCTCATCCCCTACTCTCTCTCTTTCTCTCTTTTTCCGTAATCCCTTTCCCATCAGACTTCCTCTCTCTCCCATCAACCTTTCCCAACCATTCTCTTCCCTCTCCCACTAGTCTCTCTCTCTTTCTCCTATTGTCTTCCCACTCTCTACCCTCACCTTGTTTCCTTCTCTGGTCCATCCCAACACCACTACCAGTCTCTTTTTCCACTCCATCATCACCTGTCTCTCTCTCTCTCTCTCTCTTTCACTTATTGCTGCTACACTGGTGATTTCCCAGCCCAAATGTGCTTCTACTGCTGCTGATACTGATCTTCCAGCCCACACGAGCTGCCTCTGCTCCTGATGCTGATCTCCAGGCTCATGCGGACTGCTAGTATTACTGCCACTGCTGTTTCTAATCTGCTGGCCTGCATGGGCTGCTGCTGCTGCCCCACTGATCTCTCAGCCCACATGGGCTTCTATTACTTCCATTATTGCTGCTCATTTCCCAGTCCAGGTGAAGTAGACTCTTGGGATGAGACTGATATTTCCTTATCTGTAGACCACCCCCCTGTAATGGCCATGTGGACCACTAGATTTGTGTAGGCCACAAGCTGTCTATTGCTGATGTATTATATAACCCCCTTCCCTCTCCTTCACTCTAGCATATTACATATTTAGGTCTTTAAAGGGGTAATTTAGTAATATACCACATACATTAGCCAGGCATGTGTTAGACCAATTTTCTAAGTGGATATAGATACATAAGTCCACTTTGAAAATTATTCTGCCAAACTATATGCCCACAATTACCCCTGAGTGGAGTTTGATGAGAGAATTTATGCACATACTGGAACACCTCTCCACAGTGCATGTAAAAGTACATGCACACAGTGGGCCGGATTTTCAAAAGGGTACGCGTGTAAATCCGGAGGATTTACGAGCGTAAACGGTCTTACGCACACCGGGCCTATTTTCAAGTCCCGGGGCTTGCAAAAAGGGGCGGGGAGGGGCGAGATTGGGCGGTCCGGGGGCGGGGTGGGGTCAGAGGCTCTAGGCACAGCGGCCTGCGCACGCATGTTATAAAATCGGGTGTTCACGTGTACGCGCCGGGTAGCGCGCGCACATGTACGCCTGCGCGTACATTTGAAAATCTACCCCAGTGTGCATGCGTGTTATTTTATATGCACATACTGGTTGCACAATTTTGTAATGGTCTATTTCTGCCAGTGGGAGCAGTATTTTATCCACAAAAATCCCTTTGAAAATTACCCTCCCTATCTCATAAGGCTTTTGGTGCAGGCTCTTTAGTAATCCTCCTCTGGACTGCCGTTACTCAGTATAGTAAGACAAGGCAACCAATTGTAGAAATCCTAACTGAGGGACAGAAGGAAGGATTTCAGGGCCAATGAACTGAATGTATTTCAGCAGATGCACGTTTTTGTGTCAACCATTGTACTGTTTAATACATGTAAAAGATGATCATAACCTTTCAGTATGTGCAAAAACTATTGGAGAAATGTTTTCCATACAAAGAGACCTGTATCAAATAATTAGATCTTAGGACAGTTCAAATGACCTAGAAAGCCACCTCTTTATCCATAAAAGATGAGTCCCAAGGAGGGTTTTGTAAGCAGCCCAAATTTTAATAAAACATTATTAGGAACTACCCTGACAATGTCGCTGGCAGATTTATCCTTACCTCTCATACACAGTGCTTCATGATCACTCCAGCTCCCTTGTATGGCAAAGAAGCCCCTTGGTAGAAAAAAGCATATTTTTATTATCTGTTCAAACTTTTAATTTATCATCACCATCGTTTGTTTATTTGTATTCTACCTTATCCCTTTCCAGAGCAAAGCAAATTACAGCAGTAAAAAACATGCAATAAAATATATCAGTCGGAAACCATAAACATTCTAATTATTTACAACATTGTCAAAAGAAATAACAATATCTAATAAAACAGAAAATTGGTTGGAGAGGAAATCCATATGTAACCTCCTCTGCGGAGAACTCCCGGAATTCAGGGGTACACAGATCCCTGGGGCCACAAATCAACCCGGTCCTCTGATTCTCTCCACTTTCTCTCTCCATAGTTTTTCACAGGCCACCGGGATGCCAGTGTGCATTTTGGCAGGGAAGAGGATATTCCGTTGGGGCCCTAGGTGCATGGGGATGGGGGCTCACTCTCAGTCTTTTCATTCTCTTACACCTGATACTCATTGTCCATTGGATCCATGGAGGATGTTTTTTCTTCAGAAAAATAGGCAGCACAACTTGAACGGTATTCAAAATAATTTTTTTACTGCAATTAAACTATAAAGTCCATTAAAAAAAAAAACAAAACACAAAGTTCATGAATCTTCACAAAGAACCTAAAATCTACAGATTCTGTTCTCAAATTGATGTTCCCTTATAGGCTAAGGACCTCTTTAACACCCACACTGCTGGGTAACTGAAAGTGACCTCCTGGCACAAAGACCAGGTTTCAGTCTATATGATGGTTACCAAAAACTCCTGGAACCTTGGATGGCAAAGTACAAATAACACTGAAGAGTTCATCCACAGACAAAAGTGTCTTAATGCACCAAATACATGTTTTTATTCTTACTAATTCAAATAAACAGGCAGTCTTATCTTTCTATAAGCTGAAAGATTGTAGTTCAATCAACCTAATACCACTGTCAGTCCCCCGACACGGGCCGTGTTTCACAATGACTGCATTGAGAGGGACACAAAATGAGACCACAAGGATCTTCAAAGACAGTTGTACAATATTGTATAGATTTTCAAAACAGCGCGCGGGCATACATGTGCGCGCGCTACCCGGCGCGCACTCATGAATGCCCGATTTTATAACTTCAAGAGGAAAGAGAAAAGAATGTAAATTTGTATATATAACAAATAAGTCAAGGAGCGAGGTACTGAACATGGTTGTAAGAATAACTGATACTAAAGGGGCAGATTATAGAAAAGCAGACCATTAGCTGGAGAGAGGGATCCCAACTCAGAAATCCATCGTTATTCTCGACGTATCAAGCTGGTCGAAAAATCACCTCCACAAAGGGAGGGTTGGAAACTTCAATTACACAAAGATCTCAAATCAGAAATAAGATGTTGTTTAAGCAACCAATGGACTACAAGGGGTGCCTCGCTGCACGACAAACACATGTATGAGCAATGTTCAGAAATTCTGGTTTTAATTTTCCTCATAGTCTTACCAACATAAATGAGAGGATGGGGCAAGTGATAACATAAACTACTCCACTAGAATTACAATTGGAGGTGTGTTTGAGAGGGTAATGTTTATGCTTATGAGGGCGTAAAAAAATGGACAAGGATTCAGATAAAGGATAAACTGTGCAGTGACCACAAGGGATATAACCATAAGCGCTAGTAGTTTGAAACAGGGAAGTCTCCCTAAGGAGGTCTGAGTGTACAAGAATATCATGGAGATTCCTGCCCCTTGGAAGTCAAAACAAGGAGGTTCATTAAAAATAGGGTGTGGTGCTAGAACTGACCAATGTTTTTAATACTGGCACAAATCTCTCCAATACAACTGGAGAATGGGACAACACAAGAGAGTCTATCTGTGGAGGAAGTTGTAGTAAGTAAAAATAAGATCTCCCAATTGACATAGAGGGTGCATTTATATGCCTTCTTGTTGATACATACTGGGTAGCTTCTTTCTAGAAAGCGTTGTTTCACAGCTTGTGCCTGTACTATATAGTCTGAGTGTGAGGTGCACAGTCTCCTTTGTCTGAGAAATTGACCAGTGGGAGTGTTGTCTCTAAGCATACACGGGTGATTATTATCATAGCGTAATAGGGTATTTCTATCAGTAGGCTTATGAAAAATGGAGGTGGTGAGTGATCCATCATTGACTGTAACTAAAATATCCAAAAAATATATGCTTGATAAATTCATACAATATGAAAAGTGAAGATTAGGGTAACAAATGTTCAGCCAATCAAAGAATATAAAAAATTGGACATCTATACCTGTCCAAAGGAGAAAAATATCAATAAAATGGAGCCAAATCAGAATGAAGTGATGGAAAATGTTATTATAATTCCAGTCTGCTTCAAATTGGGACACATATAAGCCTGCTATGTCAGGAGCCATGGTGGCCCCCATAGTAATGCCTTTGATGTGTTTGTAAAAGGCAATTTTGAAGCTGAAAAAGTTTTCAGTAAAGGCAATATTAGCAAACTGCCTCCATGAAGTGAAGTTGGAATGTGTAGATTGGTGAGGTATTTTATTGAGAATCAATTCAACTAATGAGAGTGCATGGTCTTGAGGGATGTTGGTGTACAATAATTCAATGTCCAGGTTAAATAAGAACATAAGAATATAAGATAAAAACCCTGAGAAGGTAATTATAAATCTTGTAAAATGGTAATAAAATGGCCCGAGTCACAAACATATGAAGGAATGACCAAAACAAATGGTTGAATAAATTTATCAACAAACTTCAAGAGAGGTCCCAAGAGGGAACCAATCCCAGATACAATCAGTCACCCCGGTGGGTTGTGTACAGATTTATGAATTTCAAGTGGGAGTCGGTTGGACCGTAGATGACGGAGGGGTTAAAGGGGATCTTAGGGAAGATAAAGCCATTGTAGAAAGTCTAAATGAATTCTTTGCTTCCGTATTTACTAATGAGGATGTTGGGGAGATACCAGTTCCAGAGATATTTTTCAAGGGTGATGAGTCAGAAGAAATGAACCAAATCACTGTGAACCTGTAAGATATAGTAGGCCACATTGACAAACTAAAGAGTAGCAAATCACCTGGACCAGATGGTATGCATCCTAGGGTACTGAAGGAAATAAAAAATGAAATTTATGATCAATTAGTTAACATTTGTAACCTATCATTAAAATCATCCATTGTACCTGAGGACTGGAGAGTTGCCAATGTAACCCCAATATTTAAAAAGGGCTCCAGGTACGATCTGGGAAACTATAGACCAGTGAGCCTGACTTCAGTGCCAGGAAAAATAGTGAAAACTATTCTAAAGATCAAAATTGTTGAGCATATAGAAAGACATGATTTAATGGAACAGAGTCAACTTGGATTTACCCAAGGAAAGTCTTGCCTAACAAATCTGCTTCATTTTTTTGAAGGGGTTAATAAACATGTGGATAATAGTGAACCAGTAGATGTAGTGTATTTGGATTTTCAGAAGGTGTTTGACAAAGTCCCTCGTAAGAGGCTTCTAAGAAAACTAAAAAGTCATGGGATAGGAGGCGATGTCCTTTTGTGGATTGCAAACTGTTTAAAATACAGGAAACAGAGAGTAGGATTAAATGATCAATTTTCTCAGTGGAAAAGGATAAACAGTGGAGTGCCTCAGGGATCCGTACTTTGACCGGTGCTTTTCAATATATTTAAAAGAGATCTGCAAAGGAATACGACAAGCAAGGTTATCACATTTGCGGATGATACAAATTTATTCAGAGTAGTTAAATGACAAGCGGATTGTGATACTTTACAGGAGGACCTTGCAAGACTGGAAGATTGGGCATTCAAATGGCAAATGAAATTTAATGTGGACAAGTGCAAGGTTTGCATATAGGGAAAAATAACCCTTGTTGTAGTTACATGATGTTAGGTTCCATATTAGGAGCTACCTCCCAGGAAAAAGGTCTAGGCATCATAGTGGATAATATCTTGAAATTGTCGGCTCAGTGTGCTGCAGCAGTCAAAAAAGCAAACAGAATGTTAGGCATTATTAGGAAGGGAATGGTTAATAAAACGGAAAATGTCATAATGCCTCTGTATCGCTCCATGGTGAGACCGCACCTTGAATACTGTGTGCAATTCTGATCACCACATCTCAAAAAAGATATAGTTGCGATGGAGAAGGTACAGAGAAGGGCAGCCAAAATAATAAAGGGAATGGAACAGCTCTCCTATGAAGAAAGGCTGAGAGGTTAGGGCTGTTCAGCTTGGAGAAGAGATGGGTGAGGGGGGATATGATAAAGGTCTTTAAGATCATGAGAGGTCTTGAATGAGTAGTTGTGAATTGATTATTTACACTTTCGAATAATAGAAGGACCAGGGGGCATTCTATGAAGTTAGCAAGTAGCATATTTAAAGACTAATCAAAGAAAATTCTTTTTCACTCAACGCAGAATTAAGCTCTGGAATTTGTTGCCAGAGGATGAGGTTAGTGCAGTTAGTGTAGCTGGGTTCAAAAAAGGTTTGGATACGTTCTTGGAGGAGAAGTCCATTACCTGCTATTAATTAAGTTCACTTAGGGAATAGCCACTGTTATTAATTGCATCAGTAGCATGGGATCTTTTTGGTCTTTGGGTACTTGCTAGGTTCTTGTGGCCTGGTTTGGCCTCTGTTGGGAACAGGATGCTGGGCTTGATGGACCCTTGGTCTGACCCAGCATGGCAATTTCTTATATTCTTATGTAAATCACTGGTTCAGTAGGGAATTTCTCAAGGAGAAAATGTGCTTCACAGGAAGTAAGATGGTGGTTTTCTAAACCCTCTTGAATTAGTGCAGATTTCGTTTGTTGAATGGCAGGGTCCTCAGTCAAAGTTAAGTAAAATTCAGTATTGAATAGTTGTCTCTGGACTTCAATAATATAAGCTGTGACGACTAAGACAATGATGCCACCGCCTTTATCGGGCTTAATTGTAATGGTAGTGTTATTCTGTAAAGACTTTAAGGTCAGCTGGTGTGATTTACATACATTGTGGAAATGACAGCATGGAACACAGGGTAATGAAGCCAAATCATGCAAAATTATATGTTCAAAGGCTGAAATAAGAGTATCCATGTGTCCAGGCAGTATCCAATGGGACTTACGAGAGTCAACAGATGATCCTGTACTATTGGATAGTTGTATGCTGATGTTGTATGCTGGATGATATATGTAATGTTGTATGCTGATGTTATACTTGGATGATATATGTAATGTCTGTTTCCCCTTTTATTTCTGTTTATGTATGCTCTTACTGTTCCCCGCTCTGAACGTATGAAGGGCGGGTAATAAATGTCTTTAAATAAATAAATAAATGGAGAATCTGCAAAGAACAGCTTCAATTTAAGTAAATTAAAAAATTGAAACAAATAAGTATGGATGGAAATCATATCGATACCCAATGATGGTACAAAAGAAAATCCCAGTTGAAGTATGGTATATTCTGTAGAAGATAGAATATGGGAAGAAAGATTAAACACCAGAGAGTTCAATGTTGGGTTCACTGCCATGGATCGGTGAATTCTTATCACTGAGAGTGAGTGACTTGGTGATTCTGCGGGGGGCTGAAGAAACACTGTCTCTCTCATGGTGGTATAGTCTGTATTGGTCGATGAGCGCGATGTGGCTCCAAAAAAGAGGAGGACAAAAAGATAGTTGATGGTACTGAAGAAGCATTGTCTGCAGATGTTCAAGTGCTGAGGCAATTGGTCGGGCAATCACCCGAAGAATTGTCAGAAGATGAGGAGCCAAAAGGTACTTTCTTATGCACAAGGCGAGATGGTCTCATCCATGGGTATACAAAGCCTTTAGAGTAGTCCAATTGGTCACATTGAAATTTCTTATATTTCAATGCCTTGATGTCAGAACAAAATTTCTCCAAGTTCTGTTGGAAATCAGATTATTGTGCACTGTAGGAATCAATAGGAGACTGGGCCTTCAAGATGTCCAGGTGGACTGTAACTTGATCACGGAGCTCTGCTGCAAATTGCCGTGTGGTTTCAACAAGAAGAATCATAAGATCAAAAGAACATTTATTATGTATCTGATTCCAGTGGATCAAGAAAGAAGAGTTGTCAATATGAAGGCATGGTTCCTTAATAATATAGAGCCCATGAGGAATTCTGCAGACACAACAATACTCCATTAAGGTTGCTGCTTGGCGTTCTGCCCTAGTAGTGCGTTTCTGTAAAGAAATTATCTCAGCCAATATAAATTAAGTTTGACGAACCAGTGTCTGAAAATAGGCACTTATTGGTTGGAAGGGTATTAAAATCCTGATCGGTGTAACTGAAAATATCATTAGAAGCAGGAGCAGCCATTAAAACCTCCACAAAGTAGGTAAACAACACACAAAATGGAGGACATAAATACACCAAGCAGTCAAATCCACTGAAGAGGGGTATGCTCAAAGATTTAAGGTCATCCACAGACAAAAGTATCTTAATGCACCAAATAAATGTTTTTATTCATACTAATTCAAATAAACAGGATCAGAGCATCGCTTACATATATAAATGTGTCAGGTCTATACAAAAGTAAGAAAAGTGCAGAGAAGTAACCTTGTGGTTAAAGGAGTGGGTTATGAAGCAGGGAAGGCATAATTACAATTCTGCTTTTTCCAATTTGACTGTGTGAAAATCACTTCCCCTCCATTGTCTCAGCTACAAAATTAGAAACCAAGATACTACAGGACAAATTTATTTTGCAAAACACCAGTCAATGCACTAAAAGCTTGATGGTTTGCATGAACACAAAAGGCTTTGCAGAAGTAAACTCTCATACTTAGCCTATGTACTAAAGTTTATGTAAATCCCACTCAATGAGCTGCTGCAATGCAAAATCATGCAGAGCAGCTCATTAGGAGGACAATTTGTGAAAATGGGTGGGATTCATGTGAAACGGCACATTGCCTTAAAGGGGCCAAAGGCCCACTGAGAAAGCCTCTCCAAGGAAAAAGCTCTCCCTAGTGGTCCAGTGGTCTCCCCACCTCAATCCCCCCATGTCTCTTAGGGAGGGCATAAAGTGAAGTATCGGTTGGGCTTTTAGAAGCCCAGCCCTCAAGCAGCCCTTTAAATAAAGCCTGTAAACCAAAATTGGCCCCTCAATGTGTCCCTTCCCCATCCTCTGCAAAATTACCTAATATCGGGGGGGGGGGGGGGGGGAGGATTCTGTGGGTTTTCCACTTACTCCTGCACCTCCAGCCATCATTTTCAAAATGGTATCGACCGACTGACACCCCCTGTTCAATCTCTTGCACAAGTGTACCACTATCCTGGAAAAGCAGAGAGGTTCGGAGTGTGCTGAATGGAGAAAGGGAGGAGGTAAATATTTTTGCACAGACCGTGGTGGTGGCGGTGGGCAGAAGGTTGGCGATTGGCCCCATGGGCCTTACACTGGCACAATCTTTTGGGGGTTTGCAGGGGAGATGGGATTGGGTTGGCTGGCCCCACATTCTTCTCACTGGGGTGGGAGATCAGGCCAGCAGACTCTCTTGTTAATTTTTTCTTTCTCACCACTTTTCTAGTTATATTCTTTGAGGTTAATACTCAAAAAACCCTAGCACAGATAACTTATCTGGCTAATGATAGCCAAACAAATTAAACTGGGATATTCAGTAGGATAAATGTCTCACTGAATATCAATGATTAAAGTTATCTAATTAGATTTAGCTGGATAACTTTTAAAACTAACTGGCTATGTTGAATATAGCCAGTTAGGTTTAATATTATCTGAAAAGGTAGCTGGATACCTTTAAGCTTAAATGTCTATATGCAAAAGAATATAGCCAGTAAAAGGGCCACAGGAAAACTAAAAGAGAAGGTGAGTGAGTCTGGTAACCCTGTTGCCCATCTCCCACCAGAGTGAGACAAAGCTTGGCCTTAGTGGCTTGATCCCTCTCCCTTGCAGCCACCCAAAGAGAGATTAAAAGCTTAAGGCCTTTACCACAAATTGGCACCTCTCCTCCTGCCTCCAACAGGTTTTTAAATATATTTATCTCTGGCCCTTCCAACGACTCTCTGTCCCCTTGCCTCCCTATTAAGAAAAGCCTAGCTTTCAAACCCCAGCTGGATCCCCATAAACCCATACCAGGTTCATACAGAGTTGCTGTCAGAGCAACTCTGGATGCACCTGGAGTTGGACACTAGTTCCAAGCTTCTGGTTGCATTTAGGGGGGGTCTTGCTGGGGCAGGAGAGGTGAGTTTTGCTTGATGGTGAGTTTGGAGAGCAGTGGGATGATGGGTTTGTCGAAAAGCATCAGGTAAGTAATTTTTAAAGCCTGGGGGGATCGTGGGTTAGGAGGAGTGTATTACGATGCTGCTTGCATGAGCAGCCTCTCACCTACCCTGGCCCGATGCTGCTCATGCAGGACGTCCTCTGCACAGCGCTTGCCTGACGTCTTCTTGTGGCCTAGGCTGCTGCTCCCATGCAGCCCACCGCTGCTGTGTGTGGCAGGAGGAGCCGCTGTTGCCTCTTCACGGCCCTGGAGCCACCTCCGGGATGCCTTTCATGCGGCAGGGGGAGCCGCCTCCGTTGCTCCTCTTCAAGCGGCCCTGGTGCCACAGCCGTTCCACCTTCTTCACGGCGAGGACACCACTGATGTTGCTGCCTCACTCCCTGGGCCCTGCATTGGCGCGCGTGCGCACCGCACTTCACTATTTAAAGGGCCAGTGACAGGAAAAGCCCGCGGCCCCAAGGGATGATGTCATCAGTCCTTGCCCTTGTCCAGCCCTATAAAAGGGCTCTCCTCTACTTCCTCAGGTCCTTCGAATCTGGACTTCACAGTGGTCTGTGGTTTTCCTTCCGGGCAAGGTCCTTCGTGGTCTTCTTGTGTCTTGATGGCTTTGTTAGATGTTCCTGTTCTCCTTTGTCTTGATGTTCCTGGTCCTGTTCCTCATTGGAGCTCCTTCGTTGTCTCTTCAGTGTCCTGACATTCCTTGTCCAGAAGTTACGATGTTCCTTGTCCAGAAGTTCCGACATTCCATGTCCAGAAGTTCCTGATGCTCCATGTTCTGCATGCCATAAATGCTTTCAATCAAATAGTCTTAAACTTGACTCTCCAAATAATGGGTAGCCAATGTAAATTCTCTAGAACATGAATCATATCCTCATGAAGACTCATGCCTGTAACTGTCCATGTTGTCACATTTTGTACGAGCTGAAGGGTTCTCATAGTTGATTGAGGTAAACCAATATATAATGAATTGCAATAATCAATGGAAAAAATTAGCAGTGTATACAAAATAATATATGTCAGCTTCATTTAAAAAAGGTTTAAGGGATCTCAACAAATGGAATCTGAAGAGCAAGAATGAACAACATTCTTGATTTGCAATTTAAAAAACATGGCTGAGTCCATAATAACACTTAGGTTATGCACTTGTCTTGAAATCTTGCTATCAACTCCATCAAAAATTAAAACAAGGGAGGGTCATAGATTCATGTCTAGGAAGAAATAAAATCTCAGTTTTACTCATATACCAGGATAATAATTAGTCAAATACAGCTTAATATTGGCTAAGCTAGCTGGATAACTTTCTCTCCCCCGGAATGTGCTTAGATCATCTCCTTTTTATACAGTTAAGTTTTAGGTGGATAATGACTTATCCAGCTAACATTTAGGTATTCAGAAGTCAGCATTTAGCAAGATCATTGCCAAGTTATCTGTTTAAATGCCTTTGATTGGCCTCTTTGAATATAGCTAGTTAATGTTAAGGTTGTCCCGGAAAATATTTCCAGATAGTTTGAATCCTCCTCTTCGTCACATCTAGAGTTAGCCGAATACTTTATTTGGCTAACTCCAAATATCAGAATTAGCTAGATAAGTTAATTAGCTAACTTAATTCCACCTCAGAATGCCCCCAAATTCCTCACACATATTTTGATAAATTGTATCTGGATAATAACTTATCAGAATAAAATGTATCCAGATAAGTGGTGGCGATATTCAAAATTTGACATTTATCCAGACAGCTCAAAAATTATCCAGATAAATGATTTTGAATTTCGACCTCCCTGCATTCTTTCTAGTAATTCTGGTATGGAGTTGTCTAGAGTAGTCAGCGCAGAATATCCTCAGTGTACAATGACATTTTACATTCTATATTGTTGAATTTAAACCTCTGAATTTCTGTCATTTGCTGAATAGCTAAGGCAAATGATTCCAAAATAATCATAAACAAAAGAGGAGATATTAGACAACCTTGTTGGGTGCCTCTATTCAGCTTTGACATGTCTGAAAATATATTGTTAATCATCAGCCTGGCATTAGGCATAAAATGCAAAAGCTAACTACCACTGAAGGGTTCTCCAAAACCCAATCTGAAATGAAAAATAAATCATTCATTCCACTTATCAAGGGCCTTTTCAGCATACAATGGTAATAATAATCAGTTTCACTAAATAGTTGACTTCTTACATAATAGCATGTATGCCTTTTAAAAATCTAGTTTGATATTTACAAATTATGCATCCCAGAATTGTATTTACTCTTTGGGGCAATACTTTGCAATCAACATTATTAATAAAGAAAATTTAACAGGAATGGTAGTTTTCACAATCATTTCCAAAGGTAAAACAGCACTTTACGCACAGAAATGGCTTTTTACAAAATTACCTGCCCAATCTGCATGTGAATGTACATGTGAATGGCCTGGATGTGTGCAATTTTACCCACAGTGAGCAGACGTGTTTCTGGGAGCGGGGTTATGGCGGGGTTGGCACTTATAGGTATGTTTTCATTTTTTCCTGAGAAATCTCTGCACACATATTGGCAGGTATAATTGTATGCAGGGAGATATGGTGGGATAATTTTCAAAGCAAGTGTATGCATGCACGTTTCCTTTGAAAACTGGTGTACCATCTTTAGGTTATCGCCTTCAAATTTATGTGAGCTGTTGCAAAATTACCCCTATAAACTATTTTTCATGGTTTTTCAAAAACTGTAATTAGGCCATCTAGGAATGACCTCTCCTCTTTGCCCAGTTTCAAATAATCTTAAAAAATAAACTTACAGTAAGCAGGGAAACCAATTGATGATTTGAAGTAGAATACAATTCTAATGGCAGATGAGCCAATCCTGGTGTATTTTTGCAAGCTAAAGAATTAAAAGCATCATGAATCTCTTCTGAGAAATCTCCATATATTATATTCTTATCTTCTTGTGAGCACACAAGATGATGTAGTTTGTCCAAGAAAGCCAACATCAAGTCTATATGGGTCTATATGGATCTCAGCAGAGTATAATTTGTAGTAGTATTGTTTAAAATGATCATCAGCAGTATCTTTAGGCTTAATCAAAAATATGTCTTCTTCATACCATAGTGCTTCATCATCTCTCTGAGTTTTCTGTTGTAGAGATAATGGGCCAACATGACCACTTTTATTAGTACTATTTGAATAATAATAGTAAGCCCTTGTAGAAATAGACTTCTTCCTGCATTCCAGGTGAGAAGTGAATTATATATTAAATTAAAATTTTTGTAACTGTATTAGGCATTAATTGCCTTCTGTTGACCATATGCTATGGGGTGGATTGTAAAAGGGTTACACGCGTAATATACGAGCGTAATCCTTTTAAACCCCTCCTGCACGCGCCGAGCCTATTTTGCATAGGCCCGCGGATGCGCACAAGCCCCGGGACGCGCATATGTCCCGGGGCTTGAAAAAGGGGGCGGGGCGTGGGTGGGGCGGTCTGGGGTGGGGCGGGGCCGGAGCCTCCAGGCACAGTGGCCATTTGCTGCTGTGCCCGGGATCACGGGCTGGCCATCGGCCGGTGCGCGCAACCTACGCTTGCCTGGTGGGAGGCACAACTTCTAAGTTAAAGGTAAGGGGGGGTTTAGGTAGGGCTAGGGGGCGGATTAGGTAGGGGAAGGGAGGGGAAGGTAGGGGGGTGGAATGAAAGTTCCCTCCAAGGCTGCTCCGGAGGGAACGGAGGAAGGCTGCTCGGCTCGGCCCGCGCAAGGTGCACAAGCGTGCACCCCCTTGCGCTCGCCGACCACGGATTTTATAACATGCGTGCGGCTGCACTCGCATGTTATAAAATCGGGCGTAGATTTGTGCACACCGGGTTGCGCATGCAAATCTACGCCCGCGCATACCTACTAAAATCTGGCCCAATGGGGCAGACTTTAAAAGGGTTACGCGTGTAATATAAGCGCGTAACCCTTTAAATCCCCTCCTGCATGCGCCGAGCCTATTTTGCATAGGCCCGGCAACGCGCGCAAGCCCCGGGTTGCGCGTTTGTCCCAGGGCTTGAAAAAGGGGGCAGGGTGTGGGCGGGATGGGGCGGTCTGGGGGCGAGGCATGGCTGGAGCCTCCAGGTACAGCGGCCATTTGCTGCTGTGCCTGGAATCGTGGGCCGGCCGTTGGCCGGCACGCGCAACCTACGCCTGCCCAGAGGCAGGCGAAACTGCTAAGTTAAATGTAAAGTGGGGGGTTTAGGTAGGGCTGGGGGCAGGTTAGGTAAGGAAGGGAGGGAAAGGTGGGGGGGAGGGGTGGAAGGAAAGTTCCCTCCAAGGCCACTTCGATTTCAGAGCAGCCTCAGAGGGAACAGAGGGAACGGAGGAAGGTTGCGTGGCTCAGCGCACACAAGGTGCACAAGTGTGCACCCCCTTGAACGTGCCGACCCCGGATTTTATAACATGCGCATGGCTGCGTGCGCATGTTATAAAATCGGGTGTAGATTTGTGCGCGCCGGGTTGCACGCACAAATCTACGCTCGCGCCTAAATCTTAAAATCCGGCCCAATTTTTCTAAATCATTTTCCACTTTCTTTTTCATTCTGTTTTCCCCATGCTATAGTTAACGATCACCCCTCTAATCAATAACAGTGCTGTGACTATTAAATTGAAAATATTCCTCGGTGACCTGAGAAACCAGATCTTTAACTGTTTGATTGATTTAATAAGATTTCTATATGGAAAAGAAAGGTGGAATTAGTGGTTGAATCCTGCACAGAACGTATAGGTCCCCTTGCTTCTTTACCAGGTTTGATGCAGAGGCCTCTTCTCTTTATTGGAAGAGGCTCAACAGGGTGGGTACATACTTACATCAGTCGTGAGCATGTAATAGTCCCTTAATTTGGGGGGTGGGGGCAGGGGGATAGAAGAGGATATTGAGGATAATACACTTTCCACTGTATTTTTCCATCCTTGCCAGGCCTGGGAAGACTCAGTAATTCTAGCTGAACATAAAGTGATAATGTTCCAATTGCTGCTAATAGCTCATTTCACAATAGCGTTGCACTGGAAGTAGGTACCAAAAGTTGAACACTGGAGAAAGTAATCCCATTAGTCAGCTCTTATGGAAAGACCTTCCCTTTCACTGAAGGGGGTGAGGTTGAAGTCTGAATAGATTTCGGATCCTTATTTTTCTTTTCACAATATATCATAATACATTCAGGACAGGACCACTTAATTGGTTACAATATTGACAGGGATTTCACTTGTCAAGTATAACTATTGTTATCTGCATGTTATGGATGTGGGCCCTTGGACCAGGACAGGGGTTAGCGCTACCATGGAGGGACAGCCCTCAGTGGTTCCCGTCGCCGGTAGGTGGTGAAGGTGAGGTCAATCCAGCTGGAGCTTCACCTATACCAGCCCTCATTCCCCGCAGGCTGAGCCCTTGGGTACCGGGGCCGGCATGGCTTAGGTGCGGGTTGCCTTGGTGTAGCAGAAGAGACGAGAAGAAGACGAGGTCAGGAGACTGGATCAGGGCTGGCAGCAAGGATGCAAAACGAGAGTCCAATCCGAGGGTCCCCGGCAGGCAGCAGGCAAGCAGAGACGAAGAAACCAGGCCAGGGGTTGAGACGGGCAGCAGTCAAGTGAAGACGAGGAGCAAGCCAAGGTCAGAACCAGGAGATCAAGCTGAGGAGGAACACAGGAACTGGAGTACACAGGAAGGAACGAGGACCAGAGAGGAGCAGGAACAGAAGTAGGATCAGGAGCAGGATCAGGACCGGGCACAGTAACAGGCACAGGAACTTCAGGCAGAACCAAGAGACGACAGCAACTAGTACTCCGAGGAGACGACCTGTTGCTAAGGCAAGGAACTGAAGACTGAGGCTGGGTTTAAATAGCCCTCAGTCTTGACGTCATCCGAAGGGACCGGAGTTTCTCGCCATGGGCTCTTTAAGGGATGGAGCCTCCCGCGCGCGCACGCCTAGGGAGAGCTCCGCAGGAAGCAGGCGGCGGTGTTTAGAGCCAAGTGGAAGGCAGCGGTCAGCCGGCCCCAGAGCAGGGGACGCTGCACTGACCGGGAGACGTGCCAGCTCATGGCAGAAGAGGTAGGGGAGACCAGCTGTGGTCCACCACAGCTGTGGTCCACCGCAGCTGGGACCCACAATACTGCACTATCATTCTTTATGGTAGCGGTGGCCAACTCTGGTCCTTGACAGTCACAAACAGGTCTCGGTTTTCAGCATATGTTCAATGAATATGGATGAGATAGATTTGCATACAATGAAGGCAATGCATGCAAATCTATCTCCTGCATATTCATTGCAGATAACCTGAAAATCTGGCCTGCTTGCGGCTCTCAAGGACCGGAGTTGGCCAATCCTGCTTTATGGGGTATGTTATATGATATTATCTTGTGCAAATGATAATATCCACATGAATATGACAGTTCTGTGTTGCTGAGTTTAACTACATGATAATCTACTGTCAGTTTGTTCATGCCGGCACTAAATAAAAAGTTTAAAAAAAATTATGATTGCCAAATGGTGCAGTATTTGACTTCCACCTTGACTGAATTTATAAGCATTCTTCCCAGCATATTTTTAGAGAAATATTAATGTGAGTAGATACTATAATGCCATGGATTTTGGCAGTCTCCTTCAGCATCATTAAAGTCTCTGAGATAAAAAAAAATATTATCTATTTACAAGTATTTGTGGTGAGGAGATGGATAAAAAACATAGTCCTTCATTGATAAATATAAAATTCTTCCAGGATCAACAAGACTGCATGACATCATCACTGAATGAAGAACCTGCAGTGTCTTGTAGCTTTTCCCCTTACATATGGGCAGTTCATCAAGGATCAAGTCTAGAGGTTGTTTGAAATCACCTCCCCCCTCCCCACCCATAATCACTGAAACATCGCTAATAATTCTGGCATGATTAGCTAACTGTTGGAAAAGCTCTGAGGAATCCTTTGTTGGGGCATAGACATTAAGCAATGCTAATTCCTCTTTCCCATTATTCACTAATGCCCATATCCATCATCCTTCATTGCCTGATAACTGAGCAATTAAATGATACCCCGGGGATTTTCTAATGAGAATCGCTGCATCGCTCTTTTACTTTACATCAGGAGATAAAGCACAATCTTTTATCCAAATGCTCACTAACTTTAAAGATTCAATGTAAGTGAGATGGGTCTCCATCTGCCTTAATTTTATTTACAAAACTTACAATCTTTTTTCTCTTTATAGAGCTGTTCAGACCATTAAACTTAAGGGACAACAACTTAAATTTAGAAACTGACACTTAAAACTGCCGTACTGATGATCTTGCTGTATGGAAGAGTAACTTTTGTATGGAATTTTTGAACCTGAGTTATAATGCTCTTTTATTTTGAATCTAATTTATAATATCACTGACAAACTTGCTTCTGATATTAAAAACCATGGATAAAATATTGTGGTTGCTGTGTCAGACCAGTTGAATGTATAGAAATAAAGGTCAGCAAACAAAAAAAAATACTATGTATCTCGAATGATAACTTTTTATTGGACTAACAATGCATAAAACTATACTTTAGTTTCTATCACTTTCTGATCACCCATCACCCCCCACCCTTTCCCCTTCACCTTATCACTGGAATGCCTTTTATGGTTCACTTATGACAGCCACACTGCTTTAGATTTTCTGGTATTGTCCTCTTTCATGAATTTAAATTCTGACCTTAAAAAGGGAGTTTTAGCTCTCAAAAGCTAGTCAAGAAATGTATTAAATTAGTCTAACAAAAAGATTACCATCTAACATATATTTTGGGGTAGATTTTCAAAGGGTTACGCGCATAAGATACGCTCGTAACCCCCGAAAAGCTGCCCCAAGCTGCCCCTGCGCGCGCCGAGCCTATCTTGCATAGGCTCAGTGGCGCGCGCGCAAGCCCCAGAAGCGTGTATGTCCCAGGGCTTGCAAAAAGGGGCGGGGCGTGGGCAGTCCGGGGTGGTCCAGGGGCAGGGCGGGGGCATGACCTGAGCCTCCAGGCACAGTGGCCATTTTCTGCTGTGCCCGAGATCGCGGGCCAGCCATCCCTCCGAGGCTGCTCCGATTTCAGAGCAGCCTCAGAGGGAACGGAGGCAGGCTGCGTGGCTCGGCATGCGCAAGTTGCACAGTTGTGCACCCCTTTGCACGCACCGATCCTGGATTTTAAGGAGGTGGGTGGAGAAATGAACAGAGATAATCAGCTCAATAGTCCACTCTTAAACAAAAGGGCAGAAAAGATGACAAGGGAGAACAGTATACCAAGGGAGGAAAACTGGAAAGATATGAACACAAATGCTTGTCGTCTTGATAATAAAGTTTTCGATTTGAAAGCCTTAATGGTGAAGGAAGACTTGGGAATTGAAGCTGTTACAAAGATCTGGTTCCCTGAGTCTCATGAATAAAATATGGCCATATTAGGATATAACCTGTTGCGGAAATATAGAGAGTATAGAAAAGGGGGAGGAGAAGCTCTTTATGTCAAAAGCAATTACCAAGCAACTGAAATGCAGGATACATGGGGAAAAGAGGATGCACTATGGGCTGCCTTAAAAAGAGAAGATAGCATGTCCATTTACATTGGTGTGATCTACTGACCTCAGACAGGGGAACTGAACAAAGAGATGGTGAAGACATCCAGAAGGTGGGAAGGAAGGGTGAGGTGTTGCTAAAACAAATGGTGATAGAACCCACAAGGAGAGGTGCGAGACTGGATCTTGTATTCACAAATGGCGACAGTATCTCTTCTCTAATGCCCAGGTAGGTGATCAGCTAACTACTAGTGACCATTAGATGTTATGATGGAGAGACAGTGAAAGCTCAAATCTAGATGCTCACAGTGTCCTCTGGAGTCCTCTTCTGGGACTGTTGAAAATATGCAAATAAACCTTCAAGTTTTCTGCTGTTGGAAAGAATGTAGAGGTTATGAAAGCTCAAAACTAGATGGCTTACAGTTTTCTTTGGAACCTTTTGCTGGGGCTACTGAGAAAAGTAAGCATATGAGCCTTCCAACTCTCTGCTGCTAGAAACAGCATGGGGGCTGTGGAAGCAAAACCTAGACAGCTCACGGTGTCCTCTGGAATCCTTGACTTGGGTTCCTGGAAGAAGTATAGAAATGAGCTTTCAGGTCTTCTGTTGCTTGAAAGAGTGTAGGGACTGTGAAAGTTAAAACCTAAACAGCTCACAGTACTCTCTGGAGTCCTCTGCTGGGGCTGCTGGAAAAAGTATGCAAATAAGCCTTCAAGTTCTCTGCTGCTGGAAACAGTGGATAGACTTGAAAGCTCAAACCCCAGATGACTTACAGTGTCCTCTAGAGCAGGGGGGGGGGGGGGGGGGGTTGTTCAAACCGGTCTTATGGGTCCCCCCTAGCTAGTCAGGTTTTCAGGATATCCTCAATGAGTATGCATAAGAAATATTTGCATACATAGGAGGTAGTACATGTAGGACCGGTTTGAGCACACCAGCTATGGCTGCTTGGAAAAGTATGTAAATCAGCTTTCCAGTTCTATGCTGCTGGAAACTCTGGGGGCTGTGGAAGCTGAAACCTGGTCAGCTGGTGGGTGTGCTCTGTCATCCTCTGCTGGGGCTGCTGGAAGAAATATGCAGATGAGTCTTTTGGTCCTCTGCTGCAGACATCACTTCCTCCTAAGTGCATTATAAATAGATAAATAGATAGATAGATAAGATTATTCTTTGGTTCTTGACCTAAATATAAATTTGACAGTTGAGTGCCTTGTCTAATGAATAATGTTGTTGTATAACACTGGTGCATGCAAGTAAATTCTTGTGTTAAAAAATCCTTAGGGCATCAAAACCAAACAGTGCTTGAGGAAACGGTTATAATTACACCTAACTAGGCAACAGCAACTGTTTGTTTTTTCTCAGAGGTTTCCAGAGATATCTTGATGTTGACTGTTAAAACGACCAGTCACTGATAGCTTAGGTTACCAATGCATTTTGAGTCATGACTAGTTGTTTTCATTAGTGGGCTGTTTTTTTTTTTAAATATACTTTTACTTCAAGGCATTCGGACGCGCTGTAATCTTTGTAGCCTCTTTTCTAGGGTATGCTATGAAGGTGGGGGGGGGTCACACTCCATCCCAGTTCTAAATCCTAACAAAATCTCAGCCACCCTGGTGTGGATTCTCTGAATAGGGAAAGGGTGCACCTTCAGACCACAGGTCTCAGGATAGCAAGATTTTCTAGGGTGAATGCTCAGTCTGTAAGTCTGGTAGATGTAAGTCCATCAACTTGGATGGAAAGATAGGTGTTTCAATAGGGTGGCCAACTGGCTCCAGATTTTCAGAACAGGTTGATCCAGTCCTGGTTTTACCCCATTGCAAGTTGGGATTTATTCTGATTTCTCGATTCCATTCCCTAATAAAAGCAAGACTATAAGTACCTGCTTGCAGGGGAGTAAAAGCAGGACTGGATCAACCTGTCCTGAAAATCTGGAGCCAGTTGACACCTATGTTCCAAAGAAAAAGTTTGCTGGACGCCTTGCTCCATTGTAATCAATTAGCACCAGCCACATTTTATATTAATTATATTAATGATCAGAATGCAGTCTAACTCCAACTTGATTTATGTAAGTGTCCCTTGGTACTCTGATCCCAGGATATTCTCCCTTCCAGGATTTGGAAAGTAAGGCACCCCAGAGTGGAATGAAGTCCTCCTATCTAAATGGACTTGTCTTTAGAAAAATACTTATGGTCCACAGCTTGTATCCACAACGCCTCTCCTCTCAGTTCTTATTCTCCAGGGCGTAGAGAGCCTTGTGAGGGATCTCAGTATCTCATCTCTCCTCCAGAACAGATCTTTGAACTCTCAGTTCTCCTGCCTGATGAAACAATGGATATTTCAGGGTGAAAGTCCCCAAACTCGAACAGCCAGGAATAACAAACTCCTCTCTTTTCCCCACTCCTGAGCAGGAAAAGAAGGAAGCAAAAAACTTCCTCCCAGAACAAAAAAAAAAAATCACAGAAAAATCTCCAAAAGCTTGAAAAAAAGATAGAGATACACATTATAGCCACTGCATATACATTGAAAAAATTGGGTTTCTCTCTTCCTAGCCTTTCTCAGAGCAGGGGTTTCCCTCCCTGCACAAGTCTACAGGAACCGAGAAAAATCAGAATAAAGTCCAAGCAATTCTTAAAAATCCAAAATGCTGAGACACACCCTACCAGCACTGAGTAGTCTCACTTCCTATCCTATTTAACCAGAGATGTGTACCACAGTCAAAGGAACAGGAGAACAAGGAAAAAGATCCTCTCTCTTCAAAATCCAAACAAAAATGCCACACATCTCAGGTGCCATCTGCTCCTGAGCAGGCAGGAGCCCACTGCAGCAACCTTACAGGGGGTGTTGGCCAAAATGCTATGCTCCAATTCTTACCTCTCGGGTCTTAGATTAGGACCTCCATGAGCTCTCTACAACTTTATTGCCAGTAGAAAGGGTGTTAGCTGTTCCAAAACTATAGCTGAGATTATTTAAGAAAATGAGGACTAAAACAAATGGATCTGACAGTCAGGCGCTGTTAGCAATCACCCCGCCAGGAGGGCGGAGTTAGCGATCTGTTAGCGATCCGCCTGCCTGGAGGGCGGAGTTTGCAATCTGTTATCGATTTCCCCGCCAGGAGGGTGGAGTTAGCAATCTGTTGTAATCTGACTCCTGTAGAAGAGAGGGGTTTAGCAGTCTGTTATGGCTTACCCCGCCAGGAGGCGGAATTATCAATCTGTTAGAGTGTCTGCTAGAAGTTAACAGTCTGTTATAGGTTAGGACTGCTGAGTAGCAATCTGTAATAGAAGCTGCTATGGAGTTGTTCCCCAGAGAGGAGAGGTCAGCAACCATCTAAGATCTATTCTTCCAGAGAGGAGGAAATAGTACCTGTTATGAATCTCTGCACAGAGTGGCAATCTGATATACAAGAGTCTCCCTGGAGGGAGGTGTAGACCCTCTGTATGGTTCCTGCTAAGAAGTAGCAAATGGTTATGATACAGTTCCTGAGGAAGAAGATGTTAGCAACAGTTGAGGGTAGCAGTTTGTGGTACTCAGCTCTTGAAGTTGAGGGTAGCAGTTTGAGGTACTCAGCTCTTGAAGTGTGAGAGATGAGCACTCTAATGTAGAATGGTGAATCCTTGGGTCGATGGCAGATGACAGCACCCTCAAGAGAACATCAAGGCTAGGCTGGAGTATGGAGACAGACACAGATAGTTCTTTAATAGATAGGTAGTAGAACCACCAGAGGAGGCAGTAGTGAGCTGATGTGCCCGGCAGGGCAGTAGTCCCTCAGATCCTGGAACTGCAATCTCCGGGTTAGCTGAGCTGTAGAGAGAGACTCATAGATAGTGAGTAGACAGGGTATGCTGGATACATAACCAGAAGTAGATGATACACTCACATAGATTATAATAAAGCTCAGTAGCTGGAAAGAGTTAGGCCCTCGAGGAGTGAGTACCTGGTTCCAGGAACAGCTCTGAGAGAGCGATGGTAACTCACAATTAATTATCTCTGTAATGGTTTCTAGGCCGACTGTAATAAGAACTCACAATATCTGTATATGAAATAGCTTCTGAAATAGAAGGGAGTCTTCGTAAGGTTTTAGGAATATAGGCCCTCGAGGAGCGAGTACCGGTTCCTATCTGCAATCTGTAATAACTCATGATCTCCGTACCTGCGATAGCATCTTAGACAGAAGAGAGTCTTCAGAGTTCTAGGAACATGGACCCTTGAGGAGCGAGTACCGGTTCCTATATGTGACTGGAAAGGAAACTCACAATGTTCACGTCTGCGATCGCTTCCAGGCAGTAGGGAGTTTTCTGAGCGTTCAGGGACGTAGGCCCTCACGGAGCGAGTACCGGATACTGTCTTAGCAATATGAAAACAAGAGGAGAGAGCGGGTCCCCCGAGGAGAGGGTACTCCTGGTAAGTTAGAAGAGGCAGAACAGCGGAGAATGAAACGGGCCAGAATGATTCCCACAATCAAACACCTTGCTAACTCGATTCATAAGTGTGAGCAAAGACCTTTTATATTGGAAGTAGATGACGTCATTACGGGGGGATGCCCCCGAGGTTCGCGCCCTTGCTGGTACAAACTTCGGAGCGCGCGCATACGCGTGCCCTACGTCATCTGGAACATGGCGGATTTGCGACGTCAGGTCAGCCCGGGGACTCCGGGAAGAAATGGTGATGAGAAGCCGTGGCAGCATCTGTCCATCAGACCCAAAGGGATTCACCTCAGAGGTAGAGAGGGTGGAGCGAGGGCAAGAACAGGCACGAACGCAACAGGCGCCTTGTATGCATCTTCCCAATGCCTCCTGGAAGCTGAGAAAAAGAAGCTTCCAATTGTTTGCTGATGATCTGAAGGAGAGGAATGCAAGTTAATTCTTATGTTTTTGTGTTGACATTTAATAATTAACAATATTGATAACAATAACAATGAACATAGCAGCTGGAGATACAGTTCCATACTTATTTCTATAATTATATACAGGAATTCCTGTTGCCCATTCCCTATCTCCATCCCCCTTCCTCCAGCAAATAATTCCCCAGTCCCACCCCTTGCAAGTTAATTCTTACTCCTCCCTTGTGTGATATGAGCACAAACGGTTTTTACTGCAGCACAGAGCAAACATGATATGACAGTCTGAGAGGCAAGGAATGTGCATAAGACCCTGGTTTGACTTTTACAGAGTGACTTGTTTCACTGGATCAGTGCTTAAGAAGACGAATTGGTATGAATATCTATTCTAACAGCAGTGACTGATCCCACTGGCAGATTATTTTTAAACTGCTGTCTCTGCCAGTTCAACCCTGCTCCCAGCCATTGTGACGCATGCATAGCCAGCAATGATGTGCTTAGCGGGTTAGATAAAATACCTCAGTCAATCATTTGCTGCTCTCAGGTACATAAATGCATTCTTATTACTGTATGTGTCAGCCCCTTTTCATCTAACATTGTCAGCCCTGTATGCCCCTTAGGACAGGAAAACTGCTATCAGTAACAGTTATGCTGGCAGTAAAATACATGAACATTTCCACATTCCACTACACAGAAAATAAAGAAAAGAGCGAACCCTGCTGATTTATTTATTTTATTTTCTCGATCACCCTTCCAATAAAGTTCAAAGTGATGACAAAGAAAATCAAACAACCCTAAGGTAACAAAGTACGACAAAAATTAAAACATAATTTCTCATACACAATAAATGATAGCACATGACAGTTTTCACAATGGCTGCTGAATCAATCACAGATCTTTCACCTGAACAGGTGGTAAAATATAAATCCAGTCAAGCTGTAAGTCCAATCCAGTGCAACTTGCTACTGGTAGAAACTTCATAGTCATCAGGATGAAATCATGGTTTTTCTACAATACATAACTGATTACTTGACTCTAACAGATAGCAAACATGACCTAACCCAATAAAAAGAATCATTTAGAGATCAGGAGAATGGTGGGAATGGAGAAGCATAAATATAAACCTTTTCATCTTCCATGAATTGGTTTTTGTCAGAACGCAATATAAACTGGCAACTATTGCAGTGAACCTGCAGTTCAGTACTTTGCTGCCATAACATATTTAAGCCAAATTCCAGCCCCATGGAATCATACTGTGACCTAATCTGAACCACATTAAGGCTAGGGTCTTGACGTTCAAGAGGGATGGCTTCAAGAGGATGAGTAATAGATTTTAAGACGTATTACTGGAAATTCAAGAGCTGAAGAGTGTAGAGCAACCTTGGTCAGCAATAAAAAGCAAGTAGTGATATGCATTCATTTTGATCCAAATGGAAAAACATGACAAATTAATTGATGTTTAGTTCCAGTCAACCAAACCAAATGGCTGTAGTTCCCCAAAAAGTTTGAATCCTTGTCAACACCTTCTATTCAGTCCCATTAGTTTATGATGGAAAGAAAGCAATGCAATTTTTTGTTCTCCAAGCCAGACAGAATGGAGCCAGTTGGGGATGACACAAAGAAGGAGCAGGACCAATCATGTTTCAGCACTTTTTCAACCCTCCTATCCCAGTAATATTCAAAGAATATCACCAGTAAAGATTTTGTTTAAAAGAAAATAAAGAAGCTCACACCAGTGATATTCAAATCTAGTTGGCTAGGTTGTAAATTTATCCAGCAGTTAGCTGTTTGAGTCTTTTTTGAATACTGGCCTCAAGAAGTGGTCACAGCATGGTTCGATACAGATGCAGTATGATATTTTCTGTTTAGTCTCCATTCCTTTTTGGATCATGCCGAACATTCTATTTGTTTATTTGCTGTCTTGCTCTGCAATCACCCTTTGGGTTATGTTGCCAGTACTCCTGCTGTGTTGTGCCTTTCTTGGTGCCTTTTTTATTCCACTTCTTCAAAGTTCTTTTCAAATTCTTATACAGTACTTACTGACTATTGATCTTGACCAGTATATGGGTATACCCAAATAAAGCCATTCAGAATGAAGTCTCCAAATGCCTACAGTGCACTTTGGCTTGACCAAACATCATGGCAAAGGTAACAACAATCATGCCGATACCATTACCAAGTTTATCCAATGTTTTACACACTTATTGAACCTTTCATGGTCAATTGGGGTCTTCATTCCACTGTGCTTACTGCATTACTGTGTATTCAGTGCCTTGGGGTATCAATGCCACTCTTCTAGCTCCCTTGTTCTGCACCTATATTTTGGGGTTTTAATGTCAGTGCTCCTGCTACTTTATCTCTCTCTCTCACAGAATCAATTATCATTTCACATTAGGGCCTTAATGCTAGCGTTAAGACCCTAACGCACATGATAACGCCATAATGTATGCAATAAATAGCACAATGCGCATTAATATGCAGGAAGCATCTGTGGTGGATTAATCAGTGTGCGATGCGAAAAATAGCACAGGTGTGATAAATGTATTGCACATCGTGGAAATTACCTATGCGATGCAGGAGCATGGAAATTAGCCTAACCACACCCCCTTTTTTTTATTGCGGGCACTATTTCCATTATATTTATAGCATTTTGATGAATGTATTGTCTTAGTGTCTTGCAATGTTTTTGATACCATACCTACTGCTTTGGCATTTACTCAATGCCTTGGGTGTCAAGATTGGTTGCATATGACATAGGTGATCTGCAATCCCAATCTGATCAACCGTACTGTCGGTTTTAATCCTCCAAACATACTGCATAGACCTTAATTTTTTACCTTATGTATTTAAAAGCATTTATAGTCTGCTGATCCAAATGGCTTGTTATTGGTGGGATACAACATTGCATAATACAAATTAACTAAGACAATCAAAGTTTCACCATAAACATCTAAAAACAAGAACAAACAAAAACAAACAAAAAGCAATGATTTTATGCCCTCTTTGACTCGTTCTTCAAAATTCTTTTCAAATTCTCTTACAGTACTTACTGGCTATTGGTTTTATCCAGTATTTAGTTATTGTTGGATTATACCACCCATTTTACGCTGCATTCCCAAGCAAAACAACTAAAGGAAGTCTTGATTTCAGTGAGCCATGGGCCACTACCATCCTAACACCATCCAAGGTCTGAGCCTCAATCTAAAAGATTTGAGCACCTGAGTGGCAGGGAGGAGGCAGTTTTCTGTATGCCACATTTTCTGCATCCACTGGATGGGGTGGGGGTTGGAATTGGTGCTGTACTGTTTTGTCGCATTGGGATGTACATTTAGAGCAAAAGGGACGTCAGTCACCAAACCTCAGCCCCTGGACCATTTTCCCATTAATGCCATAGGGAAACTATATCAGGGCCACTACAGACCTCATACAGAAATTTCCTCTGTCTTCATCCTGCCCAAGGATAGTAAATTCACCATCTTCCAGCTTCTAGATGTAAGCCTTTTCTGCATAACTAGATATGAGTATTCATTTTCATGTCAGGACTGCAAAGGACTTTATGTAGAGTTTTTTTTTTAGCTTCAGGTCACTGTTCATGATGCTTTACTTCACATTGTGCTTTGGGGTTTTCATGCCATTGTAGTTCATGCCATTTTTCCCCTCTTGTGCTCACTTTAGAGTGTTTATGCCATTGTTAATGGTACCCTTTGCCCCCTCTTGGTGCCCTGGGTGTTCATGCCACTGTTGTTGGTGCTACTTTGCTCCTCCTTCGATGCTGTAGGCTGTTAATGCCATTGTTGGTGCCCTTTGCCCCTCTCATGGTGTCATGGGGTCTTCATGCCACTGTTTGTGCTACATTGTCCCTCTCTCAGTCCTGCCACTCCTGGTGCTGCTTTGCCCTCTCACACTGCCTTAGAGTGTTCTTGCTACCTTTTGTCCTTTTCATTGTGCCTTGAGATATTCATGCCAATGCTGATGCTTCTTTTTCCTACTCTTGGTGTCTTGGATTGTGGTTCCCTCTGCTGCTGATGCCTACCTGTAAATGTCATTAAATTGTGATAGAAGCTATAATATTAGAGTCCAAACTAGGATGCATTGCTTCCCCTGTTGAATTTAATGGACTCAAATGAGATGGCCTAACAAATGAAATGACTGAACTTTGGAACTGAAATGAAGACACAAATTAAAAATGGCATCCAAACCAAATTAAAGATCCAAAAACAAAAACATTCTCCATGCACACCTCTAAAAGCAAGCATTGAAAAGGCAACCCAGCAGATTATTAAAGGTAAAAGGAGAAAGGGACCGCTTTGGTTCTGTAAGCATGTGGCAAAAATGGTAAGAGCAAAGAGCATAGTGTTCAAATAATAACTGAGAAGGATAGGCAAGTTTGTTAGGAAAAACAAATGGATGCAGGGAGGGTCAGTTGGAAAAACAAAGTCTCAAACAGAGGCAAAAATAGTCCAATAGATAAAAGGAGGATAAATCAGAACTTTGCAGAGTTAACTGTGATATATTGTTAGCCAGACAAATAATGGCATTCTGTATGTCATCTAATTTGATCTCCTTGGGTGAAGAAGAGAAGACCAGTCTGAGAAAATCCAGTGGTAAACTAATTCCTTGTTGGAATTTTGGCACTAACCTGGTTCAATAGGCCCTTTTAGGTTTGAATAGTCTCCTTATCCTCCAAAGTTACTACTCCCATGATCAGAGAGCCAGAGGTCCTAGAAGCCATGGAACAATCACTGACAGTAGCTGCCTGAGGTGCCTATATTCTGGATTCCCCCTCTCCCCTAGTAGCCTGAGGAGCCCCTCTTAAATCTCTGTCTCACTCTCTAATGCCTGTAGTCTGAGTGAGAATGATGGAATAGAGATGCTAGGTGAAGATGTCATCATAAGCTGCGGTGGTACTGTGCGATCACTGGAGCTAAGGGATATACACTCAAATGTACTGCTGCATAGATTCTAGTCAGTTCCACGGCACAGTCATGAAAGTGTCCATTGCTTCTGGTGGAATGGAAGTTTCAGGCCTGGAGGGGTACAACCTGACATTTCCTTTCCACTTGCCTAGGGACTATAACAACAGATTTGGTCTCTGATGAGTAGGTGGACCCTTGGACCGAGGGAGAGTTGACGTTACCTGTGGGGAGGAGCCCCATAGGTCCCCACCATCAATAGGCGAGGCTGGAGACAAGCAGAGACCTCTCTCGACTTTCACCAATACCAGCCCATGTTCCCTTTGGGTTGAGCCCTCGGGTGCTGGGGCCGGCTGGTAGGGATGTGCAGAGGGACGCCATATGTTGCATTTGGGATTCAGATTCATCGGGGGGGGGCAGATATGTTGCATTCGGCTGTATGGCGCCCTGATACATTAATACATCGATTTCTATTCGTTCCTCTGCTAAAATTAAATTAACTACAACCCCCCACCCTCCTGACCTCTCCCCCAAGACTTACCAAAACTCCCTGGTGGTCCAGCGGGGGGTCAGGGAGCCATTCCCTGCACTCACACCCTCGGCTGCCAGTTTCAAAATGGCGCTGATAGCCTTTGCCCATACTATGTCACAGGGGCTACCGGTGCCATTGGTCAGCTCCTGTCACATGGTCATCGGCACCATCTTGTGCTCATACCTGGCAAGTACCCCAAAACTAAGTCTATTCCATGTTACCATTGCTAATGGCAGTGGCTATTCTGTAGATGAACTTAATAGCAGGTAATGGACTTCTCCAAGAACTTATCCAATCCTTTTTTAAACCCAGCTACACTAACTGCACTAACCACATTCGCTGGCAACAAATTCCAGAATTTAATTGTGCGTTGAGTAAAAAAGAACTTTCTCTGATTAGTTTTAAATGTGCTCTGATTAGTTTTAAATGTGCCCCATGCTAACTTCATGGAGTGCCCCCTAGTTTTTCTATTATCCGAAAGAGTAAATAACCTATTCACATCTACCCGTTCTAGACTGCTCATGATTTTTGGGAGCATCATTTTAGTTAGGCGGTTGACTGAGGTATGCCATATTGGGTTTCTGCTGAAGTTCTTAATTTGTGGGGATTGTGTGGACATTTGGGTGGGACTGTGGAGAATTGGGTTGATAGCTAGGCGATTTGTGTTGTGGTTATAAGCAGTTATGTTTTTATTATGTCTGGTTTTATGTGATCTGCTTTATCCAAAGTTTCTTTGAAAATGTGGACTACAAATCTGGAAATTAAATTAAATGCCACATGTTAGTAAATATGCCCCTATGTTAAGTAACATAAAAGGAGATAGAGGAATTTGTAAATAGGAGGACCAGCAAAAGACAGACATCTTAAATAGACTCTTTTCTGAATATTTACAGAAGAAAGAGAAGATGATACAACTAAGGAAGGAAACAGCATTGATATATGTAAAATGATAACAAATCAAATTTCAGAGGTGGAGATGCTTAAAATACTCACACAAAAGAGAGTATGATGAGGCAGGAGAAACCGTACTGCTTTTAGGGTTATAATCATGGCTGCTTTATGCAGGCACCAAACCCAGGGAAATGCAAATCTCATATTTAAATATATCAAAACACTCTTTATTACAATTTAATATCTCTATAAATCCATAACATTTAAACAATATTTAATCTATATAACAGAAATACAGCACTGTGATCCAAAATATTTTAAACCACCTTAACTCACAAGAACATAAGAACATGCCATACTGGGTCAGACCAAGGGTCCATCAAGCCCAGCATCTTGTTTCCAACAGCGGCCATTCCAGGCCATAAGAACCTGGCAAGTACCCAAAAACTAAGTCTATTCCATGTTACTGCTGCTAGTAATAGCAGTGGCTGTTTTCTAAGTCAAATTAATTAATAGCAGGTAATGGACTTCTCCTCCAAGAACTTATCCAATCCTTTTTTAAACACAGCTATACTAACTGCACTAACCACATCCTCTGGCAACAAATTCCAGAGTTTAATTGTGCGTTGAGTGAAAAAGAACTTTCTCCGATTAGTTTTAAATGTGCCACATGCTAACTTCATGGAGTGCCCCCTAGGGCCTCATTTTCGAACACTAGCGCAAATGTGCACTAGCATCATTGGGGCGGGGTCGGCCCCGGAAGAGGAGGAGTCGGGGTGTCACCGGGGCCGACCCTGCGAAGAAGGCGCAGACAGCGAAAAGGTAAGGAGCCTATTCGCTGCCTATTTCGCGCCCAATAACTACACCTTCTATGGTGTTGTTATTGGGCATGATGCCGGCAGCAATCGCACCACGGAGGTGCGATCGCTGCTGGCTAGCGCAGGACTGCCCCCCCCCACCCCGTTTCGGCCCCCGCCCCTCATTACCGCATTTTTCCAAAGTATCGCAGGCCTGCGATACTTTAGAAAATGAGGCTCCTAGTCTTTCTATTAATTGAAAGCGTAAATAACCAATTCACATCTACCCGTTCTAGACCTCTCATGATTTTGAACACCTCTATCATATCCCCCCTCAGCCTTCTCTTCTCCAAGCTGAAAAGTCCTAACCTCTTTAGTCTTTCCTCATAGGGGAGCTGTTCCATCCCCTTTATCATTTTGGTTGCCCTTCTCTGTACCTTCTCCATCTCAATTATATCTTTTTTGAGATGCGGCGACCAGAATTGTACACAGTATTCAAGGTGCGAGCTCACCATGGAGCGATACAGAGGTATTATGGCATTTTCATTTTATTCACCATTCCCTTTCTAATAATTCCCAACATTCTGTTTGCTTTTTTGACTGCTGCAGCACACTGAACTGACGAGTTCAATGTGTTATCCACTATGATGCCTAGATCTCTTTCTTGGGTGGTAGTTCCTAATATGGAACCTAACATTGAGTAACTATAACATGGGTTATTTTTCCCTATATGCATCACCTTACACTTATCCACATTAAATTTCATCAGCCATTTCGATGCCCAGTTTTCCAGTCTCAAAGGTCTTCCTGCAATTTATCACAATCTGCTTGTGATTTAACTACTCTGAACAATTTTGTATCATCTGCAAATTTGATTACCTCACTTGTCGTATTTCTTTCCAGATCCGTGCCATTGGCCAGCCCCTGACACATGGAGGGAGCACTGGATGGCCGGCGCCATCTTTAAAAATGGCACGGGCCATCCAGTGCTCCTACCATGTGACAGGAGCCGGCCAATGGCACGGATACCCTGTCACATGGTAAGGGCAAAGGGCCATTGGCGCCATTTTGATTAGTGGCAGCCGACGGCCTGGGAGTGGGAGATCGCTCCCGGGACCATCACAGGACCACCAGGTACCTGTAAAATGTTTTTTGGGGGGTCGGGAGGGTGGGGGAAGCAAAGGGATTAGTTTTAAAGGGTCGGGGTGGGTTTAGGGGTTATTTTTGTGTGCCGCTTTTCCCGCCCTCCCCCAAAACAATAAGAGAACCCCCACGATCAATATCGTGGGGTTTTCCTATCATTTCGGGGGAGCCCCCGATTTCTGATGATTTTGAAAATATCGATGATATTTTCAATCATCCGAAGCCCGATTCACATCCCTAGTAGGTATTTTTGTAGTCAGAAGCAGAATACTTTATTGATTGGATATTAATTTTACAAGGAAAAGCCAGGGTACTCCATGAAAAATCTAGGTGCTGCAGCAATATGTCCCTATGAAAATTGTGACTGCAAAATAAGCTGTCAATTTACAAATAGCATGTTCTGCAAGACATCAAAATGTTTTCAGAAATGTCTGATACAACTTTCTTGCACAATGTGATTGCCTGTAAACTTCCTTGAACTGGAGCTTTATCGTAGAATGTAATAAAATATAAATACTTTTGCTCCAGGACAGAGGGAATCAATAGTTGACAAAACCTTGCACTAAAAAGCTGCACCACCCATTTCTGAAAACATCATTATCTTTGCTGAAGTTTAAAACACCACGGAACTTGGTCCCTTATTATTTTCTGACAGTGTGAGCATGTGCTGGAACAGACAAGGCACAGAGAATGACAACCTGCAGTATGGTGTTGAATCTGACCTCCTCTCTCCACAAAGTGGGGACCTGGTGAGGAAGACCTTGTACAGATGCTGATTGGAAGGAATAGTGGTGGCTCCCCTAAATTCCCTCTGAATGGTAAGGTTGGGATTACAGTACCTGGAAATAAGTTCCTTTAGGGGCATGAGATGTGGAAGCTAAAGCCCTACACATGATGCCACCTTTCCCACCAACTGTGACTGTAAATCCCTCATGTTTATGTTCCACAAGCCATCCTTGTGCAGTTGAGGGCTGTCTGGATCATATGGGCTGGAACTAGAAGTACTGGGGGTGCAGAAGCACTCCAGAACTTAAAGTGCAGGGATGCTGGCAGTGGCTTCCCTTACACCCAGGGTTTAAAAGGATCTTTCGGCACGTCTAGTATAAAAATAAAAGGACTCCATTAAGTATGGGACAAGTAACCAGAGATATTAAACTTTTCAAAAAATATAATCATCTAACTTGTACATATAGCAGTACTATAGTAATGTGACTTGTATAGTGATGATAGCCAGCGTCTGTCATCTAATCACTGTTAAATATCATGGCACTGATCCCAGTAGGCAGAAGTAGTCCCCTGGGTTCCTCCCATCTCTCTGCTTCTTGATGTTGTTCTGTTTAACATAAGCATTTTCTAGTGATTAATAGCCCAGGAACATTTTATTATACCACTGGGCAAATATCCAACTAATATCACTCTTCAAACCTTATCAGTCCTAGTCTAAAGGGATTTCATCTCTGGTAATATAACAGAATGCAATGTGTATATAGCATACATTCTTCTGAATATTGTTTTGTGGAAAGATGAACATGTATAAGCTCTAATATTGGAAGTGTACTCTTTCTTCCTGCCTGCATGGTAAAGAGAAAAAGTAAAAGAATAGGCTTTTCCTTCAGAACACTCAATATATAGTATCTCAGGCCTGAGAGTGCACACAGATGGAGGATCATTGACAATGATTTCTGGACTGGACCTAGCATTGATCCTTGTGGCATCCTGCTGGTCACTTGCACTTCACCAGAGTGGATCCCATTATTACTACCACTCTCTGAGTCCTGTTGCCCCATCAAATCCTCACCTGGTTTGTAATTTTGTTCCAGTTCCCAGACTAACTAGCTTGCTCACCAGTCTTCTGTGTGCAGCAGTATCAAAGACTGTACTGAAATCCAAATAGGCCATTCCTAACAATAATTTAAAAAAACAAACTATATTCTGCCTTTTGTAACACTTCAAAGCGGATTTTACTTTCAGGTACTGTAGGCTCTTGCTCTCCGACTCTGGTCACTTCATTGAAGAAGTCAATCAAATTTCTTTGGCAAGATTACAACCCCTGAGAAATCATGTTGCCTATAATTCTGTACCCCACTAACTTCAGGATACTTTGCTATTACTGTCCTTCAGCAATGTTTCCACTACTTTATCCACCAGTAATGTCAAGCTGGCAGGCCTGTAATTTCCACTGTCTTCTTGTTCCCATTCATTTTCTAGAGAATGGACAAAGAAAGTAAAGGTAATTTTATTTAGTTATTTATTTTTAAAAGTTTATAAATCACAAACTACAAACATGTTCTAAGCGGCATACAGCCTTATACATAAAACATCAATCTAAACAATACAATCAATAAAACATCAAGCAGGCAACACACAAAGACACAACACAAGCCACACAGATATCAGGTTTTATATTTTCTGGAACTCTCTGCTGACCTTTACCCTTCTCTCCTGGTATGTAATTTTATATCCCCACTTCTCGCCTTAGCACTAACAACCAGTCCCATGTGCCTGGTAAACTTTTAGACAGATTGAAAGCATGGGTACAGAGAAAAGAGAACTGAGCATGCTTAGTACGTGGTAGTTTTGTAGTGGCCATATGCTATTTATCATTCAAATGGAGATAGTTTGTAGACCCTAAACGTTTATCATATATGCTAATTTTAGAGGGTGTGCTGAAAGGTTTATTGCATTACCCCCTTAAGTTCTGTTTTAGCACAGATGATAAAACAATTTTTAGTGCATAAGCTCCTGTGTTTGAGTTCTCGTAAGCACATTGAAATAGCAATATTTTAGGTATTTTTATTACTGCACACTCTACTTAAATTTTCATAGAACTCTAGTGCCAGAAATGTACTTGCAAACCCAATATCCAACTGGTAACTGCATATGAGCTTCTCAAGCAAAACTTACAAAGTAAATAGATATCCTGTTTTGAGTCAAGTTGCTGTATAAATCCAAGTAATCACTGACATGATTCTTATCAAATCTGATGTCTATTTACAGTTTAAGAGGAATAAGTATGATTCTATTTCAGTGGATCCATGCTAGTACCTTTGATGTGTATTATTGATAATAGGACAATTAAACAAAATGCCTTTATCCTTCAGATGTAATGCACCATACAGAAAATGGAAAACAGTTGCACCTTTATTGTTCTACAAATGTGATAATAGCCCAAGTAGATGGAAGTGTTCATTTAGCTTAATGTAGATATCGGTTATATTTAGTCATTCTGGGGCTGAGGTTACTTGTTTTACTGTTTATGAAATATGGAACTTATGTAAGTGTTCTGCCATTAAATAGATAATGTAGACCCTGTTTGTCTAGCTCACGGTGTTTGGTATTATAGAATATTTCCAGTCTGAAATATACCGTGTGAGGACTCTAGAGTAGTGGTTCCCAAACCTGTCCTGGAGGACCCCCAGTCCAGTCTGGTTTTCAGGATATCTACAATGAATATGTGGTGAAAAGTCATCATGAAAACTTTCACTTGTTGTTTTAATGTCGGACGTTGTTGGGGAATAGCCAAAAGAATAAACACTGGCGCGGTGCCAATGCCTGTATTACAGCAGAAGAATGAAACCAACAGGTTGCTACACTTATGGGCATCCTATTTTGTGTACACCACAAATAATACATAACTTAAACATTTATAAATGTGTAGCTCCATGTTTATGGCAAAAAATTGTATTGCTGCTCACACACATCAGCCCAATATCTTCTCCAATGTTATATGTACAATGAAAAGGACATGTCCATACTTGGTTAACAAACTCTGTGGCAACATCTGGAGACTGCAAAAAAAAAAAAAAGAAGAGAGACATTTAGGTTTCTTTCATGAAGTTGCTCTGTCAGTTGTAAATCATATCTGCTGAATTTAGTGACTATAATTCACTTCTTTTTTTTTTTCAATGCATTTGTAACCCTTTGTTGGGGGGGGGAGGAGTTTGCTGTTTCCCCTAGGCCCATAAAACTACTTTCTCCACCCTCCCTCTTCTCTCTGCAGATCCCAGTGGGGTAGTTCTTGCTGTGGGGGTAAAGGAAATCCTTCGTGGCCCAGGTGATGGAGGGTTTCTCCTTAAGTCTGTGTATTTTTCTCGTATTGTATTCTCCTCAGGGACAGACAGGCTGGACACAGACTGGGTGGTCAAATAAAATTTACTGATTATTTCCAAATCATCAGTCACTGTCCCACAAATGAAACCGCACATTTGAGCTATTTACGTAGTAGTCTCTCCGAGGATTAGCTTGCATCCTTCTCTCCCAGTCCTGAGGGGAACTTGCCACTTTTTACTCATCGGTGTACAAGCCCCAAACTGTACGGGGAATCCTATCGGGGAACCCATTGGTGTACAAGCCCCAAACTGTACGGGGAATCCTATCGGGGAACCCAAAAGCACAAAATGACCCTGCCTGAGTCCAAAGCTCTGTCTCTTGCCCACAGCCTGTGTCCTGGTCCCTTTGGGGTGGAGATCCAGTTGGGAGTCTCCAGATCTTGATGTTTCAATCCCGTACTCTCTTTCCACTCTGTGTGACTTCTCGGGAGGCGAAGTCTGATGTTAACAGTCTTGAACAAATTTCTCCATCTCCTAACTCCAATTCTGTGAGGAAAGATGGGAAATAAAACCCTCCACACTAATAAAAAGGGGGAAAACCCAAAATTTCTCAAAATCCAAAATCCCCACGCTGGATAGTGCTGTCACCGCTTTACTTCCTCTAGGGAGTAGAGGGGTAGCTCACAGTCTCCAGCCCCTGCCCTCTGCCAAAGCACATAGTGTTCTCCAGAATGAGAAAATTAATCCAAAATCTGATTAAAAGTCTCCAAAATCTCTCTCTCTTCCAAAAATGAGGCAGATCCTCTCAGACAGGGAGTATACTGATGAGAAATCTCCTCTGAACACAGTTATAATACCAAGTTGGATTAGTGGGCCCAAACTCAGCAGGATGAAAGGGGAAATAGCTCCTAACTCTTTTAGAGCCAAACTAAAATATCCTCGTTCTCTATACCGTTAGCTCAACCTTAACTCCACTTAATGCCCTCATATTAACAAAGTGACTCAAGCTGCCACCATTGTCATTCTATAATAACTGTTTTTCTTTTGTTACCCTGAAGTTTTTTTAATGTTAACCGTTGTTATAGTTGCTGTTTTGATTTGAATGTATACTGTTGTTATAAATGTAAACCGGAGTGAAGGCCAACACCAATACTTCGGTATATAAAAACTTACAAATAAATAAATAAGCCATTGGAATAGTCAATTACAGTCTCATTGGAGAGACTGAAAAGGAATGGAAAACCCCACTAAGCCATTATTAGTCCTGATGATAAGGAACCTAGGCTAACCAAAGCATTGGCCACTAGGGGTGTGCATTCGGATTGACCGCATTAGTAAAACGCAACTCATATTTTTTTTTTACTTAAAAAATTGATTCGACATAAACGATCGGATTTCCCACATATCGAACATAGATATGTTCGATATGTGGGAAATCGCGATTGTTGAGCCAAAATAAAAATATAAACCCCCTCACCCTCCTTAATCCCCCCCCCCCCCCGACTTACCACAACTCCCTGGTGATCGAGCGAGGAGTGAGGACGCCATTTCTGCAATCCTTGGCGAGAAGCATGTGACGTCGGCGGCACGTCGAGTGACGCCGGCGTCACGTGATTCCCGGCTCGTTCGCGCCGGACGGCTCGTTCGGCCCAAAAAGAACTTTTGGCCAGCTTGGGGGGGTCAGGAGGCCCCCCCAAGCTGGCCAAAAGTTCTTTTTGGGCCGAACGAGCCGTCCGGCGCGAACGAGCCGGGAATCACGTGACGCCGCGTCACTCGACGTGCCACCGACGTCACATGCTTCTCGCCAAGGATTGCAGAAATGATGTCCTCACTCCTCGCTCGATCACCAGGGAGTTGTGGTAAGTCTGGGGGGGGGATTAAGGAGGGTGAGGGGGTTTAAATTTTTTTTTTGCACATATGTACATATACCCAACTCATTGGATTTTTTTTATGTCCATATTGGCCGCAAGTGGGACCCCCTTTCGGACATAAAAAATATGAACATAAAATTTTGCTCTGCACATCCCTATTGGCCACACATATCCCTGCATAGTAAAATGCAATAGGAATAAGAAGTGAAGGATGATTACCCTAGGAGCTAATATGATTAAACAATATCATCCTCTCACATCCACCCTCCCCTATTACCTCCAACCAGCAATGCTTTTTTTTTTGGCATTATCCTGCATGATGAAAGCCTTGACAATGTTGTTACTAAGGGCTGATTAGTAATGACTTGTACAGTGGCATCATCACCTCTGTTCTACTGGTCATACTTCCTTATTTCCATGCACCCTAGTGTTCGTCAGGCTCTGGCCACTGCCCTGTTTTGCATTCTTGAGATCATCAGATATAATCACTGCAAGATTTCTCTTTCCTCTCTCTGTCTCCCTCTCTTTTCTTTAGAATACATCAGTATCTCACTTTCACTGTGTATTAATCACTTGGATTTCTGCGCCCCAAATGTGTGATGCTACATTCTTTTCTGTTGAACCTTAGTTGCCAAGCAGTTGAGGCCTCTGCTAGTTTTCTTAGATTGTGCCTCATGATGTCTATGCCCTCAGGAGTACCCACTCTCTTGCAGACTTTGGTATCATCTACAAAGACAAACTTCCGCTACGAACTGCTGTAAATGTTGAACCAAACCAGTTCCAGGTTAATTTGTGAGTCCCCTATGAGGGACACTGTAAAAGACCTTACTGAAATCCAAGCATACCACATCCAGTGCCTGCTCTTAATCTAATTATGTAGTCAAATTTGTTTGATATAATCTCCCTCTGGTAAAAAAAAAAAAAAAAAAAAAAAGCATCATTTTTATGAAGAAGTACAACATCTGCCCTTCTCAAGATCTCTGGAACCACTCCTGCTTCCAAAGACAGATTGAGCAAAACTGTCAGTGGAGTGGCAGTTAAGCTTTTTCCCCTTAAGGGCTGGAAGGAGAAGCGCTATGCCTCAGGATCCTACTGGTGATGCTGTTAGAACCAGGATTTCTCTGCTTAAATAACACACGCACACATTATTGTTCCAAAGAAAAACTTTACGGAAAATAAATGTCTTCAATAATAATAATCACTAGAATAGAGGACAGCTAAAATTACATTCATTTTGTCCCTTTTTTTTGGTCATTTTTTAATTTAATTTCCATTTCTTTCATTAATGTATGCATGTAACTTTGGTTTTATGTATACAAGTCGTAATTAAAGTCATACTTTATGGGGTAATTTTCAAAGCTATTTAAGTGCATAAAAAAACAGTTTTATGTATGTAAATGCCTGTTCTAAAATCATCCCATGCTGAGTGTGTGTAAAAGTAAGCATATAACTCGGTCTCACGTGCACCTTTATGTGCACTGAGGACAGATATCCTGAAGGACAGAGTTGGCATTCTCATGCATATGTAATCCCTTCTTCATGGGGTACACTGAATAAGGAGGGGGGGGGGGGGGGGGAACATTTCCCCAGGCTGCTTCTCAAAGTCCTGAACCTCTCTTACTCTCAAATATGTCTCACAAGAGTCCCTGAGGACACCGGAATTCATCCGGTGAGGGTGGGAGAGGTTCTACTTCCTGGGCCTCTGGCGGCTATGGTGGGTAGCACAGTCTCGGTCCTCAGCTCACCCACCAAATAGCTGAATTGGTCCTCACAGCAGAGGATGTCTTCTGGTAGGAAAGGTACACTGAAATAAAGTCCAGTGATGGTGTTTAACTGAAAAGCCTTTACTTCAACTTAAAATAAGTGTCCATGGTAGAATGGCAAAAAATCATCCATAGCGAGAGGAAAAAAATCATAACAGGGAAAACATGGTACCACATTTATTCTCTTCTCTTCCTGTAACTGAGCCAGTGGCCAGCTCGGAAAGGCTAGACCGCTGAAACAACCAGCAAGGCATTAACCAAGTGCTGGGTGATCATGAAAAATCCTTTTGTAGAAAAACAGATAACTTCATAACTTTTCTAAAAAAAACATCAATAATATCTAAGTCTCCTCTGATTTTTTCTGGAAACAAAGGCAAGGAAGATCATAAGATACAGCTCTTGTATTTTTTTTGGGGGGGGGGGGGGGGAGGGGCAGAAATGTCCCTCTTTCAGCAACTGATCAAAGGCCAAATATAGCCCAAACTCTGTAATCCTCAAAATCTTCCAAAATTCTTCTTTCCCGAAAACACCTCACTCTTCAATTCTTCAGCAACTTCTGGGTCATCCCACTGTGAAGCAGCAAAAACCCTCGGGTTGGTCTTCTTAACAAACAGCAACGACTCTTTAACTTGCTCAATCCACCAAAAAGACTCTTTTTGCAGCATCTCTTAACCCTCTGACTCTGAGCATGCTCAAGAGCAATTTATACAAAGTTGTGCATTCATTTTACCTGAATGCCAAAAAGTGAAAAAAATAGGGCCAATTCATTTCTTTCATGAGGCCCTGAAATAAATTGAGAGGGCCTAGGCCAGAAGTCGGGGCCTTGGCCATGACCCAAGCAAAGACCCAAGTCCCCAGAAAAATTTTGCCAGAGCCCAGACCCAGGTTTCCTTGGAGTCTTCTTCTTCATTCTTCTTTCTTCAAATGATGCCTTCCGCTGGGGTCGTGTCAGAGTGAATTAACTCTATTGCATCTTCCACAGCGGAGGCTGCCATTTTGCTGTCTGGGTGGGAAGGATAGGTGGTGGGGACAGCGGCCTTGGGAAGTCACATTTCTTTTTTTTTTTATGTTGATTTCATTGTTTTAAATTTAAAAAAATTAAACAAACATTAAAAAATGAAATTTGTGTGAACACAAATCCTTGAAAATGAAATGAAAAACAAAACTATTTTTTTTACCCTTGTAAACCACAAATGTATACCCCTGAGACACATTCAATAAAATTGCAGAGATAAAGCAAGGGGAAAACCTAAAAAATGCATAACCCTTAGATGCTGAAACACTGCAAAATAGTAGTGGATGCTACACATAGTTCTGATTTTCAAAAGTATGGGGTAGATTTTAAAAGAAGTGCGCGCGGCCTACATGTGCATGCAGCCTACATGTGCGCGTGGCTTCCCGGTGCCTGCGTGCGCGTGTTATAAAATCCGGGGTTGGCGCACGCAAGGGGGTGCACAATTGTGTGCACCAAGCCGCGCTGCCTTCCTCCATTCCCTCCCAGGCCACTCCCCCCCCAACCTAACCTTTCCACCCCTTCCCCTAACCTTTCCCGCCCCCGCCCCCAGCCCTACCCTAACCCCCCCTGACTCTTGTCTTACCTTTTGCGCCTGCCTCTGGGCAGGCGCAAGTTGTGCGCGCCGGCAGCCTGCCAGCACGCGATCCTCCGACACAGCAGCAATGGCTGCTATGTTGGAGGCCTCTGGCCCCACCCCCGCCCCACCCCCGGACAGTCCTGCCCCCGTTTAACCCCTTTTGTAAGTCCGGGACTTATACGCATCCCGGATTTATGTGCATAATCCTTTTAAAATCCAGCCCTATATGCATAAGTGTGCATGCATAAGTTATACCCCAGAAGAGTTCACGAATGAATGTGTGTGTGAACTCAGCCTATTACCTGAGTATTTTAAAAAATAACTAGGGGAGGTAATTTTCAAAGTAGTTATGCTTGTAAATGTAACATGCTGTAGCAATTTTCAAAAGCCTATTCACATATGTAAAACCTATTGACAAATTCAGGAGAATTTTCAAAGTAGTTATGTAGGATATACTTTTTTTTTTTCACTAAATCTGGGAGTTTCCTCCTTCTTCTTTGTACTTTCAGCTTAATTGGAACAAGGGCTAAGATCTGGTGTCATGAGAGTTCATTTTTTTTAACTCTAGTGTATATCCCTCCCAATTTACATTTTGTTTAGTCATTGCAGTGATGGTCCTGGTCAGGGGCAACTCGTCAGAGCTCCTTCTGGAAACCTGTAATCATGGGCCCTGAATCCAGCCACTAGTTATCACCCTCAGGCAATACCATGACTCCCTCCCCCCAACAAGGGGCTGTGAATACTTGTCTTGGCAGCATTCCCAGTCCCTGGCTGACCCAAGAGCCAACCTGGCAATTGATCTGGGGACCTTATGCATAGAGGTGCACAGTACTTACTATCAGGCCAATACAGTAAAAATCGCGGGAGAGCGGGCGAGCGTAGGCCACTCTCCTGTGCGCACGATTCAGTAACTTAATTTATTTAAATTAGGGCCCGTGGTAAAAAGAGGCGCTAGGGACACTAGCGAGTCCCTAGCGCCTCTTTTTTGACAGGAGCGGCGGCTGTCAGCGGGTTTGACAGCCGACGCTCAATTTTGCCGGTGTCGGTTTTCGAGCCCGCTGACAGCCACGGGTTCAGAAACCGGACGCCAGCAAAATTGAGTCCGGTTTTCAATCCGCGAGCCGCAGGCTGATTTCAGATTTTTTTTTTAAAACTTTTTTTAACTTTCGGGGCCTCCAACTTAATATCGCCATGATATTAAGTCGGAGGGTGCACAGAAAAGCAGTTTTTACTTTCCCGGTGCCATCAGGGCTCCCCTAGGGCTCGGCGTGCACTGAACCCAGATTTTATAACATGCGTGCGGCAGTATGTGCATGTTATAAAATGAGTGTACATTTGTTCGCGCTGCGTAGCGCGCACAAATGTACCCAGCGCACGCTGATTCAAAAATCTGCCCCTAAGGATGTTAGTTCTTTTTCTCAAAAACTTCCTTTTACCTTTTGTCATGTAGATTGAGATATCTTGAAATGTATTAGATAAGAGGTTCCCTTCCTTACCTTATTATATTTAACACACACCCCCTCCTCCCCAAAAAGGACTAATTGTTATAAAGCAAATTGTGAGATGAGAGACTTATAATCACATTGGATTTATTACAAAAATAGCAATATTTTATTCAGAAGTTGGCTTAATTTGTTGAGTTGGCTAATCCTGGCTGGCCCCAGTTCAAGACCCTGCCTCTGCCGCTCTCTTCACAAATGTGTGAGAGCCAAGAAAGAGTCATATCAGAGCAAAGACACAAACAGGGTAAAAAAATGTGATCCATACGGAGATTTTAAGCATTATAAATATCCTGGAAGATATCCAGTGGGGGTCTACAAGCTTTGTTGGCTAGAGATAAAGGCAGTTTCTAGTGACTCTGCTCCTGGGAAAGCTGCAGTGAGGGCTGCAAGATCTTGTTTTTAGACACCGAATAGAGGAGTAACATGGTGACTGACTGTTTCCCTCTGCCATGCTCATTATGATGACATTTCAGACCACCCTTGAACTGGCTGTATTTATAATCCTACATCATACACTTCTATTGAATTAAAAGAATCACTTAGTCAGGGTTAATATACCTACAAAGTACCTTTTTAAACTTTATTTATTCCCTTTTAGAATACTTTCAAAACAAGCAAGCATCTTGGAAAATGAAGCATAATGATACGAGAAAGAAAGGACACAAGAAAACCCAAGAAAACAAAACTCCTCAGTGTCAATTCAAATTCAAGTGGCAAGGAAAATTAAAAGCAGACACTAAAGGTCTGGGCGGTTAGAGAACATCTGCTTACCTTTCCCAGCTGCCGTGGTGGCCAACTTCTCAAATCACCACAGTCCCTCCTAAGACTTGGGCTGCTGCCAGCCTGTGCTCCTCAAGCAGCCGGCCAGGTAGTGGGGAGATGGCAGTTCAGTTTTGCCTATAACACTCTTTTGGAAGAGGCTACCAGGGAGGGGCAGTCGCTTTTCACCTACTGCTTAGACTGCTGCATCCCGCTCCTCACAGGTCTCCCAGTGAACTCCCCTACAGTCTGTCCAAAACTGAGCTGCGTGACATATATCTTTTGCCATAAAACCCCTTTTTTCAAGCCACTACACTGGCTCCCTATCTGTTTCAACGTACGATTCCAGCTCTTCTTACTAGCAGCATCCTTCACTCAGCAGCTCCTCAGCATCTCTCCTTTCTTATTTCTCCTTACATCCTTCCTTATGAACTCCACTCATCAGGTAAGTCAGACCCCCTTCTCCTCCACTGCCAACTCCTGACTCGTGCTTTCCAACTTGCTACACCGTATGCTTGGACTTCCTGAGCTGATGCGTCCTGCTCCCTCTCTGACCTTACTCAAATCCAGACTAAAACCCCACCTTTTTGAGGCTGCTTTTAAATCATGACCCCAGATTCTTCTGCTCACCGCCTTATTGGTTTTGACTATTTTCTTAATAACTGAAATTACCAAAGTCTCTTGTGCTGTATTTCTGTCTACCGAGCAGGAGCTGTCTTTTATGTGTGTGAGTGTAGTTCTGCATCCATTGAGTAGTGCTATCGAAGTGATTCTTCCTTTTTATTAATAATAAGGAGGAAGAATCCAGGAGGTGAAGTATCATTAAGAAGAAATAACTACAAAGAGTAGCTGGGCATGAAACAAACTTGGGAGACACCATCAGAAAAAGTTAGCATGTTATCAAACCTGATGGCTGCGCACACATGCACGCCGGATTTTAAAATCTGTGCATGCATGTGCAGGGGGCGCGCTCAGGGGGGGCGACTTTTAGGTAAATACATATTCCTCCCAGTCCGCTCCAATTAAGGAGGGAACTTCCCTACCCCCCTGCCTAACCTTCCTTCCCTTTCCCCTCTCTACCCTGACCCTTAAGCCCTACCTATCTACCCCCAATTTTTTTATTTCACTACTTATTGCTCTTCCGGAGCAGAAGTAGTTTCCGCGCGCTGGCCAGCAGCTGGTGTGCGCTTCCCCAGGACAGCGGCTAATGGCTGCTCTCCGGCCAGCCTCCGTCCCGCCGCACCCCGTCCCGCCCCTCCCCACCCAAACCCTGCCCCTCGGCCCACCCCTTTTTCAGGGCCTGGCCCTTGTGCATGCACCAGGGTTTACACATGTGGCCAGGTGTTGCGCTCAGTGCCCTTAAAATTCTGGCTTAAATATCCACTGAATTAAACAGACTCCAATTTCTGAGAATTATTTTTTTTTTAAAAAAATCTTCCTGATAATAGTGGATAAAACAGCACCTTTTCATTTATTTGGGTGCCTAAGGAATGATAATCCTCTAGGCTAGAGTAGTTATTTATTTATTTATTAAAGGCTTTTATATACCGAATTTCTTGATACAAATCAAATCAACTCGGTTTACATCGAACAAGTAGAAACTATAATCAACCAAACAGTAGAGACGATTTGAAGGAGAATAAAGTTACATTATAACAAGGATGTGTAAACTTGGAGTAGGAAATAAGAAGGGGGAATAAAGATTATAATATACATTGGAGTATGCGAAGGAGGCAAGGAGCAGTCCTCATGATAATTTGTAAACATTCTCTTAATAATTTATATACATGGTTTAGCGCTTGTTTATATACATAGTTGCTAGAACAGTTATAAGTCAGACTGTTGGGCTGGTGTAGGTGAAAGCTCGGCTGAACAGCCATGTCTTTAATTTCTGGGTGAGAACTAAAAATTTCTGCTGACTTTAGATTTGGAAAAATTCAAACTTTAACTTAAAAAAATAACACATCTGATTTTTTAAAGAACAATTTTAATATCCATTTTCTATGTGACTCAGATACAAAAGTCCAAAGTACAGTATCCTTCCCCAAATATACTATATGTTCTCTGTTGTCTCAAGTTCAGGAGTCAGATTAGCAGAAAAAAACCCCCACTTCCTCCTGTCCTTGGAGATCCTGACTGCCTCTTATCCTGAGAACCAGGATGGTGAATGTATAGACTGTGACAGATGGAGGAAAAGCTTCCTGTTGAACTAATAGAAGTTGTAACACAGTAACATACGGGACAAATACCTTCAAAATAAGTTCACAGGTGGAACATTTTAACTACTGGGAAGATTTCTACCTTCTAGCAAGTTCTTATTCTGAAGTCTACTTAGTAACTTGATTTTCTTTAATTACGGAGGAATTCACAGCCCCTGTGGTGCCACCTTTTGATCTTCTAGAACAGTGGTATTCAGGCTCCAAATGGGTGAGATTTTCAGGATGCTTCTAATGAATATGCATGATATAGATTGGCATACAGGTGAGACAGTGTGCATGCAAACCTATCTCATTCCTAATTATAAGTGATATCATGAAAACTCAACCCGTTTATACCCCTAGAGGACTGGTCGTGAATACCACTATTCTAGAGTATGGACTATCTCCAGTTTAGAGGAAACTTTGTTATCATGAGCAGAATCTGAAGAAGCATAGCCAAAGCAAGGTTATTAACCCTGACATCCTCTATTTCAAGGTTCAGAATAGCTTTCCACACAACGTAAGGTCAATTGGAAAAGGAGTAAAAAGTTCTACCTGGAAATTCAGTAGCTGTGCCACAGTCGAGGGTGCTGTGTTATCTCTATCCTTCACCAACAAGGGGGGATCTCCTTGATGTAATCTTCCACCAGTGTTCACCACCACCGCCAAAACATTGAGTTCACCCAGGGCAGCGCCCCACCCCTACCCCCCAGAGCCCAGCAAATCTGCATGGACTCCAACGCTAGGAATGGTAATCACAAGGAGGTCCAGTGCTGTTGGTGCAAGGGAAGTTCCTCTTGTTGGCAAACTCAGTCCAGGGGACATCAAGGTCCCGAGCAAAACAGGCAATGTTTCCCTGTCAGTGAAAAATTGGAAGTGGTGGTCTAGGACTAACAGGACTCTGAGATATCCCACCCTGAGAGATACCAGAGCGCAGCCTTAGAACCACTTCCACCAATGATTATAAAAGCCTCCATCCGACCCGATATCTGCTGTGCCAAAGTGTTGGATGAAGACAAAGTTCAGGATCGCCCCCCTCTTTTTACCCATAGTGTTCATGGCAACACTCCAGGATCAAAAGGAAAAAGATTCCAGAAAGTGCCTGCCCTTAGTGCCTCACAGGGTTGCTGGATGTTCCATCTACTCGACATGCGCATCTTGTTAAGACTCATGAAAGGACCTTCTTGGTGGCCAGACAACTTTGTGCAATTCGTTACCAGAAAGTTAGTGCCTGGTTACCTGTACCAAGACATTCAGGTCGATGCTTGAGACATTTTTATTTCACCACGCATTTGCTTGATTAGTGGAGCTTCTGTATAATTCACTCTGAATAATTTGGGGGTCACCATCCATAACATTGATGTTAGAATTTAGGCTTTGATATGTGACAGTCTATCTGTTGTGTGTATTTTCTACATAAGGTTTTTATGAATGTTTTATTTTGTCTGGTGCCTAGAGCAGTGGATTTAGCCGGCATGTAAATCTTTTGAATAAGTAAATGCACCTACTGCTATCTTGGTCCCCCTGTCCCTTATAAAACCAACAAAGTGCATTTTATTTTCAACAGAGAAACCTTGAAGCCACCATTTATTTTCCTACAATTGAACCTCTTATGACTATTGTGAAGGATATTTCTTTTTAAGAGTTACAGTCATAGGATAATCTTTGTGAACAGTTTTTTGGTCAAACATTCTGCTCTCTCCTGAAGCATTTCACTTGCATAATGGATTCTAGCAGCTGACCTCTCACTAATTCCTGATCTCTATGCATTGTGGATTTACCTTCCTTAGGAATATTAATAAGCAATTCCTGATGAAAAAGCACATATGAATTACAATTCAGGTCATCTGTGTTAAAGTCAATGAATCATTTTATGTCTTGGTTGAGGAAGACAAGTTTTCCTAATGTTATGTATCATAATATATTGCTAGAATTATTTTCAAGGGAGGTTATAACCAGCAATTTAAGATATCTCTGTTATTCACTTTAAGAAGTTATGAGAACCCCCAGAAAGTGTCATTCCATATTCTAGCAATGACATTCATTATTACTAGAGATGTATTTCATTTTTGTTTTTTCATTTCGTGGTTCAGTTCAGGTCCCCTGTGGGTAATTTCATTTTTTCCATGGTTCCGGTTTTTTTTTTTTGTCATGGTTCCCGAATTTAAAGTTAGTGCGCACTAAGGGGCAGATTTTTAAAAAGTACGCTGGATTTTATAAGATATGTGCGTAGCCGCGCGTATCTTATAAAATCCGGGATCGGCGCGCGCAAGGGGGTGCACATTTGTGCAACCTGCGCGCGCCGAGCCCAGCGCGAGCTGCCTGCTCCCTCCGCCCTCCCCCCACCTTCCCCTCCCTTCCCCTACCTACCCCCCCCCCCCGGCCCTATCTAAACCCACCCCTTAACTTTGCGTGCGTCGGCTGGCAGCCCCGCTCCGTCCTCCGGTCTCGGGGGCTGGTCCGGAGGCCTCGACCACGCCCCCGGGCCGGCGCCACGCCCCCGGGCCCGCCCCCAAAACGCCAGGGCACACCCCCGAAACGCCACGTCGTTTCAGGAATGCCCCCGGACACGCCCCCTCCCGCCCCTTTTCGAAAGCCCCGGGACTTACATGCATCCCGGGGCTTTACGCGCGCTGGCGGCCTATGCAAAATAGACACGCCGGCGCGCGAGGGCCCTGAGCGCGTAAATCCGGAAGGATTTACGTGCGCGGGCCTTTTAAAATCCGCCCCTAATTGTCTAATTCATTATGGTTCGGGAGTGCTCAAAAACAAACACAATTTTTCTGAACTTTCAGTATTTTTTCAGTATTCATATTTCGTGTAGTACGCACTAAAACAAAATACGAATTTTTCTAAAATTTCATTGAAATTGTCTAATTCATTTAAAACAAATGCACCTCTCTAATTATTACCCGTGCTATAATATTCAGCATTATTTTCATATTGCATTGTCAGGCATTGTGAGTGTATCAAAAAACAGTATTTTGTTTACTAATTAAGGATGCTTATCTACTTATCTGGTATTTTCTTTATTGGTGGGAGGGTGAGGTAGAGTAATCAGTTTTCACAAATATATCTCTATTAATGTTTTTGAAATATTAGCATGTTTGAACTCACTGGGAAACTGGGTGAAATCCCAGTGGTAGAGAAGGTGATCAGTACACATACTTGAGTATGTTCAATGACCACAGTCACCAAGCAGATCTTGTTATCACCGTTTGTTTTTTTCTGCTAGCAGTTGTTTCTCAACATATAGGGGTAGATTTTCAAACTATGCGAATAGGCCTACTTTTGCTGGCGCATCAGGCGCAAGCAAAAGTACGCTGGATTTTAGTAGATACGCGCGGAGCCGCGCGTATCCACTAAAATCCTGGATCGGCGCGCGCAAGGCTATCAATTCTGTATAGCCGGCGTGCCGAGCCGCGCAGCCTACCCCCGTTCCCTCCAAGGCCGCTCCGAAATCGGAGCGGCCTCGGAGGGAACTTCCTTTTGCCCTCCCCTCACCTTCCCCTCCCTTCCCCTACCTAACCCACCCACCCGGCCCTGTCTAAGTCCCCCCCTTACCTTTGTCGGGGGATTTACGCCTCCCAGAGGGAGGCGTAAATCCCCGCACGTCAGCGGGCCTCCTGCGCGCCGGACGCGACCTGGGGGCGGGTCCGGAGGGCGCGGCCATGCCCCTCCCGGGCCGCCCCGGGCCGTAACCACGCCTCCGGGCCCGCCCCCAAAACGCTCCCGGCACGCCCCCTAAACGCCGCGCGGTTCGGGCCCGCCCCCGACATGCCCCCCTCGGAGAACCCCGGGACTTACGCGAGTCCCGGGGTCTGCGCGCGCCGGTGAGCCTATGTAAAATATTTAGGCGAGCAGGGCTTTGAAAATCCGCCCCATACAGTTTTTCTTATCAAAATAGCATTCTGTTTATTTATTAACTAATACACCATAGTATAGTAGAAAAAAGTTACAAGAAAGACAAAATGTATTTGAGTCCTCCAGAACTATAGATCCTAATAATAGCCTAAGAAATAAGGCACATAATTCACTGACTCCTACTGCTTACCTACATAAACATTAGTGTTGATCCCAGTTTATCCATGGATATACACTATGTTTGACTTTATTTGATCCAAATAGTCTTGCCTGACCATAATCTATTTATACAAACAACCATACTGAGGCTAGTAAATATTAGTGGACATTATTTGGACATTTACAAAAGATTATGAAAAAAATACACAGTCCCTAAAAGAAAATTAGATTTGGAAAAATGAAGTGTTTCCCATTAACTTCTTGCCACCTAGAGATGCCTAAAAGCTAATTTCACAGCCTTGAAAAACAATCCAGAGACAACAGCACTCTACCGAGAGCCGATACAATACTCTCTTGAAGGAATCAATTATGCATTGAAATAACATTTTGTAGTAGGAAAGATACTTGTTTCCTGTCACACTGCCAGCAGTGGGTATAGAAAAGAAGAAACCTCATTAATGTGCAAATTTGTGTGTCCATATAGGAAAGGCAAAAGAATAAGTGGTAACGAAGTGAAAAACTCAGGGGAAGGGAAAGCAACTTATCCATTTACTTTCTTTCTACCTCCTAACCAAGGGGGCAATGCACTAGAGCGCTCTAATATTGGCCATTAACGTGTACAAATGTGGCATTTATCGTGCTTATTAACGATGGTAATGAGATGCAAATGAGGCACACATTATTGCAGATACTAAAGAATGTGCATACATGCAAATGGAATCATAAAAAACGTAACCACATCACTCCAGAGATGTACTACGTTTCTTTGCTTTACTGCACCGGCAAAGAATTGTGTGGGTGCAGATTCACTGCACCAATAGGTAGTGAGCTATTCTGCATAGTTTTGTGTCTTAACTCATTAGCATATATTTTGTGTTCATACTCTCGTAAGCTAGTTTGCACATCATAACAGCGCTGTTGATTTGTGTACGCTACATGCATTTATTTACTATATATTGCAGTTTTGTACTGCTCTTCCTGTGCCCCAAAGGAAAAATACAAGATTAAAAAAAACCAGTGCTGTTAATGTGCATTAATGCTTGTGAGAGCACTAGCTCACTTTAGAACACTGGCCCCAAAGTGCCCCCTGTACTTGACGAAAAAAATGGGTTCGTTTTCTAAATACTCCCTGTTAAAATGTGTATTTTCCAGAGTGTGTTCGTGTAGAAGATTTAAGATACAGCTCACCTTTTATTCTTCCTAAAGAGTTTTCAAATGTTGGCTTGGGGGTCCAGGCTATAGCTACTAAGCTGAAACATTGATGCTAATGCCTTAAAGGAGAGCTACTTCAGAATTTGTAAAAAAAAAAATATATATATATATAATTGAAGATAAGCATTGCAATTGATTCCCATATGAGGCTATGGCTTCTGGCAACCACATTCTGTTTTGAAAGCAGTTTTTCCTTGTTATAATTTTCACTGTAGTTCTGCAACAGTAGGAGCTTGGCTTTTAATGTTACTTCCTCAATGTCGTCACCGTCATTCACTGTGTGCGCCAGCGGCAGTCCTCAGTGACATCAGAAGCCCTGCTCCATCTGCTGTGGTTTTATTGAAATCTGTCATAAGTACCTTGTTAAAAAAAATAAATATATTTTTAAAAAAAGGGATAACAGATTTTTCAAACAGTTGTTGTTTCCAAAACTCACTGCTTCTTGTGTAAACTGATTGTAGACTCATTCACTGTAACATTCTCAACAACAAAATGCAACACTGGAAACTTCCAACATGGGTCAGACCCAGCCTTAGATGCAGTGACTTGTGTTTCATCTTCTTCTTATCATAGAAATACAGGCACAAGAATGATCTCAAATCATCTTTCCTGGTCAGGGTTGGTGTTGCAATTCTTTTTCTTCCAAATCAGGCAAATATTTCGGAATTAGACAAGCTATGAATCACTGATGGGGCTGTGGCGCAGAATACGATATCTGAGTTTCTCTGATAAGATGTAGAGCAATAGATTAGAAAAAGTTGACTTTGTTCTTCATCCCTTCTAGTAAGTAGAATCAAAGTCAGGGAATAAGTAAAACTAGTATTTGTGTTCCTCCCTGTGGGCGGAGACTCCTCTCATCTCAGCCCAGGGTTCACATTCTTACAAAAACATAGCAACCACCAAGCACCAAATGCTCCTGAAGATTTTTTTTTTTTAATTTACTTTAATGATATTATTTCCTCAACCAAAAGAAGGTTTTGGCTCAAACTTTGCAAAACGTACTGGATACTAGTTTGCACTGGTTTTTAGATATTTCAGCTATGTTAATTCTGAATATGAGTGATGCCACTTTGCAACCCTTGGGGAAACTGTAACATTTCAAGATGGTGTACACTGTACTACTTATATATTTCTATAGAGCTACGCGATGATGGAGTGCTGTATAAAGACATAAGAGGTGGTCCCTTCTCAGTAGAGCTTACAGTCTAATCAAGGCTATCATACTGGGAAAAGCATACTTTGAGGATTTATTAAGAAAATGGTTAAAATAAATAAAGGCCAAATTTTCAAAGCTTTGTGCGCCTAAAATCCGGGGGTTACGCACGTGGCTGGGCCGTGTGTGCTCAACGAGCGCATTTTAGAACAGCCTGTCCACGCACATAAACCTCGGTACATGGTGGGGTCTGGGCAGGGAGGGGCAGAGCAGGAGACATTGGCCTGGCATTTCTGCATGTCCTGGGGCCACTTCCCCAGGACAGTGGCCATTAGACCCTGTCCTGGGGAAGCGCATGCCAGCAGTGGGCAGGCACCCCGAGCAGTAAGGTAAAAAACAAAAAAAAACTTGTATAGCTGGGTGGGGGTTTGGGGTCGGGGAGGAGAGGGGGAAAGGGAAGAAGGGTAGGTAGGGGTATAGGAATGTTCCCTCCCAGCCCACTCCTTAATTGGAGTAGACTGGGAGGGAATTGGGCAAAGGCCCGATTGCATTGCCGTGTATACTTTACAAAATTCCCTCCCCCCCCCCATGTGCGCGAGCGGCCACCTGCCCGCACATGCGCACGTGGATATTAAAATTCGGCGTGCAAGTTTGCATGGGAATTGGATTTTATAGCATGCGCATGCCGACGCGTGCATATTATAAAATAGCCGCATCCATGTGTGCATGCCAGGAATCTTGTGTACATGGACGCTCGAGCGCTGGTTTTAAAATCGACCCCTAAGGTTTTAAGCAGGCTAATCAGTAAAAAATAAAAAAGAGCATCAAGAATATCACTACAATGAAAATAGTGACTTCCTTGTCCATTTTAGATCTTCTCAACACTCTCCTTTCCCTTGCACCTTCATCCATAGCCAGAATATGCTCCCCTTGTAGGCCCGGATTTTAAAAGCCCTACGCGCGTAAATCCGGAGAATTTACACATGTAGGAGGGCTAATGCGCGCCGGGCCTATTTAAAAAAAGGCCCGGCCACGCACCTAAAGCCCCAGGACACGCGTATGTCCTGGGGCTTCGGAAAAGAGGCGGGGAGGAGGCTGGGCGGGGGCGGAGCAAGGTGGGGTTAGAGGCTCCCGGCACAGCGGCCATTTGCTGCTGTGCCAGGGGATCGCTTGCCAGCAGACTGCCGGCGCACGCAACCTGCGCCTGTCTCCAGGCAGGCGCAAAAGATAAGATAAAGGTCGGGAGGGGGGGTTAGGATAGAGCTAGGGGGCAGGAAGTTTAGGGGAAGGGGTAGGAGGGTTAGATTAGGGGGTTGGGAAGTTCCTTCCCAGGCCGTTCCGAAATTGGAGTGGTCTGGGAGGGAACAGGGGAAGGCCGCGGGCATCGGTCCACGCAAGTTGCACTAATGTGCACCGCCTTGCGCACGCCGACCCCTGATTTTATAACATGCGAGCACCGGTACGCGCATGTTATAAAATTGGGCATCCATGTGTGTGCGCTGGGTAGCGCGTGCACATGGATGCCTGCTCGTACCTTTTAAAATCTACTCCTTAGTATGTAACTCCAGCATCGGCTGGTCAAGTTGGAAAACAAGTATCTCCAAGAACAAACTGTGGAAAAATCCCAAAATCCCAAACATGGGTCAAAAACTCTTAAATTGTAATTGTAAAGCCAAGCAAAATATCCAGTTGTCTCTAATACAAGAGTCCAACTTTTTTTTCTTAGCTGTCTCTAGTGCAACTCAAAATTATCTTCACCCTTGCTTCTTCCTTAGCTCAGGCAAAAAGATGTTCTGAATTTAGTCCTTCAGGATACCATGGGGATGCCCTTCCATCCAGACTGACCCAATCTACTTCCAAAATCTCTTCTTTAGTTCCAAAATCCGAAAAAAAAAAATGCCACTGTAGATCCAAACTTCTAGGGATGAGGAAAATAAGATCCTACAGCCAAGCCTTCTACTGCTCTCCAGCCAACAACTCTCTCATGAAACTCAGTAATGGTTTCAGGCTCACTCTCTCTTCCTCTGTTGCCTTCCCTCTCCAAACCCCACTAATGAATGAGCATGCTCCTAGATATTATATATCCCTAGAAGCCTTTCCCCCCAAAGGTGGGTTTATAGATATGGGAAGATCCAAAAATTTACAAAACCCTTTCCACTACCCATTGCTGAAAGAATCTACATGGGAGCATTTCTATAGACTGGCAAAGCCCTGTTCCATGTGAGCATGTGTGCGGGAGTATGTGTGAGGAAGCATGTGTATGATAGAGCATATGTGCACGTGTGTTTGTGTGTGAAGAAGCATGTATGAGAGCATATGCGTATGTGAGAGAGTGTGTGTGTGAGAGAGAGAGAATAACAGGACCCCCACTTCCACTGCTCAACCTCCCAATTAAAAAATGTAGCAAGTTGAGAGGTGTGCTTACTCTCCTTATTTAAAAAATGTAGCAGGGCCAAAATGTCCTCCCTCTGTTCCCAGTCCCGCCCCCAGAAAGCCCCCAAAACCAGCCAAAATCTTCCCCAGCTAAGCTGGGGCAAGGACTCAGGCTTACTTCTTCCTGGCTTGGTATGAAGTATTGATCTGACAATGGCATTACAGTGGGATGTAGAGCATTGACAGACCACAGCATTCCCTAGTCTGCCATCCTGGATTGATATCCTGTCTCTCCCTTTCTTTCCATAGACAAATATGCATTCAGGCTTTACTATTAACTGAGCACCCCAAAATTCCCCAGTTGCGGGGCTTTTTAAACAAAACTTTACTAAAATGTCTATACTAACATATCCTGTGTATTTTTATTAGTCACTATTATTATTTACTATGCAGGCAAGCCTGAGACTCAGTTCTAAAGTTAGTCTCAAAGTTCTTATGATGTTGTTATTTGTTGTCAGTCCTCTGCTTTTTCTGGCTTTTCTCACAGAGCAGTATATTGTTATATAACAGGCTGTTACTAGAGTTCATGGGATAAATACATCCAAAATGGTGAGGGGGGGGGGTAGGGAAAGAGAGAGAATGCAAGTGAGAATCCATGACACCACAAAACCAAGAGTAATGAGCTAGTAAAAGTAGTTTTGCATGAGTTAACATAAAGGGCTCAAACAAAAATGCTGTACTTAAGAAAACCTATGGCCAAAATCTGTTCATTGAATCTGGCAAATAAAAACAATTGCATCTTATGGAAAAAAAATAAGCAAAGCCTAGAGACCCTGCGGAGAAGTGAAAAAATTCTTGTCATTTTAGGATAGTCCTTATTGGGAAAAACGTAATAAATTCTTAACATCCCGCTATTCAGAGTGACTCGCTGGCATCACCAATATCTGGAATTGAAGGAGGAAGCCACGTGATCCGGCTCTCACTGGGATGTCAGCTTGACCTAAAGTCAAGACAGCCAGAATGCTTGCTTATACTTCAATTGCCCAATGATTCAGAATACCGTACGATCCAGCGAATTGGCATGGCTCTGCTCTCCCAATAGGAAGAAAATGAAGCAAATAGGAAATGAGAAATCTAACATTTCTTGTAGAAGGAGACACTGCCCTAATGAATATAAAGGGAATGTTATGCTGAGTTAGGGTGGGCTTGCAAGTATGCAGAATAAAAAAAAAAGATTAAAGAAATTGTATCGTCCTGCATTCATGCTTTTCTTTGAGCCTCATTGGCTTATTAGCGTCATTGCTCATTAAGGTGAAGTGATGCTTTCATGAACAATACATGCTTGCTTGCTTTCTGTTACTCTGGAGCATCAGTCTCTACTCCCTCTATTCTTGGATATGATGCCTATTGCTCTGAGAGCTGCACCACACTGAACACCCTGACACAGGAAGGGTAAGAGAATGGGGGGAAAAAGGAATGCTGATCTGCTTATGCCAACAGTGGCCTTTAACAGCTTTCAAAGTTCCTGACCTGAAATATTCAACACCGGAGATACATATTAAAACTGCATAAGTAAAACTAAAATTCATTCAGCACATGAGATGCATATTAAAACTGCACCAACACACACTTATTCTATCTCATTCCCAAAACAGCTTACGAACAACGCTACACAATGTCATACCCGCCATTCTAGGATTCAGCTAAGTATTGACCTCTCTGAGATGCAGGTAGAGTACCTGATGTTCTACCTGCTTTTCTGCATCATGTAAATACTTTATCTCAGTCTCCACGAACTCTTCCTCGGCCCAAGCTGTAGGTGCATGCAGAGCCCTTTGTAGGATGCAAGAACAGAAAGTTACCCTGTGTTTCGATAGCAAAAGCAGATGCCAGTAGGCTAAATGTCTCCACTTATTAACTGCACTGGTAGACCAATAGGCACTAGTGTAGCACTCTTCAGAGGCAGCAGATGGGTGCGGGAATGAAGTTAACAATCACTGCAAGCTGAGAAATATCCATTATCATGCACAAACACATTACAATGGACACAACGTAACTTTCAAGATTCACGTCATACTATCCTCACAACACTGCATACAAAAAAAGCAATCAGAATGTTATAGGGATGTGCCAGAGCAAAAGTTTATGTTCATAAATCCATAAGTCGAAAGGGGGTCCCATTTGCGGTCAATATGGACATATGGAGAATTCCATAAGTTGAGTCTATGTCCATATGTGCAAATAAAAATTTAAACCCCTCACCCTCCTTAATCCCCCCCCCCCCCCCAAGACTTACCAAAACTCCCTGGTGGTCCAGCGGGGTCAGGATGCCATTTCTGACCTCCTTTGCAAGGAGCACGTGACGTCGGCGTCACGTGATTCCCGCGACGATCGCTCCGGGACCCTCCGTTCGAACCCAAAAGTTCCTTTTGGGTCGAACGGAGTGACGCGGCGTCACGGAATCACGTGATGCCGCGTCACTCCGACGTGGCGCCGACGTCACGTGCTCCTCGCAAAGGAGTTCAGAAATGGCAGAAATGGCGTCCTGACTCCTCGCTGGACCCCCAGGGAGTTGTGGTAAGTCTTTTGGGGGGGGATTAAGGAAGGTGAGGGTTTAAATTTTTATTTTGGATCAACAATCGCGATTTCCAACGTATTCAACATAGCTATGTTGAATAAGTTGGCAATCCGATCGTTTTCGCCTCATCACTTTTTTTAAGTTAAAAAAAAAAAAGTAGCGTTTACATTTAAGTTCAAACGAATGCACACCCCTAGAATGTTAGGAGTTAAGCTTAAAACGAAAGAAGTGGATTGCAGTTTTACCTAGATTCATCGCTGTGAATGGAAACGCAGATTGTTCAGTGGTTCAGAGTTCTTTCATGTGCTTACATTAAACTCACCAGTTGCACTCAATTTTAAGTAGAAGGGATCTAGTGACCATTATCCATTTTTTGATCACAAACCTCATTCATTATGGCAAATGACTGTATCAGGGAATTCCACAGAATAATTAGAGATGCCTCCAACTCCTTCGGAAATGGCAGGCTAGATTATTGGTATGAGAGGAAAAGAATAATCACATCAGACCGGTTCTAAAGGAGCTGCACTTGCTGACTGTTCAAGGAAGGTTCAAGTTTTAAAGTACTCTCTGTGTAGCTGTTAAATGCCTCAATCAAACGGGCCCCGAATATCTGCCAGAATTGTTGTGTCACTATCAAAAGAGCCAATTTAGGAGCCTAACCCCCAAAAGTTAGGAGCTTAAACTCTATGAAAATTGGCCTGTATGTTAAATATTTGGCTGCTGTACTGCCGTCCAGCTGGTGCTGGAGTACAACTGAATAGAATGGAATATAAAATGGGAACACTGAGGAGCATAATGGAGGGATGGATGAAAAAGTATTTGTCCCCTGGATGTATGCAGATGAAAATGAAAGAGTTTTGCTCTTTGAGGGGTGGCAAGCTGTCTGATTGGCACAGCTTAGTTTGTGTGGACACAGACTAGGCCCCAACTGGCAGGGGTTGGCTCAAGGCAATCTGCTGCCTGAGGCGAAGGATGAAATGCCGCACCCCCTCCCCTCCCCCCCAATGGCCTGGTGCAGATGAAATCACCGAGGGCCAGGGAAGGGGGAAGGCAATGGAGGGTAGAGTGACTTGCCCAAGGTCACAAGGAATGGCAATAGGATTTGAACCCTGGCTTCCCTTGTTGCAGCTCACTGCTCTATCCACTCAGTTTCTGGGGCTATTTTTTCTTCTCGGCCTTCGGTGTCTGCACTAGGGAGCACCGGAGAAATGTTTAATGGGGCAGGACAGCCTTTGGCCACCCCACCTCCTGGGTCTAGAAATAGGACTCCTCCATTCCCTATTGCCCGCCTTCCACCCATCTCCAGGATCTGCCCCCTGGGGGTGTGAGAGGTTGGGGGATGGTGGGAGTCTGGGTGTGTGACACACTCTCTCTTAGGGCTGATACAAGGGTATTAGACGGCATAATTAAACCTTACAGCCTTCTATTCCCTCTTCAGTCCCCTCCCCACATAATTAAGACTTATGCATTCTTTTCCATTTTAAAATGTATTACTTTTCCCAACCTAAAAAGGCAGATTGCATATGGAAAATAGACATTCGAAGTACAAATTTCTGAAGTAAAAATATCACTTACAACATATATATTATATAGGCATATATTGCCAAAAAACCACACTTTCAATAATAATAGTTAATAGATTTAATAAACTACCTTTCTCATAGTAATCAAGGCGGTTTACTGGATCCTTTATGGTATTAGGCCTATGGTAAAGTGCACTGGGTGTGGACTTGGCCCACAGAAAGCCAGGAATAAACTGAACTACAATTCCAATACAGTAAGCCTTCCATATCATAATTGCCAGCACTCAACCTATGAAAAAGCCATACTGCAAATATTACATCAGGCCCTAAACACCAATACACCTTCTATTAGGAAAACAGATTAAAGCCAGGTTATTGTAAATCCCAAACAGAAGGCCAAATTTTCAAAGGCCCGCACGTGCAAAATCGGGATTTCTGCGCGTGGCTGGGCCTTACTCGTGCTGCGCGCATTTTAAAACGGGCCCGGCTATGCGCATAAGCCCGATACGCGCACAAGTGTCGGGCCTTTCCAAAGGGGTGGGCCAGAGGGATAGGGAGGGGGGGGGCAGAAGGTGGGCCGGGACAGCGTCATTTTGTGCTGTCTCGATGACTTGCATGCTGGCAACTTACTTCATCTCTGGGCCTGAAATAACTTCTGAAACGGCAACACGATTCCGAGTGCAGGAGGTCATTCCCGGACCCCGCTGGACTTTTGGCAAGTCTTGTGGGGGTCAGGAGGCCCCCCCAAGCTGGCCAAAGTCCCTGGGGTCCAGCGGGGGTCCGGGAGCGATCTCCTACGCTCGTGACGTCGGGGGACAGGAACCAAATGGCGCCGGCGCCATTTTCTATCAATGCACCCGTGGCCCGAGAGTGGAAGATCACAACGGGACCCCCCCACTGCACGACCCCAGGTAATTTAAGACATTTTGGGGGGGTTCTGTGGAGGGTGGGGGATTTATTTTAAAGGGTCGGGTGGGTTTTAGGGATGTTTTAGTGTGCCGGTTTTCCCGCCCTACCCGCGATTACGATTCTACACAATATTTAAAAAAACAAAACCGCGACGATCCGATTCCCTCCCCCCCCCCAGCCGAAATCGATCGTTAAGACGATCGACTCACACGATACACATCTCTAGTAACGAGCTATATCAGAGGAACCTACAGCCGAAGGCACCACGGAGAGGTAAGGGGCAGGAGCAAGTTGGCATGTGCCGGCACCCTGCCAGCACGCGATTCCCTGCCGAGCGCCTCTAGCCCCGCCCCTGCCCCCAGACTGCCCTGCCATATCCCCACCCATTTCCCAAGGCCCTGGGGCCTTACATGCATCCTGGTGATTTATGTGCTGGCTGGCCTTTGAAATTGTCCCAATGCTCGTAAGCCTGGCCACGCACATAAATCCCTGGGATTTATGAGCATAGGGCTGGATTTAAAAGCCTTATGCATATAGGGGGGGGTGGTATGCGCACCGGGCCTATTTTATAAGGCTGGGCGACGCGCATAAAACCCCGGGACGCGTCTAAGTCCTGGGGCTTTACAAAGGGGCGGTCCAGGGGCGGGGTGGGGGCAGGGCCAGAGGCCTCCGGCACAGAAGCCATTTGCCACTGTGTCGGAGGATCGCATGCCAGCAAGCTGCCAGCACTCACAACTTATGAGTAAATTATAAAGAATTGGGGGTTAGGATAGGACTAGGGGATGGGAGGCTTAGGGGAAAGTTTAAGGGGGAGGAAACAGGAGAAGGCTGCGGGCGTCGGCGCGCACAGGTGCACATGTACACCCTGGGTATGTTTGAAAATTTACCTCATAAGGTTTGAAAATTTACCCCTATGGCTTTTAATTTGAATTAATATTTTTATTTTTGCATTCCTTTTATTTCTCTCATTGTTTTGATAAGTTGTTTTATGTTAGTTATATTTATTGTTTATTTTAGGATTGTGTGTTTATTGTTTTATGTTTTAAATTTTATGTTATTCTGCTAAACACCATGATGGTGTTTTATTGAATGGCAGTATATTAAATAAATAAATATATTAAATATTTTTTTATCAGACCAGCAGCTATCTTTATATTTTTCTGCCAATTTCTTGGTCTCTGATTGCATCTCTTGGTATCTGATGATTTCTGTTTTTCTGTTATAGCATGTATAATAGTCACTTTGTACTTGATACTTCTTTTAGGCATGCTTGTCCTTGTGGCTTTCTACTTTGTTTCAAATAAAATGAAAGAGCAATGAATTTTTTTTCATTGTTTCATTGCAACAAAACGAAATAGCGCTGCCAATGAAAAATATTTAAATTTTTGCCTTAGTTTCATTTGATTGTCATTAAAGATTATGGGAAAAGCATTAAGCAAAAAATACATAAATAATAAACCAATAGAGAGCAATCCAACAGCAACAAAAAGAAAAACCTAAGATAGTGAGTGGATGGTATAGAAAATAGTACATGTAAAAAATATTTATATATTATAAAGAAATATATTGAAACAATTTAATAAACAATGTCTTGAAAAAATCTGAGGTGGGCCATGTTTGGAATCTGGGACATCATAGAGTCCACTCCAAAGTAAACATATTGTATGTTCAACTGTAAAAACAAGGGTTCATTCCTTGGTGTTCAAAACTATTATGCAAGGCCTGCTGCATCTTTTCTACACTGTGAATGTTGGGTGTTTTGAATGAACGTCCTCTTTGTGCTGTGCAGAACAAAGCTATATAAATTTAAAATAGCTCTAGAAGATGGTTGTTTTTTTAAAACCAGAGAACTGTTATTATTTGGTACTTTTGAAGAGCCGTGACAGCCCATGTGTAATGGTATTTTTCACGATCTTTTATCAACTTCTGGAATCAGTTTTATATACATACAGATGTATGTGTTTATTGTATTATCTACATGTATGTATAATAACAGAGGCGGAAAAAATGCTATCTACACATTAAATATTTTTTGCTCAAAAAAGTAGTAGCAACAAAAAATTTGCATCCAACATCGATGTAGCCAAACATTTATTGCTTACTTATAAAAGTGCCACCCCACAAAACCTTTGAACACTGAATAATTTTTAAAATTTTAAATTTAAGTAGGCGAGCATTAAATGGACCAGCCAAAAGTAAAGCTCAAACTTCTGACTTACGTCCAGACCATCAGCATGTGCCCTCATTCTCCTGATGTTTTTCATTAAATTTTCAATGCAATATAAATGCAAACTATGGGCTGGATTCATCATTCTTCGCAGAAAATAAGATTCCCATGAAAAAGGGGGCGGGGAGAAGGGGGCGGGCCGTGAAAGGTCACAGCTGTTCGCACCGCGATGCGGCCGGCTGCAGCCTTTCACACAAATAGCACCCAACGTAAAAGGTGGTGCTATTCGCTGTGTGCTACTGCCAGCGATAATGTTCCTCACATTATCGCTGGCAGCGGTGCCAGCAGCCGACTCCTCCACCTCCCCACCCCGACTCCTAGCCTCCAGCAATTTGCATCTATCGCACACGATAAACGTTTAGAAAATGACCCCCTATATTGTGGTATCTTTTCCATCTAAAGGAACTTTGATGAGCTGGGAATGGTTTCATAAAATGAGATTTTTTTCACCACTTTACTAGAAAATAAGATAAGTACATATTGACACATTTTTACTTTTGTGGTTGTTTGGGACATTATCAAATTTTGTTTGTGAAGATACATGTTGGTTTTATGGAACATAGTAGTTTCCATCAATATTGTATTGAAAATGTAATGAAAAAAAATCAGGATAATGAGGGCACGTGATGATAGTCAGGACATAGGGTCAGACGTTGAGTTTTTACTTTGGTTGGTCCATTTGATGCCTTTCTACTTAATACAAAAATTAAAAAAATATTCAGTGTTTAAAGTTTCTCCTCTGGCAGTTTTATATAGTAAGCAATAAATGTTTCGGTACATGGACGTGGATACAATTTTTTTGTTGCTACTATTTTTTTGGGTAAAACATATTGTTTTATTTATTCATGAATGTGTGTCTATTGTAAAAGTTCTTGTAATAAATACATTTTAATGATGCTTATGTTTAATAGTGTGTTTTAATTAATTATTTTAATTATCCTTTGCTTATTAATTTGTTTCAATATATTACATATTATATAATAAGTGATTTTTTTATATGTACTTATTCTCTATATACCATCCGATCACTATCCCTTGGAAGCATTAAGCAATGTATTTTATTTCTTAGACAGCCTGCAGACAGTGGTGCATGGGACAAGGACTAGTACCAACTACTTGCAAGCAGTTTTTCAACAAGTCTGACTTGGCTTGTCTCTTTCTTTTCATTTTTTTTTATTTCTGGTGGAAAGCGAAACAAAAAGTTAAATTTGAACAGACATGGTTTTCATTCAGTTGTGTTTAATTGATTTCAGACTATTTGGGTTTGAGTTTTGCCTATTGGGTTTGGATGACAACTTACCCTCCCTCAGTGCCTCTACTTTACTTTTCTTATGGAAAGCTGTGTTAACTGTGAAAAGATGTAGTTTGATTCTTTGGCTGAAGGCCATACTCCCTGATGCCAGGATGTGGTGCAGACAAATGCATAGCCTGTTGAAAATGGAATGATTGTCTGTTTTGAATGCTTCCCTGCTCAAATGAAAGACATTTCGTAAGGTTTGGGAGCCATATTAGAAATGACTTGGTTAACCCTTTACAAATCTGATGCAGATATGCTGACCAATGTTAAGATGGGGAGGGAGGGAGGAAGGACCGGGATGGGGAGTGTGTATATAATGTCAATGTTGACCTAAGGTTTTTTTTTTCTTTGCTGTACACTGTTGTATCTTGATATGATTTTATATACTGTTCTGTTTATATATGTTAGCATTACATAAGAACATAAGTACATAAGAAATGCCATATTGGGTCAGACCAAGGGTCCATCAAGCCCAGTATCCTATTTCCAACAGTGGCCAATCCAAGTCACAAGTACCTGGCAAATACCCAAACATTAGATAGATCACAAGCTACTATTGCTTATGAATTACTATAATAGCAGTTTATGGAATTATCCTCTAGGAACTTCTCTAAACCTTTTTTTAAGCCAGTTACACTGGCAATGAATTCCAGAGCTTAACCATGCACTGAGGGGCAAATCTTTAAACTTACGCAAGGGCGCAGATTTGTTCTCGTAACCCGGCGCGAACAAATCTACGCCTGATTTTATAACATGTGCGGGCTGCTGCGCGCATGTTATAATATCCAGGGTCGGCGCGCGCAGGGGGGTGCACAATTGTGCAACCTGCGCGTGCCGAGCCGAGCAGCCTGCCTCCGTTCCCTTCGAGGCCGTTCCGAAATCAGAGCTGCCTCGGAGGAACCTTTTTTTTTGGTCCCCCCACCTTTCCCTCCCTTCCCCTATCTAACCTACCACCCAGCCCTAACTAAATTCTCCCCCCCTACCTTATTTCATGGAGTTATGCCTGCCTCTGGCAGGCGTAATTTGCACGCACCGCTTGCTCCCTGCCCCGGTACAAGCCGTTGTGCTGGAGCACTCGACCCCACCCCAGCCTGCCGTCACACTTCTGGCCCCGCCCATGGACCATCCAAGGACCGCCGCCATGCCCTCGGGCACACACCTGGCCCGCCACCAAGCCCCCAGACATGTCCCCAACCTGCCTCCACGCCCTGGACACGCCCCCGGCCAGCCCCTTATTCGAAGCCCCTGGGCTTATGCGTAGGGGGAGGCAGGGGTAGGTTTTCGGGGCTTGCGCGCGTATCTTACATGCGCAACCTTTGAAAATCTACTCCTGAGTGAAAAAGAATTTTCTTCGATTTGTTTTAAATGAGCTACTTGCTAACTTCATGGAGTGCCCCTGGTCCTTTTATTATCTGAGAGAGTAAATAACCAATTTACATTAAGAACATAAGAACATAAGAAAATGCCATACTGGGTCAGACCAAGGGTCCATCAAGGCCAGCATCCTGTTTCCAACAGTGGCCAATCCAGGCCATAAGAACCTGACAAGTACCCAAAAACTAAGTTTATTCCATGTTACCAATGCTAATGGCAGTGGCTATTCTCTAAGGGGCGGATTTTAAAAGGCGCGCGAATAGCCTACTTTTGTTTGCGCTCCAGGCGCAAACAAAAGTACGCTGGATTTTAGTAGATACGCGCCGAGCCGCGCGTATCCACTAAAATCCTGGATCGGCGTGCGCAAGGCTATGAATTTTGTATAGCCGGCGCGCGCCGAGCCGCGCAGCCTACCCCGTTCCCTCCGAGGCCGCTCCGAAATCGGAGCGGCCTCGGAGGGAACTTTCCTTTGCCCTCCCCTCACCTTCCCCTCCCTTCCCCTACCTAACCCACCCGCCCGGCCCTGTCTAAACCCCCCCCTTACCTTTGTCGGGGGATTTACGCCTCCCTCCGGGAGGCGTAAATCCCCGCGCGCCAGCGGGCCTCCTGCGCGCCGGGCCGCGACCTGGGGGCGGGTACGGAGGGCGGGCCATGCCCCCGGGCCGTAGCCACGCCCCCGTACCCGCCCCCAAAACGCTGCCGACACGCCCCCCGAAACGCCGCGACGACCGGGCCCGCCCCCCGACACGCCCCCCCTCCGAGAACCCCGGGACTTACGCGAGTCCCGGGGCTCTGCGCGCGCCGGGAGGCCTATGTAAAATAGGCTTCCCGGCGCGCAGGGCCCTGCTCGCGTAAATCCGCCCGGTTTTGGGCGGATTTACGCGAGCAGGGCTCTGAAAATCCGCCCCTAAGTGTTCAAGTCCTTTCATGATTTTGTAGACCTCTATCATATCCCGCCTCAGTCATCCCTTCTCTAAACTGAACAGCCCTAACTTCTTTAGCCTTTCCTCATAGGGCAGCCATTCCATGCCCCTTATCATTTTGGATGCCTTTCTCTGTACTTTCTCCAGTGAAGCCAAATAAAATACAATGTGCACTTTGCATTGAACAAAATTGCAACCAATCTTCCAATTAATCCCTAAAAAAAAAAACAAAGAGAAAATAGAATGCTAGGAATTATTCAGAAAGCAAGGAACAAAACTGAGAATTTTAGAATGCTTCTGTATAGATCTACAGTGCGAATATTCTTTGAATATTGCATACATTTTTGGTCAACCCATCTTAAAAAATACGTAGAAGTGATAAAAAGGTAAATAGAATGGCAACTAAAATGATATAGGGGTTGGAATGGCTCCCTTATGAAGAAAAGCTCAACAGGTTAGGACACTTTGGTTTGGAGAAGAGACGACTGAGAGGGGATATCATAGAGGTTCATAAAATCATCAGTGGAGTGGAAAAGATAAAAAGGGAATAGTTATTTGCTCTTTCATATAGTACAAGGACTAGGAAATACTCCATGAAACTAATAAATAGCAGATTTAAAACAAATTGGAAAAAGTACATTTTTACTAAATGCACAATTAAGCAATGGAATTTATTGCTGGAGGATATGGTCAAAGTATCTAGCATAGCTGAGTTTAAGAACATAAGAACATAAGAAATTGTCATGCTGGGTCAGACCAAGGGTCCATCAAGCCCAGCATCCTGTTTCCAACAGAGGCCAAACCAGGCCACAAGAACCTGGCAATTACCCAAACACCAAGAAGGTCCCATGCCACTGATGCAATTAATAGCAGTGGCTATTCCCTAAGTAAACTTGATTAATAGCAGTTAATGGACTTCTCCTCCAAGAACTTATCCAAACCGTTTTTGAACCCAGCTACACTAACTGCACTAACCACATCCTCTGGCAACAAATTCCAGAGCTTAAAAGGGGTTTGGACACAATCTTGGAAGAAGTAGTCACTGCTTATCTCTGGGAGTGGATAAGAAGATCTGGATGTGATTGCATCTGATGATCTTAAAGTTGCCAAACAGGGAGATAAATTAATGGGAAAAGCCAGAAAGATGCTTGGCTACATAGAAAGAGGAGTGGTCAACAGAAAAAGGGAGATGATGTTTTATTTATTTTATGTATTTAGATTTTTTTGTACATTCTGCTTTTCGCACTTTTTTTCAGCACTTCAGAGTGGATTACATTCAGGTACTGTAGGTATTTCCCTATCCCCAGAGTGCTTATAATCTAAAAGGGTTATTTTCTAAAGACTTATCGCATGTAATACGGCTGTATCGTGTGAGATAAGTCTCTATCGCACGCGAAAAGACCCTTTTCACGTATGATAGCATGTAAAATCGATTCGAGGCGGAGTCGGGGCGGCGAGGGGAGGAGTCAGGGCGGCAAGGGGAGGAGTCGGTGCGGCAAGGGGGTGGACCTGGCGGCGTCTTCGCTGGCTGCGATAAGGTTAGTAACGTTATCGTCGCCAGTAGCACGGCGAATAGCACCATCTTTCACAGTGGCGCTATTCAGTGCGAAAGCCGGCAGCGAAGACACCACGGTGGTGCGAAGGCTGCCGGCTTTTGCAGGCCCGCCCCCCTTCGCCCTCCGCCCCCCGTTTTCACTGGATTCATCATTCAGCAATGAATGATGAATCCAGGCCTACGTTTGTACCTGAAGCAATGGAGGGTAAAGTGATATTGCCCCTGTATAGGTCCCTGGTGAGACCTCATTTGGAAACTGTGTATAGTTCTGGAGATCACACCTTGAAAAGGATATAGACCTGTTGGAGTCGGTCCCAAGGGTGGCTACTGAAATGGTCTGTGGTCTTTGTTCTAAAGAATATGGGAAAGACTAACAGGTCTAAACATATATACCCTAGAAGAAAAGCAAGACGGGGAGATATTAGAGGCATTTAAATATCTCAAAGATTTTCCATGCACAGGAGCTGAGCCCCTTTCATTGTTAAGGAAGATCTAGACAAGGGGTCATGGGATGAGAATGAAAGGGGGATAGACTCAGGAGTAATCTTAGGAAATATTTCTTTACAGAGAGGGTGGTGGATGAATGGATCAGCCTCCTAGTGAAGGTGGTGGAAAGAAAAACAGTATCTGAATTCAAGAAAGCACGAGATAAATACAGGGGATCTCTGAGGGAGTGATGGGAATTGTGAAACTAAATTAGTGGGGCAGATGGGCAGACTAGATAGGCCATATGGTATTTTCTGTCATCGTGTTTCTATGTTTTTGCTCCTTGGATTTTGCCAGACCCTTATTAAATAAACATACAGATGCTTACTGTGACTCCAACATCGCTCTAAGCTTCAACGGCAAGAGGAAATGTGGAAAAAAGGATTTGCTATCACAAAGAGGGGAGTAGCTGGCTTGTTACGGCAGTTACTACCCCAAACCAAATAAGCCTAATACTTCACTTTCCAAGCATATACAGCATAGTTCTCTGCTTCAACGGCAGGGGAGAAGAAAAGAGGGTTCGCACTCACAAAGCGGGGAGTAGCTGGCTTATTACGGCGGTTACTACCCCAAACCAAATGTGCCTGATACTTCGCTTTCGATGCATATCCAGCATGGCTCTCTGCTTCATGGCATGGGAGAGGCTGATACATCAAGCATTTCCAGCATAGCTCTCTGCTTCAACAGCAGGGGAATAAGAAAAGCTGAGGCTTCACGCATATCCAGAATAGCTTCAACTACAGGGGAGAAGAAAAAAAAAAAAAAAAAAGGATTCGCACTCACAAAGCAGGGAGTAGCTGGCTTGTTACGGCGGTTACTACCCTAAACCAAAAGGGCCTGATACTTCACTTTCAATGCATAACCAGCATGGCTCTCCGCTTCAACGGCAGGAGAGAAGAAAAACAACCAATAGGGGCTGTATGACATAGTCTGGGTAAAGGGAATAAACATGGGTGTAGCTTGCTTATTGCAGCAGTTACTACCCCTACTACCCCTAACTAATCAAGCTAGGTATTTCACTTGGATGCAGCTCCATCACTGCTCTCTACATTAATGGTGGGGGTGGAAGGGAAATAGAACCAAGAGTTAAGAGAAAATGATAAGTATGAGAGAAAAAAATGTGTGAAGCTTGCTGGGCAGACTGGATGGGCCGTTTGGTCTTCTTCTGCCGTCATTTCTATGTTTCTATGTTTCTATGTTACTTCCTAGAGATCTGGATTGGCCATTGTCGCTCACGGACCCCGCTGGACTTTTGGCAAGTCTTGTGGGAGTCAGGAGGGTCCCCCAAGACTTGCCAAAAGTCCCTGGTGGTCCAGCAGGGGTCCGGAAGCGATCTCCTGCACTCGGGCCGTCGGCAGCCAGTAATCAAAATGGTGCCGATAGCCTTTGCACTTACTATGTCACAGGGGCTACCGGTGCCATTGGTCAGCCCCTGTCACATGGTAGGAGCACAAGATGGCGCAGATTCGTAGGAAACGAATTCACACCGCTAGTGGAAAGTTACTAGGCCATCTTTAAAACAGTGTTATGCAGAACTATTTGGAAAAGCAGCACCCATTAATGTTGGTTTCAGGAGAGGTTGCTACTAGCAGCAGCAGCAGAAAATACACAGAAAAGGAGAAATCTGTCACCCAAGCTGACCACCCCAGACCCTTCCCCCAGTGAGATCACAGACCAGTAACACCCACCCTACCATCAGCGACAAGCCAACATGGAGCAGAAGAGGTGGTGTTCTGCATCACAGTCCCAGAGCAAGAGGCAGGTAGCATCATAGATGGTGACATGATGCATCAGGGAAATGACTGCCCTGAGTGACCAGCCCTGCATGTCATTGGAAACAAGGGATTTAAGTGGCTGCTCCAGCTATTAGCATCTGATTACAAAGTTCCCTCCAGGGCAACTTTTATTGCGCGCATAATCCCCACTAATGGGTACATTTTTAATTGCCAGCGTGCGCAAATCCCGGCAGATACGCACGTGGCCGGGCTGTGCACGCGCCAAGCACATTTTAGAAATGGCCCGGCCACGCGCGTATCTGTCGGTATGCATAGGAGTGCTGGCAGAACCAAAATGGGCAGGCCAAGGCAGGTTCTGGGCGGGGGCTGGCCTGACAATGTCATTAGACACTGTCCTGGAGAGGTGTGCGCCAGCAGCCGGCCAGCGTGCAGAACTTACTTCCCCTCCGAAGAGGAAGTAAGTACTGCAGCAAAAAAAGAAAAGGATAGTTAGGGAAGGTTTAGGGGTCGAGGAGGAGGGGGGAAAGGGAGGCAAAGTAGGTAAGGTGATAGGGAAGTTCTCTCCCAGTCCGCTTGTTAATTGGAGAGGACTGGGGGGAACTGGGAATGTGCCAATCGCTTTGCAGCGCGTATCTTTTTGAAATCACCCCCCCCTGCGCGCGCGAATCGCAGCCTGCCCGCACATGCACGTGCCAATATTAAAATCGGGTGCGCATGTAGGCGCAGATATCGTATGTTATAAAATCGGCGCGTCCATGTGCATGTGCCGGCAACTGCGCACACATGGACATGCACGCATGTTTTTAAATCTACCCCTTTGAACACCTAGATGGCAACTTTTGTAAGGTGCGCGAGCGCACATGTGCACACGTTCATCGTCCCACGTCCAGAGACCCATCCATTTTATAATGTACGCGTGTATATGCATGCATGCATGTTATAAAATAGGCTGGATACGCATACATGCGTGCACTATTTTAAATGGACGCACGCATGTGCGCACAAATGCATCTACCGTGTAAGTGGGGGAATTTTAAAAGGGACACATGCCGACGCCATATCTACTTTCCCCAGTTCTTTCCCAGTTCACCCACTTAAGAGATAGGACTTCCAAACCCCATAGTTCAATAGCCTCCCTTCCCCCCTGTTAGCCCTGCCCTTAAAACCCCACTGACTAGTCTAAATTTGTTTTGTTATAATACTTACACGCCATGCATAGCAGAAGCAAATTTACGCAGCTGGGAACCCCGGCGCGTGCAAGGACGCGTGAGTATTTTTGCACACATTTCTTAGCCGGCCCCAACATGCCCATGCCCTGCCCAGAACTTGCCCACATTCCACCCTTTTTTAGAAACTTTTCATTTGTGCGTGCAGCGGGAGATGCGCACGTCCATGGACGGCTTATACGCAGACTAACTTGTGTGCATATCTCCCGGTTTTGGCGCGTGCAGGGCTTTTAAAATTCACCTTTATGTGCCAAGCCCGAATGTAAGTGCGCCTGGCCCAAGCAGAGGGGAGTATCATCTATTTCACCAGCTACATCGGAACCAGCCAGAACACTATACAGACCTATGTCTCCCAGGTGGCACACTGGCGGCAGCTGGACGAGACAGGGGCAGACAAGAGCTCTAGGGGGTGCAGCAGCAGGGTACGATTGATGGACCAGAGCCATACCTTGGCCCATATCTTAGGGAGATGACAGAGGGGTGGCTAGGACAGAGAGACAGGAATATTTCTGGGGGGGAGGTCCCATTTCTGAATATAGCAGCAACATTATCAGGACAATGAATCACGAGGTCTTCCTGGTGATTTGATGCTTTGCACAGCACTTGGTGTACCTAGCACTAAGGGACAAGGGAGGCAGCAGCTTTGTCCTGCAGGATCTGTAGGGACCTTCGTTTTCAGTTTATATTTTATTTTTCCTGAAAATGTGTCAGTGCTTATTTCAACAAGAACAAAAATGGGAGAAATCAGTGTAAGAAAATGACTTGTCCTGGTAAATATCATTTTTGTTCATGTTGTAATAAACGCTGATAAATTTCCAGGAAACAGAGAAAAAAAGGTGAAAATAAAAGTATCTAAGGCTCTTACAGAGATGTGCAGGACAATAGTGGGGCATTTTAACTAAAGCTTGAAAGGTGAGCAGCAGCTTTGGCAGAAGCAGAAAGCAGTGGACGCACTTCTGTTCCACTTTATTCAGGATCTGGGCACCAGGTGGAATTTCACTTCCCTAATGATGCAGTGGTTAGTGGAACAAGAGACACCCCTGGGGATGCTAATATGGTCCCCCTTTGGTCCAGACGATGAATTACCCCTATGCTTGGGGTGAGGAGTACCACAAAAGAAATTATATTTACTAATACCGTATGCTTTATCTCGGTGTGGTGAAGGTCCTGCTGACCCTGCTCCGCTACTAGGACAAAGGCAAAGAGCTAGGCAGAGACAGAGGAAACCTAGGGCCTATTTCAGTCCAAGTCGAAACAGACCTGGGGGAGGAAACCTAGGGCCTATTTCAGTCCAAGTCGAAACAGACCTGGGGGAGGAAACCTAGGGCCTATTTCAGTCCAAGTCGAAACAGACCTGGGGGAGGAAACCTAGGGCCTATTTCAGTCCAAGTCGAAACAGACCTGGGGGAGGAAACCTAGGGCCTATTTCAGTCCAAGTCGAAACAGACCTGGGGGAGGAAACCTAGGGCCTATTTCAGTCCAAGTCGAAACAGACCTGGGGGAGGAAACCTAGGGACCAGGAACAGTCCTTCAGTACTACAAGTCCCAGGTTCCCCTGTGCTGAGAAAGGATTAATCTCTAAGCCCTGGGTTCCTAGGGATCCGGCAGGGAGGGGCGAGGCAGCTCCAGATTGGGAAGATGTGCTGCATGGAGGGGGTGGGATCCCTTCTTAAACACGGGAAGGAGAAGCAGCAGAGCTTGGAACCAGAAACTATGGAAATTGAGGAAAGAGGGGAGCCCTAAGACAACCCTGAACTCATGGATACCTCATAATACTTTTAGAGGAGGTAGGCCCCAGCTGGGGGATTAGTACAAAGCTCTTTCATAGGGAAAAAGGAAAAAAAACAAAAAAAACCAGGTAGCCCAGGCCTGCGCCACACCAAAGTGGATTTCATAGGAGGAGAGGAAGGTTGAAATCCCCAGCAGCATTATACTGCTGAAGAGGCTTGTTAACAAACGTGACTGTTAAAGAGAAGGCTGGAAAAAAAAAAAACTGCTGGCAATCTGACAATGTGGTGAGAAAGCCTTTGTAAGGATATTTTTTTTGTTTGTTTGGACTCTGTTTTACTCATAGAGACTGAAAGGGACAGCAATCACCTGGGTGTGTTTATTACAGCTGCAGCAAGTGAGCAGGGAACTGGCTACGTGCAAGGATTTTTTGGACTGAAAGCCCTAGCAATCATTGGAGCTTTGCCAACTGGTATTGCAACCTTTACTCAGTTTTTTGGGGGGTTTTTTCCCCTCAGATTGGGGTGAGAGGAGAACCAGGGTTTGCCTCAGCTTCCTGGTTACCCCCTCAATGTTTGCTGCTTTTTTTTTCTCCCTTTCGTCAGTGACTGGAGTTGCAAAAGGGAGGCAACGAAACGGCACGAGCAGCGGCTTATCCTCTGCATTGTTTTGGGACGGGGTCCTCGCTTAGGTTTGGGAAAAGACAGGCCAGGGCCCAGGCTTACAGTGAGCTTGGACACTGTTGGAAGTTTTTTTTGGGAGGGTTGGAGGCTAACGCCACTTTGGAGGCAGGAGGGCAAGAGACTACAGGCTGTTTCTTCAGGATACCCACTGCAGGCGCCAGAGGCCAAGCTAATCAGAGTAAGCACCGCTCCAGCCCAGGAGACCAGAGAGCTGAGACTGCTACACTCGGGTTTGTCGTCTGAGTGGGGCTTCAGGCAGGGTTCCGGTCAGTCCAATACCACAGTTCTGTGCCCTTCCCAAGCAACCTCTCACTTGTGGCACACCAGAGCAGATAAACTCATCACTCCAGAATAAAACATTAATTAACCCTTTTGTTAGTATTGTGTAAGTAGACAGTAAATCCAACCAGTACATTAAATGGGAAAAGTACAGTAGTGAAGTACAATAAAGACTTGCCGTTTTCTTATTTTAAATCGAGCAATGCGAAAATAACACTGGGTGTGGCCTGTTAGCCAAGGCAAACAACATACTCTTATGAATAGTAAAAAAAAAAAATAATAATAGGGAATGCTAATAGAGAAAGGGGGGGTGGGGGGAAGCAGTGAACAGGGGTGGTTCTAAAATGAGGCAGGGTGAGGCGGCCGCTTCAGGCGGCAAAAACTGCCTCCCCAAACTCCTTAAACGGCCGCCTCACCCTGCTGCCAAATCGACAAAGGACCCACGGGCCTCCGGTGGAAAAGCCCTGGAGGAGACCCCGGCTGCGCAGAATTCCGTCCTCTCCTCCGCTTCTCTCGCCCTGGCTGAAGGTGGAACTGTGGTCCTCTATCCCCAGTGGGGCAGATTGGCCTATCGGGTCTTCGGGCATGCCCTGGTGGGCCGGTCAGCCCAATCATGTCGTTGGTGTTGGTCACCCCATGCCAGTGGAGTCACTGTGCCTAACACCACCCCCCAAGCAGCTTTTCTCTTTGTCCAAGGCTGCCTTTTCATGTTCAGCCCACAGGCAGTATGGGCTCCTCCCCTACGCAGTACTGTGGCGGCAGGAATCACTCTGGCCACTTCCTCTTGCAGCCTGCCTCTGTCATCCTCGCCGTTGCGGTGGAAAAAATAACTGCTCTGCTGCGGGCCGCTGGTGAGACCATAGTCAGTTGCTGTGGGCCACCATAGGAGCCCAGGCGGGAGCTGATAACTGGGGGCTGCTGGCAGGTCCCGCAACAGTATTATGTATTTTTTTTCCAGCTCCCAGAGGCTTTCCTTATGTTTTGATTCACGCAGCGACGGCAGCAGTAAAATGGCTATATGGGCCTGCTCTCGCTTCTTTCCTTTCCTCTGCGGCAACGGGAAGTATTCCCACTGCCTCCGAATACCTGCCTCCTCTGCCGGAAACAGGAATACACAAACCTCCCAGTGTTACCTCACTGCAGGCTGATGCTGCTTCTAGGCTCGACTGCCTTCATGCTCGGCCACTACAAAAAAAACTACCAGTGCCCCCCTTGCCAGCATCTGGGCCTTCCAGCCTTTCCCTACCATAGGGGACGCCAACTCAGAACGTATTCTTTTGAGGTCCTGCCTGAATATTCCCTGACTACAAATGTAAAAGATGTTTTTTTAACTTATTCTAAGGCAGAGTGAGTCACTGAGCATATATGAGCCGGAGTGAATGTTGAGCATGTGTGAGCCTGTGTGTCACTGAGCATGTGTGAGTGAGTGAGCATGTTTGAGAGCATGAGAGTGCATTAGTAAGTCAGTGAGCATGCATGAGTGCATGTGTGAGTTGGCATGTGTGAGAGCCCGTGCGTTTGTGAGGGTGCATGTGACAGAGTATATACAAGAATGAACATGTGTGTGTATATAAGAGAAAAGAGTTTGTGTGCACCCCTGTGCCCGCCTGATCCATGACAAACTCAGGATGATAGGAATCAGAAGTTCCCAGGTATAAAGAGCGTGGGATTTTTAATCCTTATGATGTTAAATGTCTGCTGTTTTAAAATATTTTCTTGGTTCCCAATTACTGGATGTTCTATTTGTCAGCTGTTTTGCAACATTATTTTTAGTATGGTTTTTCTATTATGGTTGAAGTTTTATATTTTTTGAATTTGTTTGATATTTTATGAGGAAACATCATGATTCTGTTTTTCCATTGTTGCATTAGTTTGTTGCGGTTTCCAGTTCAGCTTTTATCTGCATGTTTCTGTTTATACCTTATGGTCTTTTTATTCTGTATTTGAGGGGTTATTAGAGTTCTGCATGTGTAACAAAGCTTAAGTATTCTGCTAGCATGTAGTTTTTGTTTAGGGATCTATAACAGTCTGACTTGTTTTCTTTTCCCAATAGGACATGTATTGATGTTTGAGTATGGTGTAATATTTACCATGTTGACTTTCTATAGTGTTGTAACTCTTTGCATACTAGCAGTTAGTGCTATTTTAGTGTCAAGGTTTACTGTATTGTAATTGTAATTCAGTTTACCCAAGGCTTTCAGAGGTCCAGGCCCAACTCAACAAGTGTTACAACAAGCCTACTGCCATGAGAACAGAAGTGCCATGCTGGCTCAGACCAAAGGTCCATCAAGCCCAGCATCTTGTTTCACACTAGTGGCCAGTCCCTAAAAATAGATTCAGTTTCTTGCTGCCAACTCCCTGAGACAAATGGTGGGTTTCCCTGAATCACCTAGTTATTAATTATGGACTTTTCTTCCATGAACTTGTCTCTTTAAATTCAGTTATGCTGGCTGTCTTGATCCCATCCTCCGGCAATGAATTCCATTGATATGGACATATGTGCATCGAGTGAAAAAAGACCATTGAGGCAGGATATGATTGAGGACTACAAAATTGTGAGTGGAGCAGAACAGGTAAATAAGGAGCAACTATTTACCCTTTCAAATAACATTAGGACTAGGGGATACTCGCTGAAACTAACAGTGGTGGTTATTCGTAATGCAGAATCCATTATCGTGTATGTAAAATTAGGGTTATTTTTCCCTATGTGCATTGCTTTGCTTTTGCCATTCAATGCCCAGTTCTCCAGTCTTACAAAGTTGTTCTGTAGTTCCTTACAATCTGCCTGTGTTTTAATTATCCTGAATATTTGTGTGTAATCTTCATATTTGTTCACTTCACTCATCGTTCCCCTTTCTAGATCATTAATGAACAAGTTGAACAACACTGGTCCCAGGACAGATTTTTGGGGCACTCCATGATTCACCTTTTCTCCACTGGGATATCTGACTATTTACCCCTACTCTGTTTCCTGTCTTTTAACCGGTTACCAATCCACATCATGACAACACCTTCTATTCCAAGGCTTTTTAGTTTATTGAGGTCCTAAAACGCCAATACACCTACTATTAGGAAAACAGAAAAAGCCAAGCTGCTATAGATCCCTACACACTAGCAGAATACATTAACTCATTCCACATGTAAAATACAAACAGACCCTCACCAAATGCAGAATAAAGTGACCATAAAATAGTATTTCAAATGTGCAGACAAAATCTGAATTGTAAATTGCAACCAGCCAGACTATGTATGCAGTGTAACAATGGAAAAACTGAAACATTACAATTCCTCGTAAAACATCAAACAATAAATTCAGGAAATATAAAGCATCAATAGAAGTAAAAAAAAAAAAACCTAATAAAAAGAATATCATCCAATAATTTAAAAACTCTTATACATTTTCCAAAGACCAATAGAATATTTCAAAACAGCAGACACAAACACTGCCGAATATTAAAACTTGAAAAGGATTTAAAAAAAAAAAAAATCCCTTGCTGTCCATACCTGGGATTTTTTGATTTCCAGATGCCCTGAGATTCTCGTGGATTAGCAGGGAAGAGGAGAGGGGTTGTAGCTCACAGTCTTTCTCCTCTTTCTCATATTGTATATACACACACATGATGAATCACAGAACATGCTATCTCTCTCTAACACACACACTGGTACATAGACATGCTCTCACACACATTGATATGCCCTCTCACACATATGCACAGACAGATATGCTCTCATACATCCACACAGACGCACTCTCTCTTATTCACTTCCTCCCGCCTACCCATCAGAAAACGACCAGCGGCAGACTCCTCCTTCAGCCCCCCACGGCAGATGGGACTCTTCATCTTTCATGAGGCCACGAGGGCTGATGCTGCTCTGCTTCCTGCGCCTGGGGGGGGGGGGGGGGCACGGGGCGGGCATGCTGTTGTTACTGCGCTTCCTCCTGCGCTTGAACACTGCGCGTTTTTGGGGGACAATGTTGCCTCTGCCTGTGGTGGGGAACTCACTGTTCATTCCTTTGCTTCTGGCCATGAATGCATGGCCTCTCCTTCTTCCTGCCCACACGGACCCACCACTTTTTTTCTTCCAGGCCGCACGGCTGGGTAGAAGGAAAAACCATGTTGTCGCCGCCTCCAGACTGGTGGCACTCTAGGTGGCTGCCTGATTCACCTCGGGCTTCCACCGGCCCTGCTCAGGCTCCACTGGCATGAGGCAAAGAATCTGCTGCCTCAGTTCAAGGAGCTGCCCACCATGGCGGCGAAGTGTTTCCTTGTGGCCATTCTCCCTCTGAGTAGCTACTGGAACATGGCGACCACTGATTACTTTAAAATTGTGGTTAACAAGGAGCTGGTCATTTATGTGCTGAGCAAGCAAGCTGACAAGTATGTGCCATTGATGTCCTGGATAAATCCAGAGCAGAAGTAAAATACGCCAGCAAAATTCTCTCTCAGGCTGGACATGCCAAATAGCAAGAGTTGGAGATGGCTGCAGCTGATAAGAAAGTTTCCTTTACTTGCTTTTGCTCAGTAAAATCAATTCAGAGAAGAAGCAGTGAGAGATGGGGGGGGGGGCTGACCAAAAACTGGAAAAAACCCCATATATATATAAATTACTAAGGGCCTTGTTTACGAAGCTTTTTTTCCCATAGGCACAGAATGGTGAAAAAGCCTTAGTAAATCTGGTCCTGAAATTGTTGAAGATTTATGTATTTATTGATTATTTTATTGTATCCACTTTGATGTGACTGATTAGTGAAATGTGAGTAATCAAAAACTATTAAACTAATGGAACTGCCTGTCAAAAATGACAGGAAAAAGAGCTTCCCCCACCCTCTGCCCCCAGCACTCTTACTCCCCCTTCCCCAGACTGACTCCAGCACTCTTTCCCCCTTTTCCAAGCCTGATCCCAGCACTCTTTCCCCCTACCCTTCCCACTCCCACCCACGTTCTCTCCCTCCCTCTTGGGCTTCCCCTTTAAAAGACTCCATCAAGGGCCATGGAGGAAAACAGCTTTTCACCCCCTCCCCAGGTCCAAAATCAACAGTGCACAGAGCTGCCCCGTTATCCAGTTCCAGGAGGGAGACTTTTTTTGGCCAGTCCTGATTTTTGAGTTTATAACCCACTGCAGTGGGATATTTGTAGCCTCTGATTCTACCCACTGAAATCAGTGCTGCACATCACACAAAGCATCAAAATGGGGTTTGTCAGAAATCCAGGGCTGGCATAAAACCTCCCTCCTGGAGCTGGGTAACTTGGCAGAGGAGGGGATGAGAGGGGGATCTTCAGGCTTGCTTTCTTATTCCCGGCCATTATCAGCTCTTTGGGGAGAGAGTGGAGAGAGTGGGTTTGATTCCAGGGCCTGGCTGAGGATGGGGTCCTGGAATCAGCTAAGCCACAGCCTAAGCCTAGGCCCAGGCCTGACTCCAGGGGCCAGGTTCCAGTCATCAAGGTCCAGGCTTGTGCTTATACCTAGACTGAAAGGAGAGGCGGTGGGGAGTGCTGGAATTGGTGCCTTTTAGGTCAGAGGGACTTGCAGGGGAAAAGCGAGGCAGTGGGAGAGCCTTGACCTAGCTCCCACTGCCTGGGGGAATCAGGTACAGGGAGAGGTAGTCTGGAGCCTGCAGGGAGTGAGGCAGTATTCCTGGCCTCCAGCGCTGCAGTGGGAGCTGCAGCTGTGAGAGCAGCGTCAGGGGAGGGACCTACAAGGAGGGGAAGAGTGCATTGACAGAGAGGGATAGATAAAAGGGGGGAGGTGGAGGGGCAATTTGTTAAATGTACAGGTTTTGGGGCCAAAAGAATGGCACAGTTAGTGTAAGGCGGAGGTGAAGAGAGAAACCAGCAGAAACTGACACAGTATGGCAAAATGGTGAGTTTTCTGAGTGGTTTTCTTTTTTTTTTTTTTTTAGCATAATTGACAGAGAAGCCCTAGCAAATGATAAATTAAATTAATTTAAATGGCAATTCTACTGCGCTTAACAATTTGCAAAGCAATTCGCTCATGGAAGCAAAGGATGTTAATAGGAATTTGGAAATCTATTCCATATCCATTCACAGTTTCCTAGACTTGAAAATAGTGGTTGAATATGTGGGACTGGTGTACTGGGAATAAGTGTTTTCCACTACAAGCATCAGCTTCAGCAAAGACACAGCAAAGAAGAAGTCAATCTCCAAACCTGACTCCTGTTCCCTTCCTCCATTGACACCAAAGGGAAATTTTCATTTCATTTTTGTATACCTCCTTTCTCACCAAACATGGAACTCAAAGCAGTTTATAGAATCCAGGCCCTATATTCTGATCCTATGACACCAGTAATAGAAACATAGAAACATATAGAAACATAGAAATGATGGCAGAAGAAGACCAAATGGCCCATTGAGTCTGCCCAGCAAGCTACGCACTTTATCCATTTTTTTTCCCTTTTTCTCTCTCCCACCTGTTACTATTGGCTTCCAGTACCCTCCAGCCCTAATTCCCCTCCACCCAATTTAGAGAGCAGCTTTGAATCTGCATCCAAGTGACATCCAGCTCAATTGGGGGTAGCAACCACTGCAACAAGCAGGCCACCCCCTTGCCCCATACTCTTACCCACCCCTGTTTTTATTTTTTGTTTTGTTTTTTTTTGGAAATAGCAGCCCTCCATCCTTCCGCTCCGTGAAGGTGATACCTTGGTCCAACATTTTTCACCAAACCTCTACTTTTGGTTACAGCATATGATTAGTCTTTTGCTATTTTACCCAGAACCGATGACCGATTTGCATATCAGGTCTGCAACGGACCTCCATGGCAGTAGGGATGTGCAGCCTTAAAATATTTGTTTTGGATTGTTGGAGTATTATGTGGGTACCCCAATTCATTTCATTAGTTTTTGAAAGAGGAAAAAAGTGTTCGTTCATTCCATTTTTTAAAATTTTACATTGAAATCAATGGGACAAGGCCCCATTGACTTCACTGTAAAGTAAAAAAAACAGGTCACAAGTCACCGAAACCCAAACATGACATGGGACAAGGCTGGGACTCAAGTGCTGAGGCCCCAATTTAGGCCCAAGTTGGACACTGGGGCCCAGCCGAGGCTGGAACCTGGATGCTGAAGGCAGGACCCGGGTCTATGCCCGAGTTCGATGCTTAGGCCTGGCCAAATTTGGGTCCCAGCCACCAATGCCAAGCCTAAGTCCTAGATCTAGGCTTGAAGCTGGGACCTGGGCTGAGGCTGGGTCCTGGTCGCCGAGGCCTAGGCCCAGATCCCATGCTGGTGCTGGCCTGAACTGGGTCCCAATCAGAGGCCCAAGCCTAAGCCTGGGTCTGATGCAAAGCCTGGTTGAGGCTGGGTCCCAATCACAGAGACCAGGGCCTGGCCTGAAGCCAATGCCAATCGATGAGGTCTAGGCCTAGATCCGACTCTGGGGCCTGGCCAAGGCTGGATATAGGTCATTGTGGCCCACGCCTGTACCTAGGCCTAGACCTGACACCAGGGTCTGGCCAGTGGAAAGTTCTGGTCACTAAAATCCATGCCTAAGAACAAAGTCTAGGCCCGGGACTGACACCAGGGCCTGGCCAAGGCTAAGTTCCTGTCTCTGATGTCTGGGCCTCTATGCCTAGGCCCAATGCTTAGGCCTGGTTTGATTCCAGGGCCTGGCTGAAGATGGGTCCTGGTCATCTAAGCCACAGCCTAAGCCTAGGCCCAGGCCTGACTCCAGGGGCCAGCCAGGGCCAGGTTCCAGTCATCAAGGCCCAGGCTTGCGCTTATACCTAAACCCAACACCAGAATCCGGACCATGGCAGGATCCAGGTGGCTAAGACCCAGGCTTAGGCCCAGTACCAGAAGCCTGGGAGTAGGCCTTCCAATATCTTCATTTATTGATCCAGTGACTTAAAATGACGTCGTCTACTTGGACATGCAGCAGTGATATGGCAGCACCTTCCTCCAGGTAAGATGGTGCCATTTTGTTGTATGGTGCCTTGGCTGGGCCCTGGCATCAGACTTGGGCCTAGGCCATGATGACTGAGACTAGATCTCAGGATGGCCTAGATATATGGGCCTGGGCCTATGACTGGGCCCTGGCCCTGGGGATGGCTGAAACCTGGTCTCGCTGGAGGCCCATTTTTTAATTTTTGGTTTTAACCAATGAATATGAATATCTGAAAATGTACATGTATATTTGTCAGAGACCTATTTTCATTTCATTATCATTCCTATGAACCGAAAATAGGCTCATTCCTTGCATTTTTTTGCATTTATTCAAAATGAATGTATATTCCTATACATTATTTTGGAGAAATGATTGCTCTGGATTACCAACCAATATTGTTGGTTTCTTTTGCTCCACCTTTTGGTACGTTAAGGTATTCATGCCACTGTTGTTGTGCCCCTTTACCCCTCTTTTGATGCCTTGAGTTCTTCGTGCCATGATTTGGGCTGCTTTACCCCTCTCATGGTTCCTTGGGATATTCATGCCACTTTTTCTGACACTTTGTTCCTCTCATGGTGCCTTGTAATGTTTATGCCACTGTTTATCCTGCCTTGCTCCTCACTCGGTGTCTGGGGTGTTCACGTCACTGTGCCGCTTTGTTTCTTACTTCGTGTCATGGAGTTTTCATGCCACTGTTTGTTCTGGCTTTGCCTTTCTCATACTTTGGGGGTTTTATACCACTGTTTGTGCTGATTGCCACTCTTGCAGTGCCTTGGGATGCTGTTGCCTCTGCTGATGATAATGCCTGCCTATAAGAATCATAAAACCTGAATGGAAAAGCCCGGTGTTAGAGTTCAAGATAGGAAGCATTGCCTCCCCTATAGACTTTAATGGAAAATACATCATATTTTTCATTCTTTCATTGATTTAACTTGGGGAAACAATAGAAAAGGACACAAAATGCATACCCCTAAAGAACCCATAGGTTTTCACAGCGCACGATTTTAGCCAGGTTAAAGGGATGGCATTTTTTTTGGGTGGGATTAGGAAACAGCACACATACAATTTTCAAATGTATGCATGCTATTTCCCAGCACAAAATGTACATTTTTAAATGTATTTATTTAAAATTATGTAGAGCCCGCCCTGTTAAGGAACACACATTTTCTGTGTGCAAAACTCCTTGCTGCATCAAGAGTAAGTTTTGCGGGCAGAAAATGCAGGCTCAAGTGTAAGCAAAAAGGTGCGTTTCACCGAACGCATCTTTCTGCATCGGCCTGTTAGCAATTATCTTCAGTATTCACTAATCACTTCTCGCATTTACTTTCAGTATTCACTTTCATTCTTTATTTCAGCTTCACCTTCTTGGAGGAGCTGCCTGCCTGTTCCCATTAAATTTTGTTGGTGGACGCCAAATGCCATTATTTATTATTTTATATTTATATTTCTATGTTTTTTTTCCAATTATATTGTACACCGTTTTGATTAAACTCTGTTTGTAAAGGCGGTATATAAACATTTTTATATAAATAAGCGGCCCATTCTGGCTAAAAAAAGGAACTAAACACGTGAGTCCACGTCCCGTGGATTTTCACGTTTCAAAAGAGAATATCGCAGTCTGACCAATAAAACAAAATATCTTTAGATGTTAACGGGTGCCAGCTAATTTGCTGTGGATGCTGCTGAGGACGATAAATAAAAAAGAGAAGGTGAAAGTGAAGAGAGAGGAAATTCAGAGAATCGGTCTATTCAACAACATACGCTGCACAAGACAGCAAGGAATTACTGGCATGAAAACTACCAGTTTCCTTTAGCTCATCCTTACAAAACCAATTCCTATCAGGGGGTGGGGGATGATAAGGTTAGGTGAGAGAGGCCAGCAAAACTAGATGTGCAGCAACAGCCTGTGCTTTCTGGGGAAGAGAGGGCAGGCAGAGCAGGTTTTTTACAGCCCATTCAGCTGTGAACCTCCAGATGGTGTTCTTTTGGATGGCGTATATGTGCTCTCGAGAGGCTTCAACCCCTCCGTATCTCTACGTAGTTAAAGAGATCCTTGTATATTTTAAGCCTCTGTACCCCTTCCCCGCCCTACTCACCCTGCCTCTCCTCTACCCTCCTTTGCTAACCTTTGACCCCCCTTTTCCCTCTAATGCCGCCCGTTAAATCCTTCTAACCCCTCTTATCTCATATTTAAGTGAATACTGTTAAGCAAATGTCTCTCAACACCTCATTAGCTCTACAATCTGATTGTAACTGTACTTATCGTCAACTGTATATAGTTGCATCTATTTGTGTTTTTTTCACTCCTTCAGTCCAGCCTTGCCCTCCCCTCTAGCTCCCCCTCTCCCACCCTTCCGGTATCCTCGCTTCCCACTCCCCTCCCCTGTATTATTGCTCTATTGTGCTATTGTTTTATTATCTATTTATCTGTTTTACTGTTTTATTGTTACATTGTAACTTTCCTCCGTTTGAGTTTTTTGTAAACCGGCATGATGTGTTTCACGAATGTCGGTAAATAAAAGTTAATAAATAAATAAATAAATAAATAAATAAACTAAAAAGTCGTGGGATAGGAGGCGATGTCCTTTTGTGAATTGCAAGCTGGTTAACAGACAGGAAACAGAGAGTAGGATTAAATGGTCAGTTCTTGGTGGAAAAAGGTAAACAGTGAAATGCCTCAGGTATCTGTACTTGCACCGGTGCTTTTCAAGATATATATATATATATAAATGATCTGGAAAGGTATACGATGGGTGAGATAACAAATTTGCAGATGACAAAATTATTCAGAGTAGTTAAATCACAGGTGCATAGTGATAAATTGCAGGAGGACCTTGCAAGACTGGAAGATTGGGCATCCTAATAGCAAATGAAATTTAATGTGGACAAGTGCAAGGTGTTGCATATAGGAAAAAATAACCCATGTTGCAGTTACATAATGTCAAGTTCCATATTAGGAGCTACCACCCAAGAAAATGAGCTAGGTGTCATGGATAATACATTGAAATTGTCAGCTTAGTGTGTTCAGCAATCAGAAAAGCAAAAAGAATGTTAGGAATTATTTAGAAGGGAATGGCAAATAAAATGGTAAATGACATAATGCCTCTGTATCGCTCCATGGTGAGACCACACCTCGAGTACTGTGTGCAATTCTGCTTGTCGTATCTCAAAAAAGATATTGTTGCACTAGAGAAGGCATAAAGAAGGGTGACCAAAATGATAAAGGGGATTGAATGGTTCCCCATGAGAAAAGGCTAAAGAGGATAGGGCTATTCAGCTTGGAAAAGAAGACGGCTCAGGGATGATATGACAGAGGTCTATAAAATCATGAGAGGACTAGAACTGGTAAATGTGAATCTGTTATTTACTCTTTTAGATAATGGAAGAACTAGGGGGTACTCCTTGAAGTTAACATATAGCACATTTAAAACAAATCAGAATTATTTTTCACTCAATGCACAATTAAGCTCTGGAATCCGTTGCTGGAGGATGTGGTTAAGGCATTTAATATAGCTGGGCTTAAAAATGGTTTGAATACTTTTCTGGAGGAGAAGTCCATAAACTGCTATTAATCAAGTTGACATATAGAATAGCCTCTGCTATTACTGGCATCAGTAGCATGGGATCTACTTAATGTTTTGGGTACTTGCTACGTACTTGTAACCTGGATTGGCCACAGTTGGAAACATGATGCTGGGCTTGATGGACCCTTGGTCTGACCCAGTATAGCAACTTTCTTCCCATTACTGTACTTCTTTCTGCTTGGGCACATGCACCCTTTCACAGAAGACAAAAAAAGAGGTAAATATAGAAACATGCAATGTCGTCCGATAAGGACCTCTTAGTCCAACCCAGTCTGCCCATCTGAGCCTGTCTACTGGGCTGCCACAGATCCTACACTATTTGTAGTTTTCTCCTTCCCTCCTCTCACCACTAAAGTTCCTTTGTGACTGTCCCAAGTATGCTTGAATTTTGTCACTAATTTGGCTACTACCACCTCCACTGAAAGTCTGCTTTGGGTTAGTCATGTTGAAAACGATGGAAAAAAAAAACATAAGACCAAATTGGCCCATCTATACTGTCAAATTTAGATTCTTCCACTTAGGAGAGATGACATGCGTACAAATTCCCATATGCAACACCACCAATTCTTCTCCCCCACCCTTATGTTTGTATGCTCTGCCCAGCTGGGCCCAGAGTCTTATACCTGCTCTCTGTGTGACCGGCCACTGAGCTAGTGCCTTTGTCTTTAGCTTATAAGATGGACCAGGTTAGATGCCTGATCAGTACCGGTTAAGGAGGGTTTCTAGGGACACTCCTTTCCAGTACAAAAAAAGACAAAAAAAAATAAATTGAAAATCAAAACCAAACAATTGAATCATCTTTATGAAAATGAGGGAAGGAAGGTCCTCTTTCTCACAGCATAACAAGCAGCTGAAAAATACTGCAGGTAAACAAAATGATTATAAATAGTACCCAGCCCAATTCACAGTCACAGTATTTTAAGAATCCCAGAATTTCACAGTTTCAGCTACTTAAATTATTTCTATGGAGATGTGCAAAAACAGAAATACTCAGCTGGCATATATACTGCTTCAAATCAGGAAAATATATAGATTTAGAGCTCCAAAGTTAATATTATTAATAGTACCTATTTACCTAGTCTGAATACTGAAGTCAATTGTGCACACTTCCTAACACCCCTCTCACATCACATCATCATACAGCAAGATTTGCAGTCAGTAGTTGAATGCAAGCATGGAGTGCCTTGCAACAGTGTCTTTTTTTCATTCCCAGTTTCTGTGTGAAGAAATCCTATCTGTTAGACACATCTTTCTTTCTCTCTCTATCTACTTAGTTTGCTGGAATTATCCTACAGTTTGCTGTTTTGGTAATAAAGGAATTGAAAATTGATCATATGCAAAGGAAAAGTTTGTCTACAGGGAACATGACCTTACATATGGAGGTAAACCAGTTATAACAGAGACACTGTTCTAAGCATAATATTGGAATTGACCAGAATTGCTGTATACACGTGATCCCAGCACAGATCAGGGTTCACTAAGGTATGGGGTTGATGAGAGGATTAGGGCTGGGGGGAGAGGGAGGGAGCATGGAGGACTTCATCTGGCTAACCAGGGGAGGGACAATGGGGAGCTCGGCACCGACCCATCTTACTTCCATTTTGTTTAAATATTTTATTACACGCGGCTGACCACAGGCTATCCCCGCTGTCGGCCGTCCCTACCTCCGACGCTGAGAATCGTCGGCAAGATGCCCTCCTGGACCGAGAGACGGCAGACTGCCTCGCAACGCTATCTGTGCCACGTGGGGGATGTCGCTCAGCTGAGCAGGCGTCCTTAGGCGTGTGTGCGGCTTCTGATTCTTAAACGGCCCGTGGCAGGAGCCTTCTATAACATCCTCCCAATGATGTCACCCGGGCTTCCTATTTAAGAAAACCTGAACCTGATTCTGATGCCTCAGCATCAGGTCTCCACTCCTTTGAGTAGCTGGTTGTTTTCTGTGTCCCCGATTCCTGCATTCTTCTTCTGGTCTTGTCCTAGTGTTCCTGCTCCCTTGTCTTCGGCTCCCTTCTCCCAGGATTGATTAGCTTAGCTTGCCTTGACTCATCTTCTTCCTGGACTGACTTCTGGCTGACCTCAGACCTCCTTTTCACTTCGCTTGTGCTGCTGCCTGCCTGACCACGGTTCATCTTCACTTCACTGTTCTGCTGCCTGCCCGTAGGATCTGATCTTCTGCACTTCAACAGGGGGCCCAACCTCTGGTAGAGTACACCATTGAATTTTGTGCTCTAGCCACCAAATTAAACTGGCGAGAAGATAGCCTGCAGAGCATTTTCTTGGAAGGACTATCCTCTCAAATAAAAGCTGAGTTGGCGGCAAGGGAGCTTCCAGAGTCATTTGATGCTCTCATAGACTTAGCCAGAAGGATAGACCGCCATTTCCAGCAGTGGGCCCAGAAGTTGCGAGCCCCACAAAGGCATGTAGTGCTTGCCCCATCATTCTCTTGTCCCCTCACTCCAACATCATCAACAGCACCTGCAAATTACAACCTGAGGAGTCCATGCAGCTTGGGCAGACACCTCACGCCAGAGGAGAAGCACCATTGTCGCACATTGGTCTATGTTTTTATTGTGCTGGGAAGGGGCACCTTCTTGCACAATGTCCAGTGAAACAGGGATACCAACGAGCCTAGGAGACAGTGGGGACATGACCCTAGGCTTTACTACCCTTGCTCCCCAGCTTATACTCCCAGTGGCTATCACCATGTACAAACACAAGTTCTCCACCCTCACACTGATATTCTGGCGCTGGAGGGAACTTTATTATGAAAGCCCTGATGGACCACTTAAAGCTACTAATGATTCTCCCCCCTAGTTATCTTGTCTATTTCTGGGGAGCCCCTCCCAGGTCAGATCACTATGACAACCGCTCCATTGTTTCTTTGCACCGGCGACCTGCATGTGGAGGAGATCACCTTTCACATCATTGAGAAGGCAATACATCCCATTGTTCTAGGACTGCTCTGGTTGCAATGCCATTCCCCCAACTTCAACTTGGGAACTCTACAGTTGACCAGTTGTAGCCCTTGCTGTCATATCTCCTGTCTCCTCCAAGTGAGATTCTCTTCATCCATTCCTCTTACTATGACTTCTCTGGACCTGCCATTACATTACATTGATTATGCAGATGTTTTTTCCAAGAAAAAAGCACAGACACTACCGGAAAATCATCCCTTCGACTGCGCCATCAAACTAATCCCAGGCACTACACTGACGTGGAGTAGGATATATCCCCTTTCCCTACTGGAGACCAAGACCATGTCCCAGTACATTCGTAAAAACATTGAAAGAGGATTTATTTGACTCTCCACTCCCCAGTGGGAGCTGTTTTTTTTCTTTCTGGCCAAAAAGGATGGCACACTTTGGCCTTGTATTGACTACTGAGGTCTAATGCCATAACCAAGAAGGATAGCTACCCCTTGCCTCTTATTTCAGAACTACTTGACTGTCTGCAGGGAGCCAGAATATTTACAAACTTGGACCTCCAGGGAGCATGCAACCTTATCCAGATCAAACCAGGCGACGAGTGGAAAACCGCGTTTAACATGTGGGACGGCCATTAACAATACCTGGTCATGCCCTTCGGCTGTGTAAAGCTCCTGCGGATCTCCTATATGTCTGCGTGGTATATATATCTCAATGATGTCCTCATTTTTTCCAAGGTTCTGCAATCCAAATATACTAAATCTACCGGTTCACCTTTATCTACATGTTTATTAACCCCTTCAAAAAAATAAAGCTGATTTGTTAGGCAAGACTTCCCTTGGGTAGATCCATGTTGACCTTGTTTCATTAAACCATGTCTTTAGATATGCTCTACGATTTTGATCTTTAGAATAGTTTCTACTATTTTTCCCGGCACTGAAGTCAGGCTCACTGGTCTATAGTTTCCCGGATCGCCCCTGGAGCCCTCCAGTCTTCAGGTACAATGGATGATTTTAATGATAGGTTACAAATTTTAACTAATAGATCAGAAATTTCATTTTTTAGTTCCTTCAGTACCCTAGGATGCATACCATCTGGTCCAGATGATTTGCTACTCTTTAGTTTGTCAATCTGGCCTATTACATCTTCCAGGTTCACAGTGATTTGATTCAGTTTGTCTGACTCATCACCCTTGAAAACTATCACTGGAACTGGTATCTCCCCAACATACTTATTAGTAAACCCAGAAGCAAAGAATAAGGCTATTGCTTTCTGCAATAGCCTTATCTTCCCTAACTCCTCAGTCATCTAACGGTCCAAACGAAGCAAGAAACCTGTGATGGAGTAGGATATATTTTAAAAAGTTTTTATTATGAGTTTTTGCCATTACGGCCAACTTCATTTCAAATTCACTCTGCCTGTCTTATCAATGTTTTACACGTAACTTGACAATGCTTATGCTTTATCCTATTTAATTCAGATGGATCCTTCGTCCAGTTTTTGAAGGATGTTTTTTGGCTAAAATAGCCTTTTTCACCTCACCTTTTAACCATGCCGGTAATCGTTTTGCCTTCCTTCCACATTTCTTAATACGTGGAATACATCTGGACTGCGCGTCTAGGATTGCATTTTTAAACAATGTCCATGCCTGTTGAACACTCTTAAATTTTGCAGCTGCACCTTTCAGTTTTTTTCTATTTTCCTCATTTTATTAAAGTTTCCCTTTTGAAAATTTAATGTTAGAGCTGTAGATTTACTTATTGTTCCCCTTCCAGTTATTAGTTTAAATTTGATCATGTTATGATCACTATTGCCAAGTGGACCCACCACCATTGCCTCTCTCACCAAATCCTGCGTTCCACTAAGAATTAAATCTTAAATAGCTCCCTCTCTCTTTGGTGCCTGAACCATTTGCTCCATGAAGCAGTCATTTGTTACATTCAGGAACTTTATGTCTCTAGCAAGTCCTGATGTTACATTTACCCAGTCAATACTGGGGTAATTGAAATCTCACATTATTATTGCACTGCCAAATTGGTTAGCTTCCCTGATTTCTCTTAGCTTTTCATCATCTGTCTGACCATTTTGTCCAGGTAGACGATAGTATACTCGTATCACTATACTCTTACCCAACACACATGGGATTTCTACCCATGTAGATTCTACTGAGCATGCAGTCTCTTGTATGATCATAAAGTGCCACTCCCTCACCAAGTTGATCCTCCCTATCATTGGGTTATAATTTGTATCCTGATATAGCACTGTCCCATTGATTATCCTCCTTTCACCAGGTCTCTGTGATGCCATTTATGTCAATCTAATCATTTACTGCTATACATTCTAACTCTCCCATCTTACTTCATAGACTTCTAGCATTGGCATACAGAAATGTGTTTTTTGTTTGTATTAACAACCTGCTTTTCAGTTGTTAGGGATAATTTGGAAATCTTTAGCTCAGGTGATTTTTTACATATAGGCACATGGACTACATTTGATTTTATTGGAACCTCTCTGTTGAGATGCCCTAACTCTCCTGTTCATAACTCTCCTGTTCATTAGTATCCTTCAAGGATACATTCCTCTGAACCATGCACTGCTGAGTGACTGTTGGCTTTCTCCCTTGTTCTAGTTTAAAAGCTGCTCTATCTCCTTTTTAAAAGTTAGTGAAAGCAGCTTGGTTCCCCTCTGGTTAAGGTGGAGCCCATTCTTTCGGAAAAGTCTCCCCCTTCACCAAACGTTTCCCCAGTTCCTTACAAAACTGGATCCCTCTTCCCTGCACCATTGTCTCATCTATGCATTGAAACTCTGGAGCTCTGCCTGCCTCTGGGGTCCTGCATGTGGAATAGGAAGCATTTCAGAGAATGCCACCCTGGAGGTTCTGGATTTCAGCTTTCTACCTAAAATCCTAAATTTGGCTTCCAGAACCTCTCTCCCACATTTTCCTATGTTGTTGGTGCCCACATGTACCACGACAGCTGGCTCCTCCCCAGCACTGTCTATAATCCTATCTAAGTGATGCATGAGGTCTGCCACCTTTGCACCAGGCAGGCAAGTTACGAGGTGGTCCTCACATCCACCAGCTATGAAGGCCGGCCTAACCCTTCCCTCCTGGGCAGTAGCCCTGGGAGACGTCCTCAGTGCGAGAGGATAATATATCACCTGGCGAGCAGATCCTTGCTACAGGATCACTTCCTGCTATACCAGTGTGATGTTCTCCTACTGGGAGACCTTTCTGATCCAAGGCAGCACTGGAGCTGTCAGAGTGGATTTGGGACTTGGCTACTATGTCCCTGAAGGTCTCATCAATGAACCTCTCTGTCTGCCTCAGCTCCTCTAAGTCTGCTACTCTAGTCTCCAGAGATTGGACTCATTCCCTGAGAGCTAGGAGCTCTTTGCACCGAGTGCACTCATACAATCTCTCACCAGTGGGTAAAAAATCATACATGTGACACTCAATGGCATACAGACACTCAATGCAAAAGACTGGAAAGCACCCCTCTTACTGCTGGATTGCTGCCTTCATCTTAATTTTATTGAGTTCCTAGTTAAGTTTAGGATACTAAAGGAGTTGGAATTAGAGTACTTTAAATTTACAAGTGAATTTAGTAATTAATCTGCTCGTGTCCTACAAGAGGATGATTAAACTTTCAATAAGGGCTGGTACAATGGTATGATTTAAATAAGAGCCTGAATGATTTTTAATAAGAAAGTGTCTCTTGCCTAAAAATCAAGGGTTCAGTGGGTGGGAAAGCAGACACTAGAATTAACTATCTCTGGCTTGCTTATTACCTCAGACCCACACAAACTCTAAAGAATATATCCCACTATTTCACCTTTCTCCAAACTTTTATAAGTCCAAAGATTTCCCAAAGCTATACTTACCAATCCTTTTTAACCACCATTAAATTGATCTTCACTCAAAGAATTGAAGGGTTTGAGATTTGCATGCCATTAGGCGCACGCTTCCAGTCTTCTTCTTCTGCAAAGGGCTTGGGGCCTCTGGAAGCTTGGGCTGTGGAATTCAATCCCTGGGTTGCTTGCGGTGACCTCTGGACTCCTCTCCCAGGGGATGCTGGGAGCAGTATGCAGATGAGCCTGGATGTACATTGATGCTTTTGATTTTGAAAATAATGCACACAAATTAATCCATGTAAGTTTCATGCCTCAAGAAGCAGGCGTATCTTTGTGCACATTATTTCAGATCACTTTCAAAGCGAGCATAAGCAGCAAAATTCACATTGAACAGTAGTGTAACTTATGTATTTTCAGGAAGACACAAATCATGGTGGTGGTTACAAAATTACCCTCTAAATGTCTGCAGTACCATTTGAGGCTGTAATGTTATCAAAGCATTGATTCTTCTAGCTGGGGACTGATCATCTTGCAATGCCCACTGAAACTGTGTTTGCAGGTTCCTGCATCCATTCTCCACTGCTTCAAGGTAGAGAACAAGGTGGGGGGCTATGATAGAGGTCTTTAAGATCATGAGAGGTCTTGAACGAGTAGATATGAATTGGTTATTTACACTTTCGAATAACAGGACTAGGGGGCATTCCATGAAGTTAGCAAGTAGCACATTTAAGACTAATTGGAGGAAATTCTTTCACTCAATGTACAATAAAGCTCTGGAATTTGTTGCCAGAGGATGTGGTTAGTGCAGTTAGTTTAGTTGGGTTCAAAAAAGGTTTGGATACGTTCTTGGAGGAGAAATCCATTAACGGCTATTAATGAAATTTACTTAGGGAATTGCCACTGCTATTAATTGCATCAGTGGCATGGGATCTTCTTAGTGTTTGGGAAATTGCCAGGATCTTGAGGCCTGGTTTGGCCTCTGTTGGAAACAGGATGCTGGGCTTGATGGACCCTTGGTCTGACCCAGCATGGCAATTTCTTATGTTCTTATGTCCATTGGTAGCATATTGACTCCGTGTCTCATCTTTCTGTTGCTCTCTACCACTCTAGTGGGTTTCCCTTATACCACTGTTGTACAGCATCTGTTTACACAGACTTCCAGATGATCTCCGTGTCATTGGGTACCACTAATACGTCTCCATAGCTTCCAGTGATTTTCAAGGAGACTGGATTGAAGGGTGATACAATTGGGGATGCCAATACAGTCTGCTGTCATGAGTAAAGTGCTATATTGATTGCTGATGATTTCAGGGCTCTAAAACAGTGTTTCCCCAAACCTCTCCTGGAGGTATACCTAGCCAGTCAGATTTTCAGGATTGCCACACTGGATCTACATGAAATAGATGTGTATACACTAGACCTCCAATGTATGCAAATCTGTCTCATGCATATTCCTTATGCATATTCTGAAAATCTGACCAGTTAGATGTGCCTCCAGGAGAAGGTTAAGAGAATCAGCTCTGAGATAAACGCCAAATGTTAGAGCAGCTGCCTGACCATGTAGCTGCCTGCAAACAAAAATTGGCCTTTTGGGTAGGAAAACTAATTGAATTCAACTGCAGTAGTGTGAGCCATCATTTCTGGCAGAACCACCCTGAGAGCTAGTGCTGACTATCATAGGCACCTCTGACATTATCCATAGTAAAAATCAAGGCATGACAAATGACAACATGGCATGACATTGGTGCCCACACTGCTGCTGCAAATAGCAGCTGTTGCTACTATAAGACAAGCTGAAGGTAATGATGAAAAGAAAGTATGGAATATCTAAAGAGAGAGAAAAGAAAAATAAGTGATTAAGAAAGAAATTAACCCGGCCTGCGGGTTGGGCTGCCCTGCACCCCAACCCACAGGCCACGTGGGCCCAGACGGCCTATCCACCCGCTGCCACCAATCCAGCCAACCAGAAGGCAGAGAAAGAGCCAATCGGAACTGAGGAAAAGAAAAAAGGTAAAGGACCTTTAAATTCTCGGCTCCCCCATCCGGCGCTCCTTTTCGCCGCGATCCACGTCCTCCTCCGACGGACAGGACCTCCAAGTCGGCGCCGCCCCGTCCAGGGACTCAGCCCCGCCGACCGCCGATCACAGCCCCAGCTGCCCTGCACCCCAACCCGCAGGCCACGTGGGCCCAGACGGCCTATCCACCCGCTGCCACCAATCCAGCCAACCAGAAGGCAGAGAAAGAACCAATCAAACAATCTAATAAGTGAACTAAACAAAAGGAAAGACACTGCCCAGCAGAATCCCTCGCAGTGAGTAAGCCACGCCCCACAACAGGCAGCAGGCCTATCAGAGCCTAGCTCGAAGGGCTTTAAATTTGAACCACTCCCTACGGCGTCGCGCGCCAAGCGTCGCGCGCCTAAGGAGCGCGACAAAGGGGCCTGCCCCTTTGTGCGCCCCTTAGTGCAGCCCCTGGGTGCCTCACCAAAGTTGAGACTTTAATCATAATCCTTGTAATAGACTAGGTCCGTTAAGTCAGTTTCGCACTTCCCCCTTCCGGTTACGTGCCTGTACACCCCCTCAGCATACGAGGCTCTCTACCCACCCGTGGCCAGAGCCTGACCGACTATCAAAGCAAGCAGGATTTAGGAGGAACCGGAACTTAGCAGTGGGAAGTAACGACTTCTAATTAATTGACCCTCCAGGCGGCTTCACGCACCAGAACGAGCGCAATTAAGGGGCCTGCCCTTTGTGAAGCTTAGCAACAAGGTCAATAATCCAGTCTCATACAGTTAGCCTCGTTTCCAACTCAGCTCACACAGTCTTTCAACTCTTAACAGCCAGGTCACATCAGTATTCATCTACCACACATCCAGGACCCACTCAACAATATCCAGCCGCTCCCAGCACACATCCACTACCATACAACACCCATCCAGCCACAACCAGACTCAACTTCACAGAACTCAATAAGGACGACACATTGGAGAAAGAACATTGAGTAGCAAATCAGTTTTCCTTTTAATTTACCCAGGACCATAAACACCTCTCTCAACGCCACCCCGAACAGCCACACTATCAGCGAGGAGACAAGAATTACTATACCCACAACATCTTCTCAACCGGCAGTTTAATCATCTACAAAAGCTACAATGATTAACCGGCCAAACACGTACAAATCTCTCATTCCAATCATGATCTCCCCCACCACTCAGTTTTTAGGACTCACATTATTCACCATTATACTTTTCAACGCTCAATCGCTTACTAACAAAACGCTGATACTCAATGACCTTCTTCAAGATAACAACCCAGACTTCTGTGCCATAACGGAAACATGGCTCAAAACATCGGATATCGCCCTCTTAAACCAACTTCCCACCCAAGACTACGACCTCTTCTCTATCCCAAGGCAAAAAAAAAGAGGCGGGGGTATCTTCCTGGCAGTAAAAAAATCTCTGAGATTTACTCATCATCCAATCAAATCACCAACCAAACTCGAAATAGGCCTCTTTAAATCTGAATATCTTCAAATTCTCTTAGTCTACGCCCCACCTAACCTCCTAGAATTCGAGTCCTCTTCTATTCTGGAAATCATTACTACTCACCTAAACTTGGACTCACCAACCATTATCATGGGAGACTTCAATCTTCACGTGGACAAGTCCCCGCTCTCTTCCAACTGCGAAACCTTTCTCACGGCCATGACAGCCTTAGGTTTCAAACAACAAATTAACAAACCCACACACAAAGCGGGCCACATGCTGGACCTTCTCTTTACCAATTCCGGCATCTCACTCCCAGAACATCCCGAGTGCAAAAAGGTCCCATGGTCGGATCATACATTAATCTCCACAGCATTCTCTCTGTTAAAACCAAGCTACAACAATCCCCCACCTCAACCATTTCTATACAGGAAAACATGCCCCTCGCAACACCTCGCCAAGCATCTAGCCCCAGATCTTTCACTCCTAGACGTTTCCACGCCCAACTCAGCAGTCCAATCCTGGTTGAAAATAACAGAATCAGCAGCCAACACACTATGTCCCCTAACACCAAAAAATATCAAACATAATGCACCTAAGAGTCAACCATGGTTCAACGAGGATCTGCGAAAACTCAAATTGACTTTACGACAGAAGGAAAAAAAATGGAGAAAAACCCCTTCACTTACTTCTCTACAAGAATATAAACGCACCCTCCACTTCTACAAAAACAGCACATTAAAAACAAAAAGAGACTATTACGCCCGCAAGATTCACCACCTCGTTTTTGACTCGAAAGCTTTATTCAATTACGTGTCCAACCTCACAAAAACCATCACTCCAGCAATCCCAGAGGACCTAGCACAAACTAAAGCAGACGAATTGGCTATCTACTTCAATAGAAAAATATCCGACCTCCTGAATAAGCTGACTCCAAATACAAGTGGACCTTCCAACACTTCATATGTTCATCCAAACAAAGACATCACTCTCAACACTTTCGAACCCATCACTACTGATGACATCCGAACGATCTTGAAAAAAATGAAACCATCATCACACCCCTTCGACCAAATCCCTACCAAAATACTCTTACTTATCCCGGATACCATTTCTAAATCTCTAGCCGACATTATAAATTGCTCCCTAGCCCAGGGTATCTACCCAGATGACCTGAAAACAGCTTCAATCAAGCCACTACTCAAAAAACCAAACCTGAACACCAATGATCCAGGCAACTTCCGCCCCATCTCTAACCTCCCATTCATATCAAAAATTATGGAAAAACTAGTAAACACACAGTTATCCAACTACCTGGAGGATCACCAAATACTATCGCCCAATCAATTTGGATTCCGCAAAGCAGCAAGCACGGAAACACTATTGCTCTCTCTTACAGACTTCCTCCTAGCCGGCATCGATAAAGGTCACGCTTACCTTCTAATTCTCCTAGACTTCTCGGCGGCATTCGATACGGTTAACCATCACATCCTACTAAACCAACTGGCAAACATCGGAGTTTCAGGCACTGCACGGACCTGGTTCAAAACCTTCTTGGAGAACAGAGGATACAAGGTTAAAGTCCACAATAAAGAATCTCAATACCATCCGTCTTCGCAAGGGGTGCCACAGGGTTCCTCCCTTTCTCCAACCCTTTTTAATATTTACCTTCTCCCACTCTGCCACCTTCTTACTAAACTAAAATTAAAACACTTCCTATTCGCAGACGATGTGCAGATCGTTATCCCCATAAATAAATCCATTACAAATACATTAGAATTCTGGGAGAGCTGCCTAACGGAGATCAAACACCTTCTCAACAGTCTGAACCTGATTCTCAACGCTTCAAAAACGGAATTCCTTATCTTAGCCCATGACAATAACAAAACCACCTCAAACCCTCCAGCCAATCTGCAAACCACAAACGTAAGAGATCTAGGAGTTATCCTCGACAACCGCCTAACCCTAAAACCATTCATTAACCAAACGACCAAGGACTGTTTTTACAAATTATACATCCTCAAAAGAATCAGACCGCTCTTCCATTCCCGCGACTTCAGAACAATTTTACAATCAATTATATTTTCCAAGCTGGACTATTGTAATTCCATTCTATTAGGCCTTCCAGCTTCTCATACAAAACCTTTACAGATGGTGCAGAACACAGCTGCCAGAATTCTGACCAACTCTAGGAGATTTGACCACATCACCCCGATCCTGAAAGCCCTTCACTGGCTACCTATTCAATACAGAATTATGTATAAGTCCATAACTTCCATCTTCAAAGTCATCCATCATCTCGCACCATTAAATCTACAAATCCCCCTGGAAAAACACACCACAGCCAGACCAACCAGGAATTGCTACAAAGAAGCATTACAGGTTCCACACGCCAAAACATTCAAACACAAATCACTCGAAGACAGAGCACCATCAACAGCAGGACCACGCTTATGGAACTCTATCCCATCCGAGCTGCGCCAGGAAACATGCTTACTAACTTTTAGAAAAAGACTAAAAACCTGGCTTTTTAGAAAAGCATTTCCAATCTTAGATTAACTCATGTTAATATCATCCCTTAATCACTTTTTCCAAGTTCACATCATTTCATAACTCCATTATAAAGACTTAATCATCCACCACCTACTCCAGACCAAGACTGCTCCCAATCAAGGTCTTTAAGTTACATATTTTGTAAAGAGCCTTTGTAAATGTATTTTTTAATTGTTATACTCTCTTCTTCTTCTTCTTCCCACTCCCCCAGTTGTATAATTCCTTGTTCATTGTAACTGTATTTCCTGCACCAGTTTAGTTGTTCCAGTTCTATGTTTAATGCACAAACTGTTCAATGTAAACCGGTTTGATGTGACCCCTGGTCGTGAAAGCCGGTATAGAAAATAGTCAAATAAATAAATAAATAAATAAATATTACGAAAATGCCAAAAGTTAGTTTTCTAGAACCCAGAATAAGTACCGAACATTGCTGTTTCAGTTAAAGAGGATTTGTCTTTCATTGGGTATGTAAAATCTTTTGTCATGAATTTTTGAAAGTTCTTTATATTTCTTTGGCATCCTACATAATGATGCCAGCTGCACCCGAGACAGGTGCCGAAGTGACGTCAATTCTGCATAAGAAAATAAGAAATTGCCATGCTAGGTCAGACCAAGGGTCCATCAAGCCCAGCATCCTGTTTCCAACAGAGGCCAAACCAGGCCACAAGAACCTGGCAAGTACTTAAGTGTAGGTGCAATGAATTGACAGGCTGGACACTGGTTGGTAGGGATGTGCATTTGTTGTTTTTATAAGGCCATTAATTTAGCCCGTTTCAGCAGTTGTGTGCACATCTCGCGATCGGCATGTACGCACACAAAACTGCCGGTATGCGTGCATGTGGACACCTACCTGAACGCAATCAGTTTTGTGTGCGTACCTTCCAATCAGGAGACACGTGCACACGTCCAAAATGAATGAAACAAATGGCCTGACTGCTCATTCCTACTGGTTGGGTATTCCAAGTTAAAACTTTGGTATAAATAGTTCAGTTTAATCAATTTCTACCAGCAAAGTTGTTGCCGGTTGCATCCATGTCCCTGATTGACATATATCATCACATTTCTCTTCTCTCTCAGTGAATGAGTCCGTTAGAACTGGGTCCTGTGACATTTTTACATTTGGAAAGATAAGTATCCCAGTGGGATCTCTTCCTCAAAAAGTACCTGAGGTCCAGATAAACTCCAGATGTTCAAAGCCATTCCTTCTCCTATGTCCCAGGGTGAAGACTCCAGTGGGGGTTTCTAGATGTCACAAAACTTCTTATTCCTGATCTCCTCTCAAAATTGTACAATTGGATCTTTCTGGTCAAAAGGTCCTGTGGCTAGGAAAAGTAAGATTTTCTTTTTTTTCCCCCAACTACTAGGCAGGAAGAGTGGCAGCAAAACTTCATCCCAAATCAAAAGAGCAAAAACCTTTTCTCAAAACTCCCACAAACTCTCCTTTGTGGCAGATCACTGCTGTCCCCCCTCATGTTGTGAGATGAGCATATAGAGTCTTCCCTACCATTCTCCCAAGGCAAGGTCCTTTCCCTCCTTAAGCCAGGACCAGGAATTCACACCTTTCTCTATGCGCAGGTACCATTTTAAAATACCAAGTGGCAGGCAGGAGCAAGCCGATTTTTCTCCTGTCTTCCTTCTTTTTTTTCTGGACCCATGGAAAGTAGATGAGGGACAGGAAGTGAAGTCCTGTTTCTGGAGGTCAAGAAGGGCCCAGAGAGGCCCAGCCAGGTAGGCCTGGGCCCAAAGCCTAACTTTATGGGGCAGGAGGGGGTCTGAGGGCCCAAAAAGGTCCCAGCTGGGCCAGGCTTAGTTCAGCTAGGTAGAACTCGGGCCCCAGATGGGATTTAATGGAGAAGGAGTGGAGTTGGAGGATATTGGGGACACGCTTTTTTAAAATGTTGCCACAAAAATATCCAAATATTATTGAGTATTTTTGTGAGAGGTCATTTTTCCATTCAGGATGAACTGAAAATGGCCTCATTTATTGTAGCATTTGTTTTTAACAAATGCACATCCCTATTAGCAGCCCCTCAACACCCCTATCAACAGGAAAGCAGTTCATCATTACTCTTCTCATAGATATAAACTAAATCTTAAGTAATGTATCTTGCCTCAGAACATAGTGTAATATGTTTGCTCCATTCAGGGATGTGAAGCATATTTTCACTTCTGAACAATATTGTCATTATGCTGAACAGATGACCACCAACTCTTTTCTCCCTGTTTGGCAACGCGCTAGCCGTTTCATGGATAACACTGAATGGTGCTGGCAGCTCCCTATAGATTATAGAGTCCTGTGCAGTTCAAATAATGAAATGGCTGGAGTGACACCAAGGGAGGAGAAAGTGTCAGTGTTCTTTCCCCCCATCTCCACCCATCCCATGCAGCTTAGCATGAGTATTGCTTCCATGTACACTAATAGCTTAGTTACCTAGCATCTTTAAACTGGCACATTTATGACATTACTTCCACATTGATGTTTTCCTTCTTTCTTTCCCCAGGCTGAAAAATGCAAAATGCTCCTACAGCAGCAGAGATTGTCTTAGCATCAGTCAGAAATGTCAATAAAATTAGCATGTCTCAAATTCTCTCTCCCATGATGAAAATCTGTGATGGCCGTGCCACTGCAGGCAGTAGCACTTTAAGATAGTGTTTCTCAACCCTCTCCTAGAGGCACAGCTATTCGGTCAAGTTTTCAGGATTACCAGAACAAATATGCATGAGATAGATTTTATGCACCAGGTGTCCAATGTATGCAAATCCTCTCCTGCATATTTATTATGGATATCCTGAAAAACCTGACCGGATAGCTGCACCTCCAGGAGAAGGTGGAGAAACACTGCTTTAAGAGAACAAATTTCAAAGCCATTTAGGCAAGGGAGAAGCAATTTATCTGTGGAAATTGGCTCTGAAAATTGACCTTCCCTGGTGTGGCTAACAGTATGCGTGCTGTTCTAAAGTGCATGCACATTCAGTTGCATTTACAGGAGGCATTTCTGGGGGCAGGGGGTGTTTAGGATGGGAGAGGAAAAGTGTACCCATAATGTGCCTTTTCAGCTCTGTTTCCTACATTCCCAGCAAAGTTCTACCCCCAGAAAAGCCAGTGACAACTGAGTATTTTATACCCTCAGCAAGTTTCAAAGCAATAGTAGGCACGTACTTCCACTTGGCAACTTGAAGCAAAATCTGTGGGTATAAAGTGCCTGCTGATTTTTGTCTCAAAATGGAAAGCTTGAAAATTGACCCCTCAGGGTATTGACCTGGCTGACAGTTGTCCTCCTCTGTCCAGCTGAACCTTATGCACTGGTTTCCACAGCCATGCGGTTTTAACCAGATTGAAGGGACTCCTTCCCAGAGGCAGGAAACTGTGTTCTTCTGAGAATTGGCCTCAATGCAGGAAAATGAAAATTGCCCTGTCGATGTCTGTCTAGACAGACATCATTAGCTTCTGAAACTAGAGAAAAGGCAATAGGAGGTACCAAACAGTAATCGCATTGCACTCTGTGAGCTACAAGTGAGAGCGAAGGGAATCTGAGTGTCCATTTCACTTATGTCTGTGGGCGCTCCGTGGGCACTCTGTGCTCCTTATCTATCCATAAGGTTTCAAACCAAACTCCTGTCCTTTGGAGACATATCATGATGAAGGCTGGATCTTCTTTTCCCTTTTATTACAGGAGCTAAGGGAACATTAGAGTGGATGAACAACCCTCGAAACGCCAGCAGGCAGGACATAAAGCATTATAGCAGAATCTGTGAGGCATGGCTATCATGCAGTGTCTTGTGGAAAGGACCCCTTAATTACTGTAGAACTGCTGAAGCAAAAACATTCGATTGTGTCATGGAAAATCACAGAAGCCAGAGGAGAGAGTTCATACAGATGAAACAGGCATTTAAAAAAATGTATACTGGAGTTTCTCCAAACTCATTCCACTCCCTTCTCATTTCAGCAGTTATCCAAAGCTTGAAATGCTCCCATTTTCAGTCTTACTACTTGTTCTGTGGTGGGTAAATGGCCCAGTTTGTTATTATAAAAGGTCACCAGCTATGTTTACAGACAAGAAAAGTTGGATCACTTTCTATGGCCAGGGAGAAAGAAGTGAGACTAGGGAAGCAATTCATGCAGCAAAAAGTACTCCGTTTGCTAAATTCAGAAATAGCCATAGAAACGACTTAATATCAGTGGGAAACTACAAGCCACTGATTCTACTGTCGAGATGTGCAATCATTTGAAAACAAAAGAAAAACAAGGCAAACCACAAACAAACAAACAAAAAAAAACTGCCAAAAATTTTGATTTTTTTTTTCATTTTGGCAAATAGTGTACACTGCAAATAACATGTTTGATTCAGAACTAATGTGCACTATTCAGAAATAGTGTACGCTACATGCCAAAATAATTAACAATTAATAAACCCCCTGAAAAAAGCCCTCCAATGAAAACTAAATTTGTACGAAAACCTCCCCCCAATGAAACAAAATGAAATGACTTTTTTTTTTGGCATGCACACTCTTATTCTAAAGTACATTGGTGCTAATGTAATAAGACCCGCAGCAAAACAGGCACTAGTTATGAGTGCAGGTTTTGATTACTGTGCATGGCTAAAGCTGGCACTTCCACGGGATGTAAAAAAAATTATGCAAATGATTTGTGCACAGAAACCTGCGCACTCATGAACAAACACATGTACCTAAGCGTGGTAAGACCCTATGTAATAAGCAGCCAAAGTCGTGCCGATAAGCCACGCATAAAATCAAGCGAGCGAGCGAACAGGTCTCCCTATTCTGTGAAAGTATGACCTTGGAATGTATTTTTGCTGTAGAAAAACTGGCAAATATTTTCATGGGTGATAATTCAAACTGGCATGGCAACAAGAGAGTTGCTCAGCTGGCTGCGAATCTGGACGATCGGGCGCCCAGAAAGGCACCTAGGTAATCACCAATCTGGATGTGAAAGCATCTCCCTGTTCAGTTAAAGTATGACCCTGGGAATGTATTTTTATTATTTAGAAGACTGTGTGCTGCAGAAAACATGGCAAATATTTTCATGGGTGATAATTCACACTGCAAGGCAGCTACGAACTCCTGTCACCTGCCAAATCTTCTGCTGCTGTTATCCTTTGGCAAACCCACAGGATACACCACAGCATCAGGAACAGCTGGACACAATCACAAATCTCCATAATAAAATTACACCAGAGCTGCACAGACAGACAACCACAGCACATCATTGCAAGCAATGAAATAAAATGGTCCCTGAGTCAGCGCTGTCACTTAACTCATGCCCTGATTGTGGTGGTAAAAAACTTTCATTAAAAAACCTGCACTAGCATTACAGTGGCTCCCTGCATTGCCTATGATAAGGTAATCGCCTACTTTGCATGCCATTAGCATGCACTCATGCAGAAAAACCACCGTTCTGTAAGCTCGTTTGTACGTGCTTTTTACCGACGCACAAAACCCTTATTACATCCCCTTATGGGGCTTTGTGTGGGAAAACGCGCATATAAATGTGCGTACATGCACACACAAACCCGCAACTGTTGCAGGAGTGCTAGGGAGCGGTCCCGATCCAGGAGAGAGTGGGATCTCAGCACAACCCCAGAGGAACTCTGGAGAGGCGCCGAGGCAGGCAAGACGTATTCGAGCATGGGCGGACAGGCTGAAGATAGGAACGCACCAGAAGAGACCCAACAAACGCACCAGAAGAGACCCAACAACACAATGCTGGTCTCTGGTATAGCCCTCCAGCCACTTGATAGCCCTTTCAGACCTGCTGTCTGGACAGAGGTTGAGGACAGGCGATGGTACTGGAACAAGGACGAGACGTAGGTACTTGGAAACTTGGCGAGGGTTCAGGATACTTGGAGACTGAGGTAAGGATTCAGTATACTCTGCGACTGAGGCAATGATTCAGGGTACAGGCACTAGTATGGGTTGAGTACTGCACTGCAGTGCGCCCTACACAGCCGCCCATGGCTGGTCACGGACCACGCTGGAAGCGAAGCAGACTCCAAGCGAGGAAGTGAAGACTTGGATCTGGAGATATGTCGAAGATTCAGGAGAGGCCTGCACCGAGGCATGCCCTACACAGCTTCCTGTGGCTGGTGGTAGACCACGCTGAAGTGGAGCAGGTTCTGGCTTGAGTCTAAGGCATGGACAGAAGCAGGTGCAAGGTACTCCAAAGACCAGGAACAGGATTCAAGACTTGGAACTCGGATTCAGGAACAGACCTCGGCATTAAAAGCAGGAGCCTTCTGGAGACTTGTGCTGTAGATATGAAGATAGGCTTTGTGCCACGAAGCACCCTACAGAGCCCCCCCCATGTCACGGACCATGACAGTGGCACGCCAGGATGGATAAACAAGTAGGAAACCTAGAAGCAGGACGAAGAGCTGGAGACAAGGACATCGAGATCAGGACTGGAACACAGGACATCAGGAATGTCAGGAACACAGGACATCAGGACATCAAGATCAGGACTAGAACACAGGACATCAGGACATCGAGATCAGGACTGGAACACAGGACATCAGGAATGTCAGGAACATCTGGAGACAGGAACATCTGGAGAGGACACAGAATCCGATGAGAGACTGGGAACCATGGACAGAGACGGGAGCTCTCAAGAAGAACAAAGGACCTTGAAGAAGCAAAGATGGACCTCGGAGCCTCCTGAACCAATGAGCTGGAACAGACAAGGAATCCAGGAGCAGACTGGCTCCTTGCGAAGGCAACGAGGGACTGACGAGGAGCCCTTTTATAGGGCTGAAGAGAAGACACCCTGGAGACCTCATCAGGTGGGGCCGCGGAGCTTTTCCCGCTGTGAGCCCTTTAAATAGCAGAGAGAGTCATGGCCACATGCCTAGAGGATGGCCAGGACCTGGGACAGTAGCGGCAGCGTCCATGCCACGAAGATCAGCCTGGAGGCAGCACTAGGCCGCTAAAAGGATCCCTCACGTTGGCGGCTTCATGCCACAAAGACAGACAATGGCAGTGGCTCCACTCGACGCAGAGAACAGGCGGCAGTGCTCAGGCCGCTTTGGGGATGGCAGAGTCGGCAGCGGCTCTGGGCCATGGGAAGAGCTAGCAGCGGCGGCTTCTGGGCCGCGGGAGGTGAGAGACTGCTTGTGGCTAGGTCCGCAAGCAGCATCGTAACAGTTGCAGCTTCAGTGCACCTTATTACATTGGCCTCATTGTTTCTAAAGAAGAAGTATCTTCTACATGGGCTGTAATAATAATCTCTTCAGATACTTTTATCCTACTTCTCTATTCATATATTTGTGTCTGCATATCTTCCATCAGGAGCTCTTTCCAGATATAGAAGAATATTGCTATCTCTTTCCTCAGGGTGTGACTCATTGAAAACTCTATGTTCTGGTTTGACTGGTTACACATGATTGCCCATGAGGGTCCCGGGATCACAGTTTCCTTCTCAGAAACTGTGCTGTCCTTCTGCCAGATTGGCCAGTGAACCTGAAGATTGAATGTTCTACCTTTTTTTGTATATGGACTTGATCACTCTTTACCAAGTGTATTCCCCTGAGACATGTGGGATGTTCTTCCCAGTCACTGTCAAGCATATCTATGATGTAATTAGTGGGAGTAATGTGTCTTTTATTCCAATATGTGTCTACACAGAGAGTTTAAAACCTGGAAGATATTGTCCAATATGTATAGTTGGAGGCATTAGGTAGCACCGGCTCTGTTTTTCTCCAATGAGAGGGGAAGCCTACTTTGCTTCAGGGACCATGTTGGATACTCAATTACTTCCCTAGTGAACAGAAAGAGGATTTATAATCTTAACTTCCTTTTAGCGATCCTTCATCTAAAAATCCATATTTCACATCTGCAAGGGAAAAATCACGACCAAGAAGCAAAATAGAATTGCTGTTCTGCTCAGGTTTTAGTTCTCCTTTATGACAGGTACATTTATCTAAAAAGAAAAAAGAATAATTTCCCCACTCTCTCTCACCTAAAATATTTTTGTATTGTAATCCATTTGGAAGCCATCTTCCTTTTTCTTCCTCCAGATTTCCCTCAACAGTTTTTAGATGTTGGTGTTTCATTTACTGTAGCCTTCAGACTTGCCTTCTATTTTAGACATATGAGTAGAAATCAGTTCATTCCTCTTGGGTAATTCATTGAGATTGATAAAACTGGATGTTGAAGTGATTATCCAAACACATCCATCTGTCGTAAATATGTGGTCTGAGAGTTCCATCAAGATATTACAGTGTTCTCTCTTCCTAGCTTGATGCACTCTCTACCTAGCTGCAATCAAGCTAAGTAGAGAGAACATGGTACAAATCTATTTTTCTTTCACCTTTAATCACTCAAAATTACATTAAATCTTCACTGATGGTAACTGTGCTGTTCATACATATGACTGTGCATGTAAAACTGCCCCCCAAAATCCAACTCGCCCCCCAAACCTCACCCCGAGTTCAGAATGCCCCCTCTTATAGTAGTATAAAAAGTTCAAATATAAGTGAGCGTTCACAGTGGTTCTCTCTCTCTCTTTATCGCATGCCATGTTAACTGACCCTCATTTCCATTTGCTCCACCCAAACTCCTCCCACTTGAACACTAATTTTAAATTTGCATATGCCTTTTGTGATGTAGTATTTATTGCATGCGTTAGGGCCCTAATGCGCACCATAATGACCTAAAGCATTTTGATAAATGACCTTCTAAGTTAGCCGGATAAGAAACTTCTCCCATTTATGCCTCCTCCCACCTACCATTTAGTTGGCTAACTACTTAGCCAGATAAATAACTATCCGGATAAGTGGCAGCCACTCAGTGCAGTCAGAAATTCAGCTGCTGCCACTTAGTTGGTTAAGTCACCACTTATCTGGCTAAGTGGTGCTGAATATTGGGGCCAGACATTCTCAAGGTAGCACAGTTAGAAACATAGGGAAGTGGTGCCTGTTCTAAATTTTTAATGCATAGCATCTGAAAGCATGAAATTTTGTACATGTCAATGTCAATGTCAAAATAGCCAGATGTGCAGACCTATACCGAACACCGTGCAAAGAGTTTTCACCGTAGATGCATATTGACCGCCATAAACTAAGTATTTATGACAGTGCCGAGATTTATGTGCTGACACAATGCTTACAAGTGATTCCCTGACGAAGAATTCATTTTCGAAACATTGCAGTGTCGGAATTGATACACTCACAGCATGAAGATTTTTCAACTATGATCTTGGCACCATAACAGTGAGCACAACACAATGGTCTGGTAAAACAAGTTATTGTATACCAGTACATCCACAGTGGTGGATTTATACCTGACTTCAGTGATAGCTTCATAAATATCCAGTGCAAGCATCACACGCTCTGGAGCAACCAATGATTATTAGGGATGTGCAGACCAAAAGTTTAAGTTCATAAGTCCATAAGTCGAAAGGGGGTCCCATTTGCGGTCAATATGGACATATGGAGAATTCCATAAGTTGAGTCTATGTCCATATGTGCAAATAAAAATTTAAACCCCTCACCCGCCTTAATCCCCCCCCCCCCAAGACTTACCACAACTCCCTGGTGGTCCAGCGGGGTCAGGACGCCATTCCTGAACTCCTTTGCAAGGAGCACGTGACGTCGGCGTCACGTCGGAGTGACGCGGTGTCACGTGATTCCCCTCGGGTTCGCTCCCGGACCCCTCGTTGGGCTCAAAAGGCACTTTTGGCCAGCTTGGGGGGGTCAGGAGGCCCCCCCCAAGCTGGCCAAAAGTTCCTTTTGAGCCCAACATTCTCCCAGGTCTATTTTTTTTTTTTGGGGGGGGGAGGGGATTGGGGGAAGACTATGCATGGATATCTTAAAAGATAGGTCCTCTGCAGTTGTAGTTTCCAGTTCTTGGCAGCTTGTTCAAATTTAAGAATTTTAGAGATGTACAGAGAGGTTTGCATCCCTCTAGTAGGGATTATGCTTTGACATGGCTCACATAGTCATACTGATTATTTTTTATGCTCATCAAAAGTTATGGCCTACTTAAGCAATTGAGATATATTATCTTGTTGTATCTCAGCTCACCATTCTATTTCTAGAGAGTTCATTGGTGATGGTTCTCCCAAGTGATGGCTACTTAATTTACCTCTGCACTTTTACCTCTGCACTTTTGGCCAGCTTGGGGGGGTCAGGAGGCCCCCCCAAGCTGGCCAAAAGTGCCTTTTGGGCCCAACGAGGGGTCCGGGAGTGAACCCGAGGGGAATCACGTGACGTCGGCGCCACGTCAGAGTGACGCGGACGTCACGTGATTCCCCACGCGTCCGCTCCCGGACCCTCACGGAACTTTTGGCCAGCTTTGGTAAGTCTTGGGGGGGGGGGATTAAGGAGGGTGAGGGGTTTAAATTTTTATTTAGATCAACAATCGCGATTTCCAACGTATTCAACATAGCTATGTTGAATAAGTTGGAAATCCGATCGTTTAAGCCTCATCTTTTTTTTAAGTTAAAAAAAAAAATAAGTTGCGTTTTCCATTTAAGTTCAAAACGAATGCACACCCCTAATGATTATAACACATCTAACATCCGCATCTGTTGAGTTGGAGCAACAGTAGCCATATAGGCACCAGTAGCCTATTGTAGGCACTATATGATGTTTCCCTAGATGCTTTCATACAATCCTTATTCACAATTGTACTAGACCCCTTCACATACATTGATAACATTTAAGCAAAATTATCTGCTTGCAGACTGACCACATTCAGAACATTTATATAGTTTCCCTAAAGGTTGGTCACACTCAGAACATTCATTTTGTTTCCCTCATTGCAGAATATGACATTCTGAAACTTTAGATAGTTTTCATGGTTGGGGTTAGAACATAATCCAAACACATAATCGTTTTCCTACTTGTAATTATTCTAATTGCTATTTGCTGTTCGATGATATGTTGAAGTGATTTTTTTTTTAAGTTGAGCCAAAGTTGCACATAAATGAGCACAACCTTTGGCATTGGGTGTGCTGGGAGGAGGTCCCACCTAAAGCAGCCTTAACCAAAGTGAGCCAGCCTTTTTTATGTCGGCATGGAGACGACGTGATGGAGGTGATTCAGTCAGGGACAGATTTAGGATTTTACTGCCCCAGGCACTTTTGATGCTTTTACCTCTTCACTACCTGTATGGATGTTACAGGGTAGCAGAGGGCTGTTCTCTGCTGAATGAACTTCATCAGAGTTGGAAGGCAGCAAATCTTAGCCAACCCCCTAAATGGTTGCCTTTTCCGTTGCAAAAAAATCAGCAGAACCAGGAGTCACGATTTAAAACTCCAGGGAGGAAGACTCAGAACCAATGTCAGCAGAAAGTATTTCTTCACGGAGAGGGTGGTGGATGCCTGGAACGCACTTCCGGAGGAAGTGGTGAAGACCAAAACTGTGAAGGATTTCAAAGGGGCGTAGGATAAACACTGTGGATCCATAAAGTCTAGAGGATGGGAATGAAGAGAAGAGGCATGGGGGTGGCTTGCTTGCGGGAATGATGGCTAATACTTGGAGATTAATATCCTTATTCAATAAACATAGACACGGTTAATGTGACTCCCAACATTGCTCTATGCTTCAATGGCAAGAGGAAATATGGAAAAAAGGATTTGCATCCACAAGAAAGCAGGGGAGTAGCTTGCTTGTTACAGCGGTTACTACCCCAAACCAAATAAGCCTGATACTTCACTTTCAATGCATATCCAGCATAGCTCTCTGATTCAACAGCAGGGAGAATGAAGAAAAGGTGATTTATATTCAGACAACAACCAACAAGGACTGAATTACATAGTCTTGGTAAACAAATACGCATGGGTGTAGCTTGCTTGTTATGGCGGTTACTACCCTGAATCAATTAAGCCTGATACTTCACTTGGAATACATATCCAGCGCAACTCACTGCTTCAATGGCAGGGGGGAATGAAGTAAAGAGGATTTATATTCAGACAACCAAAAAGGACTGAATTGCACAGGCAGGGTAAACAAGCAAAGGAGTAGCTTGCTTATTACGGTGGTTACTACCCCTAACCAATTAGCTAGATACTTCACTTAGATGCAGCTCCAGCACTGCTATCTACATCAATGGTGGGAGTGAAGGGAAATAGAACCAAAAGTTACTTATAAGGGCGAAGAGTAACAGATAAGTGTGAAAACAAAATGTGTGAAAGCTTGCTGGGTAGACTGGAAGGGCAGTTTGGTCTTCTTCTGCCGTCATTTCTCTGTTTCTATATATGTTTCTATCCTAGGCACAGGCATAACGAGTGCCTATTGAGAAATCAGTTGTGGTCTTGTTTGCTGGTGGCTGCAGGGGGAGGAGGAGGGACCCCCTTGTGAGTGGTGTTGGGTCTCCCTCTTTTCTTCTTGCTGCAGATGTTTAGTTGTACTCATTTCAGTCCATTATTATACAGGTTGCAAATTTTATAAATCACAATAATAAGATTATATATTCTAAGAATCTGATGGAAGAAAAAGACTGAGGAACTAGTAAAACTATGGGTTTGTTTTTTTTTATTATTTAACAAAACTGTGTCTGTGCTTTAATACGTAGCCAGCTCATTTTCAAAGGGGATCATGGGAAATGTTTTATCTTGACACAATAAGTATTAAGAAATTGCCATTTAGAAAAAGAAGCAATTAGTTGTCTATTTTGTTATCTAAATGGAAAAGTAATCAACTATGACATTTGTTGAATATCTTCCATGAGTAGGTGGAGATGCACGAGCATAAGATGCTGAGAACTCTATTTGTGTCAGAGGGGGGAGGGAGAATGAAAGAGAGAGAAGTATACTGTATGTAGGATGCAGTCTTCCTTCAGGATACTAATATCATGCAGCATTCATCCTATACTGGGTTATGCTTCTCATCATGATTTTAAGAGTGGATCAATAATCCTAGTGGTTTATAATTTCCAAATCTGGGGAATAATCTGGGGCATTCTTTTTCTACTATGTTAAAACTGGGATTCTTGTTATTTGCCTCTCTAAGGCCAATCGGTATTACCACAGCTACCACTTCACCTGTTTGCAAAGTTTTTTTCTTTATAAGAGAAGCTGAGAATTTTTGTCCAAGGATGTAACTGGTAGCTTTTTAAAATAGAGATTCTTCTAACATACCATATTCGCATGTATTACTTACTTACATTCTTATACATGCCGATGCTATCTAGGAACCCTGAAACATTTGCACAGCTTCCAGACTCACTGTTTGCAGAACACTTCTTAATTTCAGCATATTTGCATGAATTGTAATAGAGATAGATTTCTGGGGTTTTTTTTGCCCTACTACTCAAGACTCTCATTGAGCTGTTAGGAAATACACTTTTAGGTCTGCTTCATATTATCTTGTAACTCACTCATGTTCCTGCATGGCTCTTAGCTGCGTTATGATATCTCTGCAAACAAATATTTTGATAGTTTCTTCTGGCTTCTGTTGCACGGTTTTTGCATTCATGCAGGGTATTATCAACCTTATCTTCTGAGTCTGCTCTGGTATCCTTCAGCAAGGCATAAAGTCAGGCACATATGGGCCTACTGCAGTGGCTTGCATTCAAGGTCACAGTTTTCAGAACACAGTCCGCATCACTCTTATAATTCATAGCTACTGCAAGAGGTACCTCATACATGATAAGAATGATGATATACAAACTTAAGTCAAAGCTTGCAAACATTCCTCACCATAACAGATGCAGTGAATCTGGAAAATCTACTGCATTAACTTATGTTTTCTTTCTTTAGACGCTTACTTTTAGAATTGACAACAGTTCTGAGGGATTCAGAGTTACACTACTGACTATAGCTATAATGATCACATTGCTGTTTTCAGTACTCCATTGCTTTGGTTTCATTTTTCTTTAAGTGATTATTCACTTTTAGTATTCTGAGTAGACCCTGCTGCCTTCACAGATAATTATAGTAGGATTTTGTTGTATTTTATAGTTTCACAGCTAGTGATATTAAGAAAAAGAAAAAATTAGGGTCTTGCCATATACCTTACAGATAGAATTTCAGATTTTCCAATGAATATAATGGAGCTTTATAGAGAAACATTTCTTCTCGGGGGGATTTTCAGTACTAAATTTATCACAGTGCTCTATTATTCTGTTCAGTTCATTACTAATGGAGTAAATGAGAGAGGCTTAGAATAATGTGGTCATTTTCCTTTCCACTTCACATTTTGGTGTCAGTGAATGGCCATGAATCGCACTGTAATTTATAAAATAATACACAGCACTAAGGGAAAACTCAAGAGTCCCTATCTAGAGTTTCAGTTCAGGCAGAGCAGGTTGCCTAGAAACCCTGAATTGGTCAATCAAGCTGGCTAATTTGAGATTTACTCCTGCATAGGGATAGTATCTCAGGTGACTCACAATTTGTGTCTGGCATTATTGTTTACTGTTCAAGAATATAAGCAACCTTAGAGGCCGATGTACTAACCCAAGTTATTTTCTGCAGATTAGTGGCTGTTTTGCAAAATTGTGCAAACTTTCACATGATATGTTCCTTGTGTTGCCAGGGCCGGGAACTTGATGCATTTCTGGTCGTATCAATGCCTGGAATATTTCTTGTCTAGCAAACCTGTTGGGGGCTTCCATGTTCTCATGGCTCATCTCCTTTTCCCCCCTGGTAGTCCATGTAAATCTGCCCATCCCAACTTTCAAGGCAGGGCATAAATATACCAAAGCCAAGTGGGCATGGTAAACTCTGTCCCTTCAGACCCCACCCCCTTGTCATAAAACTAGCATCAAAGGCCCTCTAGCCCCCCTCAGACTCCGTGGGCCCACCCAAATTTACCCCATATGGATCAAATCTTCTGGGGGCAGTAGCTATCCCCACTTGCTCCTGCTCTGCCAGCACCATTTTATAAACTGACACTAGCCAACCCCATGCATTCCTTTGCCAAAAAGTGCATGAGGTCAACTAACCACCATTTTGGAAAAATCAGGGCAGGAGCAAGTGGGGATCATTCCTGCCCCCAAAAGAGCTGCCCCGTAATGAGTACTTTTTTTTGGGGGGGGAGGGGCTTTGGGGTTACTTTGGTAAGTAAAATCTGGAGGGCTGGGCTTACCAAGCCTTTGACGTTTGTACATTTATGCCTCATGAGAGGTAAGGTGTTCAGGCTGGAAGGATCCACACAGACTACCCAGGATTTGGGATACTGTGGAGGAGGTGAGAAATGGGCTGCCTGACTCATTTAAATCTGCTTAGCGGTTCACCCAAGCTGCCACTCCAATGGGTTGGTCGAAAAAATTGACATCTCTGTGAGGTATAATTATTTTCTTTGCAAAACCTATTTCACACACCCATTTCACAAAATCCCATTATGATCTGCTTTTATATGCTTTAGCATTGCGCTAGGTCATTATTTTGGGAGTAACATAAACATGTATGTGTAGCGAACTACATACAAAAGTTTACTGTTGTGAAGCCCACTTCCTTATTATCCTGCTACACCAGCCTAGATGAGTAGGTTATCTCTGCCTACCAACAGATGGTGAGAGAGAACACACCTATTTCTGTGACATCATCCTAGGTTTGTAGGATGATGCAGTGCAGTCAAAGGACAGTATTTGCTGACTCCAGCAGAAGGATAGGCATGTGATGAATTGTGCAGCAGGACGCTTTGGCTTCCAGGTCCTCAGCCTTCAGGCCTTGTGGGCTCCTAGGGAAACAGTTTTCCAACAGTTTTTTACCTTGGTAGAGCAGGCTTCTAGAACAACAACTTATGGGCTGCTTTCCTTTAGTACATCAGGATGTTGGCTCATAGGACAATGGGTTTTCCTAGTGAAGCAGGCATTTCTCCTAACTCCCAGGGGCTCATCCTGGTCGAGCTGGGCCTGGTTAGTAGTTCCCAGGCTCCTGCAAGCTCATCCTGGTTGAGCCTTGTGGGGTTATATCCTAATCCTACTACTAGTTCCCTGGTCCTTTGTAGGAGCTGGTTGAGCAATAAAGGAGTACAGAGTACTGTTGTGCAGAACCTTGAACAGGCTGCTTTCCTTTCCTAGATTTTCTACCTCTGCTCCCTCCGGGCCTTCCCTTCTATTTTTTCCCCTATTCTGCTTGTTTTTTGTCTCCTTGATTGGCCCTGCTATCACAATGAACAGCAGCAAAGTTGCTTTGTTTGAGAAAAAAAAAAGCAAAGCAAGATGGGCCTAACTGCAGATACCTCTGGGACTCCCACAGCAAAGGAAAACCCAGCAGCAAGGAAGGGAGTGTCCCGGCATTGGAGGCAGATATCAGCGACATTGTGGAACCTTTGGGTAGGCCTGATTCAGTTTTCTTCTGGCGTGAGGCAGAGCTGCTGCATCTGTGGAGTGGTCAGTTTAGTAAAAAAAAAAAAAAAGAGGCAACTTCCCCTTACTAAGCAGAGTCTGCATCTAGGGACATTCTCAGTTTCATTTTTACCCAAGCACGGTATTTCTGGGCTGAGGATCTGGTGCTTCATGAGGTTCAGTGTTAAGGTCAGTACTCCGTCTGCCTTGCAGTCCTGATGAAGGAGGGCTCTTCCCGTTCTGCTATGGTGAGACAGAAGGAATGCCTATCATCTCTAGCTCTTTCAGATGCTCACTCTCTCGTTCCCAACACGGAGGGAAGCATTTGGATGAGGTTTATGCTGTCCTGCCCCCTACGTTCTTGGCTCAGCAGGGTCAAACCTACTCAGGAGCACACACTGAATGAAAAAGAAATTACCAGAGGCAAGCCTTTGGCTCTATTACAGTGCTTAGGTCCTTAACCAAAGTGAAGGTGATGATTGGAGCCTTTCTGTGAAAAGAGGGGCTATGGTTCATTTCACAAATGACAGGTGCCTTTCATCAATGGGGTGCAGGTTCTAGATGTCTTAGGCTGGTTGATGAATCCAGCAAGGAGCAAGAGGAGTGGCATCAACGTTCTAAGGTACATGGAGAGTAATTTTTAATAGTATGCATAAATCAGCATATGTGAAGTTATAGCAGTATTTTATAAACTGGCCCAAAAATACGCATGTATATTTGTAATTCAGAAAAATGCATATTTTCTTTACCCATTTAATAAAACTATGCACAAATATTTTACACACATAATAGTAATTATAATATGTAGTGTGATAACCCTGAGTTATACAGAGGCAAGAATTTTATAAAGATCGTACATACTCCACTTATGAAAATACTTGAGTGCATACTTGTAATCACCATTTTGCTGACACTTCCACCAGTTCACCCAGGCATCCACCAGTTCAATGAAATCCTCCATTTCATCAAGAGCACCCAACACTTAACCCAGCCCCCCGCATCTAAAAACTGCAGACATAAGGCAAGTGCAATTTAACTTCTGAGACTTATTAGCACGTGTAAAAAGCATCTGGCCAAATTTTGTAATGAACGCACATACATCACTTAGAAAATGCTAACTTGTGTACATACTTTTGAACCCTGCCGCAGAATACCCTTTCCTTTTCATTTCACATTTACATGTGATACTGCTAGTACACGCTTATTTCTTGCTCTACAAAATACTATTTATTGAAAATGGATTATATTTACACTTATGTACATAATGTCCAATTTTACACGCATAAATCATTTGGAAATTTACCACAGAGTGAAGTAACAAGAGGATTGGCATCAATACAGCAAGGTGGTGAGCCAACAGAGAGGAAGGACAGAAGGAGCAGGCTGGGTAACAGCAGTGGCTCAACAATACATCAAGGCACTGACACAGAAGAAAGACAAGGCATGAGAACTGGTCGGGCAGCAGCAGTAGCAAGGATCCAAGATACCAAGGCATCCAGCAAGAGGCAGGGGAGGAGAAGGTTTTCTGTTTTTCTTTCTGAGGCCAAAACACCCCAGTATAACCAGGAGAGAGCCAGAGCATAAGGAGCAGGCCGAGCAGCAGAGTGGCAATTGGCAACCAAGACCATAAGGTGCTGAGGCCAAAAGGTGTGGGCAGTGGTTTCGCTGTAGCTGTGCAGAGTCTTCCTGCCACTCACAGGGAAGTTCAGAAAACCCCAGCAGGAAGGAGATTTATGTTAAGAAAGATCAACTTTTCCCATCAACTCTGGGGCAAGTTTTATACAATATGGACTCTCTATTTTCTCTGCCATTGAGAACCTGTTCACTAGGCACACTGGTTGGTGGCCAGGAAAGGAAATGCTGGGTGACCATGAAAGGTCCAGCCAGACTGAGGCCGTGTGGGCCCAGTTCTGTGTACATGAACTCAATAGACTCAAGATATCACTGCTGGCTGTGGAGAGGGCCTCATTTGCTGGGGAGATACTGGTCTCTGTTGTCAACTGCTGAATCCATGGCCTGTGGCAGGAGAACCCATTATAGTAGCCATGGTAGTTGGAGGGAGGGTGGGGGGGAGTTGGTAGAATAAGGTGGGAGAGAAAGGAGCAGCTTTCAGTGTGCTGCTGACTCTGATACTACTGGGTAGGGAGCCTGCTCTTTTCTCTGCTGCATCCCCACTGCCCCTCAGCCTGTGATGCTGCCATTCTTGCATCCTAGCCACCAGCTTCTCTTTCCAGACTGGAGGGTGATATCAGGCAGTCAACATGTAAGGATCCAAATGGGTGAGGGGTTTGAAGCAATGTTGCAGTTGCAGCACTAGGAGTCTACAAGCACTAACACGTCTGGTACTATTCCCTGTTCCTACCGGAAACCTTGTAACTTCTCCAAGATATCAATTATGGGGATAGCCTCTCCCAGAATAACTGTTGCTGAACTCAGATACTCAAGGGCATCCTAAAAGGGTTTCAAGACTTGCCTGTACATTTTACATCTTATAAACTTCAGAAGGAAGATCTCTTTGGCACAGAGCTGGTATTGAGTCAAGCAATAGCTGTAAATTTGAGACTGAGATTGTATCCAAAATCCCATGGCTTATGAGTGAAGTTAATTTCAGCCATGGGGTGGGCGATTTTCAAAGACTTAGGTGGGAGTTGAGCATGTAAAATCTTCATGTGAATGCTAAGTGCATTTTCAGAAGGGTGGGAGTGTGCAGGGCCGGTGCTAGCGTTTTTGCTGCCCTGAGCGACACATTGCTGTGCTGCCCTTCCCCCGCCTGTTCGTTTTTGTTTTTTTTAAATGGCAAACGACCTGCAAAAAAAGTCACTTGGAACCCATATAGTACTAAGCCTATTGTAATGTATCATAGGTGTGAGTTTGGCTCTTGGACAGCCAACAATATAGTAAAAATCCCATACTAAAAGAGTACTAGCTGCAAGCACTCAAATATTACACCAGGCCCTAAAACACCTCCTGTTAAGAAAGCAGAACAAACCAGTCTACTCTAAATTCCTACATAGAAACTATACATGCTAGCAAAATACCTCACCTCACTTACACATGCAGAACACAGACAGAACTTCACCAAAAAGAGAATAAAGAGAGCATAAATATAAATAGAAATGTGTAGACCGAAACTGAACTGAAAACTCCAGCAAGCTAGACTCTGTGTATTGCAAAGCAATGGAAAAAAAGAAACATCACAAATCCTCATAAATCAAACAAAATCAAGAAATATAAATCAATCATATTAAGCCATACTAAAAACGAATATTGCCAAAAAGATGATAAATAGAATAGCAGCCAATAATTAAGAACCTATACAAAAAGTTTTAAAAATTTCCAAACGGCAATAAAATATTTCCAAATAGCAGCCACATCAAACAGCTAATAATTAAAACAAGAAGGGGAAAAATACCTCACTTCCTATACCTGAAGACTTTTGATTTTCAGTCACCTTGAGCTTGTTGTGGATTAGTGGGGCGTCGCAAACATTTTTCACCTCCTCTCCCGCAAAGGCAGGCTCCCATTCACAAGCACTCATTCCAGGCAGGCTTTCATTCACCGGCAGCTACATAGGCCTTTGGCTGATCCCTTTACTGTGCCCCTTCCTTCACAGCCACTGCCCTACCAGGTGTACCGCCCTGTGCAATTGCATGGTTTGCACACCCGGCCGTGCTGGGCCTGGGAGTATGTGCACATTTAATTAGGTTTAATTAAGTTGACTTAGAAAATAGCCACTGCTATTACTAGCAACGGTAACATGGAATAGACTTAGTTCTTGGGTACTTGCCAGGCTCTTATGGCCTAGATTGGCCACTGTTGGAAACAGGATGCTGGGCTTGACGGACCCTTGGTCTGACCCAGTATGGCATGTTCTTATGTTCTTATGTTATTACAAATAGTGTACATGCATACACATCTTCTAATTAAGACACGGAAATGAAATCTGGCTTCTCTTTTGACTGCAGTTCTTGGGCAGGGGTAATCTTCAAAGCCTTATGCGGGGGCTGTGCATGTAAAATCAGAATATACACGGGTAGGTATACTCTGTGCAAATAAGCACATTTTCAGAAGAATGGGATTACATGTGTACTATTTCTGCTACATGGAAAAGTATGCGATGCAAGCAAAGAATTTTGAGGGTGTTCCAGGGTAGGATTTCAAGAAACGCACACATTTTATATATTTTACAGTGTGTGTTCAAACATCATTAAACATGTGCATGCTTTTGCTCCTTCTAATTAAGTTGCAGAAATAAATCTGATTTCTCTTTTGTCTGCAGATTTTGGGTATAGAGTGGGGAGCAAGTGGTGAAGGGTGTGTATGAACTGTTGAAAGTCTGGGTCATTGTATATATGGGATACATGCATACATCAGTCACCTTTATAAAATCCTTTTTCTTCACATAAACTAAGAGTATTCATGCTGATATTTTACAAATATTTAACACATAAAATATGTGCATACTTTTATAAAATGTATAAACTGTGCAAATCCCTGCATTAAAATAATGTGTATATACTGAAAAATGGACATACATTTGGAGCAGTGATATGCAGTATTTTATAAGGTATGTGACTGCCACTGCACAGTTTATAAAATACAGGTGTAATTTTCAAAAGGAGTTATGCAACATACTATTGTAGCAATTCTCAAAAGCCACTGACACATATAAAGTGCACTTACATGGGTAAATCCTATGGACAATTCAATGGTATATATTGTAGTAATTTTCAACAGCCCACTTTCATGGGTAAAATGCATTTACACATGTAAAATCCATTTTTAAAATTCATTTAAAATCAGGCCCTAAGCGTGTGTGTGCTGAGTTATGCACAATAGAAGAGAAATCTGCGAGAGGCATTAAACTGTTTAGTAAGAAGGACATTATTTTAAGATGGCATTTGAACAAGATTAAAGTTTTAGTTTTATCCCTATTTTATGTTTAATTTTAAGGCAATATTTGTTGTTTTATTGTGTTGTATTTTTGTGGAGATTTTATGAATGTATCTTGTGTAATCTGTGCTGGACATATGTGTAGAATATCAAAAAGCATAATTGAATAAATATTGAAAATTACCTTCAGTGTGTGTAAAACACTACGTGAAACCAAGAAGCTGCCTCGAAGTCAATGCAGTACACAAGCTGCAAGAAACAAATAGACAGTATTTCTGTGTATTTCCTGCATCCACTGGCACAGTGTAGCTGTACAGGTAGTATTGTTTCCTTGATGACATGCACTGCAACACTTTCACAGAGAGATACTACCTACTAGTAGGAGAAAGTCTATCCCAAACCATAACTTGGCACAGTGGAGGTAATTTTCAAAAGGTTTTATTTACTTAAAACTAGGATTTACACATGTAAATGCACTTCATGCTTGTACGTGATCTTTGGAAAATTGCTATAAAATATGCTCACTTTTGCACATGTAAATCCTTTTCAGAATTATCCCCAGTGTCTGTGAGAGGCTCTAGCAGCACACTTTTGCTTTTCTGTAAACTATCCTTTTTCACTGTAAGTTTTGAAGCAAGACTCTCTGCCTTCTCTCTTTGAGATCCAATAGAGGAATAACTGGTCACTGTTCCAAGTGATCTTAGTTTCAATTTCACCTAAAAAAAAAAAATGATGAAAACAGGACATGCAACTGCCAGCTGGGATAGGCTGATTGAAAAATGCAGAAACATGATTAGTCCTGCTCCTTCCTTGTCTTATCCTCAATTAGCTCTGCTCTGTCTGGCTTCAAGTCCAAAAAATGTATTGCTTTGCTTCCCCTGTAGACCTTAATGGGACCAAACTGAATGATCTGAAAAGGTCTGCATCCATTTGCTGCTGAATATACCCGGATATGTTTGAGTTAGCTGATAAATAACGTTTTCTGTCCAACTGTGGAACAGTTAGTATTCCAATATGTGATTAAAGACTTGCAAGAAGACACTAGTCTCATGACTATTGATTTACTACAGATTCCCTCCCTACAAACAAAGCTAATATAAACACCGGGGGCTTTCTTTTTTTCTGCCTTACTTTGTTTATTCAGCCACAATATAGACTGTTGTCCTTTTTTCTTAATAAAATTAAAAGCTACCCACTCAAATAGATTAGGGATTGTCTCATGTTTTTCTGTACATCTGGTAGTGCAAAATAAATGACTGATACTAATAGCAGTAGAACTAGAAAGCATGGACTTGCAATGGTGAAGGACCTTGCCATCAGTTACATTAGAAATGTGTCCAGGTGGTATGTACTGAATATTACAAGTTAAAAATGGCCTTTTTTGGAAGCCTTAGCCTTTAAAATGGTAATTCAAGTATTAAGTACCTCTCTCTTTGACTATTGCAATGGCCTGTGTATGGGTCTTCAGGAAAGACTCCTGCACAGACCACAAGTAATCCAAAATACAATCACCCATTTAATTAAGGGGTTTCTCATAGAACTTCTATTTCTCCAATTGTATTTTCACTTCACTGGCTTCCTATTAAAGCACAAGTTCATTCTAGTTTAACATGTTGTGTATTGAGAGGTGTAGCTCCAGATTATTTATGCAAGAAATTAAAAAGGAATTTCCCTAGATGACGATGAAGGTTACGTCCAGGAGCTTTTGTTGATCGTGCCCTCGTTCAGACACAAAGGGCTGGATTTTAAAAGGGTTACGCGCATAAGGTACACGCGTAACCCTTTTAAAAAACCCCCGCGAGCGCCGAGCCTAAGCCCCAGGACGCGCGTAAGTCCCGGGGCTTGCAAAAAGCGGCGGTCGGGGGTGTGGTTTCCGATCGGGGGCGTGTTTGGGGGCGTGTGGGCGGTCTGGGTGCGTGGCCGAGTGCCCCGACACAGCGGCCTGTGTCGAGGCCTGCTGCGCCGGCGCACATAAATTACTACTGCCCGGAGGCAGTAGTAACTTTTCAGATAACGGTGGGGGGGGGGGGTTCTAGATAGGGCCAGGAGGGTGGGTTAGGGAGGGGAAGGGAGGGGAGGGGAAGGTGCGGGGAGGGGGGTGGAAGGAAAGTTCTCTCCGAGGCCGCTCCGATTTCGGAGCGGCCTCGGAGGGAACGGGCAGCGCGCGCAGGGCTCGGCTCGCGCAAGTTGCACAAATGTGCACCCCCTTGCGCGCGCCGACCCCGGATTTTATAAGATACGCGCGGCTACGTGCGTATCTTATAAAATCCAGCGTACTTTTGTTCGCGCGCACGCTGTCTTTTAAAATGTACCCCAGCAGGCATCTGCAAATGTGATCTAGGGCCTTTTCAACTGTGGCACCCATCCTCTGGAATTTGCTGCCCAGTGGTGTTAGACTGGAGGAAAACTATTTAGTATTCCATAAGAAGGTGGTTATTTTTGCAGGGCTAAGGCTGAGCAGGTCTAAAGAACTAATGTGGCATACAGGAGTCATGATTACTGTGCAGCAGCATTAGTGGTTTCATATTTATTTTTATTTTTTTGCTACTTTTAATGTTTTATGAATTATGTTTTAATATGTTTTTGTGATGTTGTGGATTATGCATGCATTTTTGTACTCTGCCTTGGGTGGCCAATAAGAATTTTAAATAAATAAAATGCATTTCGCCCCAGCCTTCCAATGAGTACAAACATGTGATTGCTAACTTTATGATAGCAAATTTACACCTCACAAAGATGCCTGTGAAAGCCATTTACATGGGTAAATGGCAATTTACCCTTGAAAATTTGCTATCTGAAAATTTCCCCCTCTCACTGTGGCTAAAAGTGTTCGCATTGCGCCACAATGTGTGGACTTTTAGCCACATTTACAAGAGGCGTTCCCAGGGTGTGTTTAACTTGGGGAGAAAAATAACATGCAAGGAGGATAACTTTCAAACAACTGCGTGCAGCGGCATATAATGCGTGTATATGGCTGTGCACATATTTGCTATAATATTTTCTAGTACACATAGGGCCGGATTATAAGAATTGTGCACAGGCGAAGATTTGTGCGCGCAACCCGGCGCACACAAATATATGCCCGATTTTATAACATGTGCGCGCAGCCGCGCGCACATGTTATAAAATCCAGGGTCGGCACGCGCAAGGGGGGCGCACAATTGTGCAACTTGTGCGTGCCAAGCTGCGCAGCCTTCCTCCATCGGAGCGGCCTCGGAGGGAACTTTCCTTCCGCCCCCCCCCCCCCCCCCCCCCCCCCTCTTACCTTTAACTTATAAGTTGTGCCTGCCTCTGGGCAGGCATAGGTTGCGCGCGCCAGCCAATGGCTGGCCCGCGATCTCGGGCACAGCAGCAAATGGCTGCTGTCCCTGGAGGCTCCGGCCCCGCCCCCTTTTCAAGCCCCAGGACATACGCACGTCCTGGGGCTTGCGCGCGTCGCCGAGCCTATGCAGGAGCGGGTTTTCGGGGTTACGCACATAACCCTTTGAAAATCCGCCCGATATTATATTCATGCATTATATAAAACATGAATCTGACCACACAACACATGCAATGCGTTGAAACCTCTTATATCCATGCATTGATTGCGTGTAATTTACCCACCTATTTTAAATATATACATGTATATATTTTATGCGTGAAAGTAAACTAGGACTTAATCACATTAAGTCCCGATTTCCATGCTAAACTTGGCCCATTTTAAAACATGTGTTTGTTGAGAAAAATGAACAGTTTTACCAATAAGTCCACCAGTTTGCCCAGTCCTTCTCCAGGTCATCAAGACCTTCCGGGTTCTTCAGCTTGAACTCCCTCCAGTCCCCCCAGACCTCCCATCCTGTCAGTAATACATCATAAACACATTTAGGGCCAGATTTTCGAAGCTATGCGCAGGCGTAGATTTGTGCGTGCAACCCGGCGCGCACAAATCTACGCCCGATTTTATAACATGCGCGTGCAGCCACGTGCATGTTATAAAATCCAGGGTCGGTGTGCGCAAGGAGGTGCACCTTGTGCGCGCCGAGCCCAAGGGGAGCCCCAATGGCTTTCCCCTTTCCCTCTGAGGCCGCCCCGAAATTGGAGCAGCCTCGGAGGGAACTTTCCTTTCCTTTCCGCCCCCCCCCCCCCCCCACTTTCTCCTCCCTTCCCCTATCTAACCCGCCCCCCAGCCCTACCTAAATCCCCCCTACCTTTATTATTTAAGTTGCGCCTGCCGGCCGAGTGCCAGCACATGATCCCCCGGCCTAGCGTGCCTTTGGAGGCCTCTGGCCACACCCCCTGCCACGCCCTTTTTTCAAGCCTTGCCCCCATCGCCGAGCCTATGCAAAATACCAAATCATTCGCAGGTGTAAACATTTGTGAGTAAGTTGGAAAATGTATGCCTGTCCCTTTTAAAAAAAGCAACTTATGTGTATAACTGTTAGCCCCACCCCTTTTTTACATTCAAATATATGCGCATATGGGAAAAGCATGCATTTTTTTTACTTTTATAAAATATGGAATATGCGAGTAGAAGCTAATTATGCACATTTAGGCTATATTTTACATGTGTAAAGTCTTGAAAATTCACCTTACAAATTGTATTTTCAACTCTATCCATGGGAAAAAATTCCCACACAAATCGGAGATGCAGATTTGCTGGTACAGGGTAATTTTATAACTGCGCAGGTAGGACTAAAATCTGCATGTAACTTTTATGCTCACCTTTTTAGCTCACATTTTCCAAGCTAACTTATGCGCATTAATTCACTTTGAAAATGATTGGGTAATTGCCCTTCACCCCGCACAAATTTACATCTGCTTTTCGTAGGGCTTGCCCTATGCGGGTTAATTTACATGCACACTTTTGAAAATAAAAAAGTTTGAGCATAATTTCCAACTCCTTCCTCCCAGAACACCATTCCTCAGCACAAGCAAAAGCATGCATGACATTAGGTTACTTGCATACAAACATTTGCACTTAGCTCCGGTCAATTTTATAAAAGCCATTTACGTGCCAGAAAGGTAAATGGCTTTGAAAATTCGGCCCAGTATGTTTGTGAGTTTAAGGCCCTCTGATGTAGGTTTGGCTCTAGCCCATTATTCAGCTATAGATCCGTGAGCCACGTGACCATCATGGTGCGTTCCATTGCAGTGGCTTACTGTTTGAAGCAGATGTGAGGGCACTAGCAAATCCTTAAAGGTCACATTTGTGGAATGGTAACTGCTGTTTTCCTTTGCAGCTTCTGATGAATGCTTAGGGATTTTCAGATTCATAAGAAGATAAACAGGCTTTAATAGAGCTTAAAGCGCTGAAGACAAAACTCATCCCTGAATTTTCATATCATACTCGAGCAGTTTATAATTCTGCACCTCTTTTTTTTTCACTTGAGGACAAATTCATTGCTATGTTATATACCATGCATGCTGCTATAAATTCCTGAGTTATTGGTTAGGCTGTGTACTTGTAAAAGACCAAAAATAACAGATTTCAAAGCTTTCTCAGCCATCTACCAAGAGTTGTTGTTTTTTTTTTTTTCCATGAACCGCAGCTTGAATTAAAAAGCTAATGTAACATGCTGTGCAGTGTTATTTCACATACTTTAGTTTGTCTTTGTGACTTCATTTGAAATTTCTGGCAGCAGTGCTCAGTTATGAGATTAAGTATAACCAAAGGGTTTAAAATATGTGTGTCACTAACATAGAAGGATTCTGTGTGAGCATCCCATGAACGTTCACGAGATGTGTTGTTTCTTGTTAGCTGAGTGCCAGAGTCAATCAATGTAAAATGGTCTGTGCCTTTCAAGGAACTATTCAGAACACACATCATGTTATTTGTAGGACAAGATTTCTTTCTGTGCGCTCTGAGGTATTATCAAGGGGGGGGCTCAATTTATTTTGTTGTATCCTTGAAAATGTCATACTAGAAACCTTAATGCCAATTATGTTTTCTTTGAACCGACACAACTTTGGACGTTTCTAGACTCACACACTAAAAATCTTTTTTTTTGTTTTTTGTTTTTAAGGGTCGGCTAATAGTATAAGCTGGCATTTGTTCTCTCTCTAAATCCTATTAATATTTTTTATTGTTTATCGCTCTTTCTTTTGATCTCCCCCTTTTTCCTTTACAGATGAGAAATGTACACATTTTTTTTTCCTTTATTTTTTTTTTGTATCATATTGCCTGTACATTTCATATTTACTGTGCAAGAAATTCTTGTGTTTACGTGGAATGCATGTAAAAATAAAATTTAAAAAAACGTCACTTTCATAGAAGGATTCTGTGTGCGCATCCCATGAACGTTCACGAGATGTGTTGTTTCTTCTTAGCTGAGTGCCAGAGTCAATCAGTATAAAATGGTCTGTGCCTTTCAAGGAACTATTCAGGACACATATGTTACTGGGGGGGAAATCACATTTTCCTGGTTTGTCATTGGAACCTCAATCTCTTGTATCCTTTAGGTAACGGGGCTTACACGCAATACCAGGGCTAAATAAAACTAAGCTTAAGGTTCTGGACTCCTTCTCATATAACCCTACTGCAGGTGCTCTGGGGGGGGGGGGGGGGGGAGGAGGATAAACCTCTAAGGCTCTGGACATTAGGTGTACTCTACTCTTCTAAGTGCCAATAACAGTCAGGACTCTGGAATGGGGAAGCAACATCAATATTTCATGAATCCTTTATTCCATAGTTAGCATTTGGCATTTTCTTCTTGTCACATCCATTTTACAGAAATAATGTCCTTCAGCTCTGTATTTGTGGTCCCTTGAAATCTACCTGGAGGTCCCCTCTGTTCCCTTCTGAATCTTTAGGGCTGTGGACAGGTTCCTCTGAATCCTCTACGGATTCCCCTTCCAAACCTGGCATCCGCTGCTTGATCTTCCTTGGTCTTCCTTTCTCCTCTCCTCTTTGTACGAGGGTCGTACCCCCTCTCTGTCTCAGCTGGGTGAGCACCAGACCAGTACCTCTTCTCCTTCAGTTCTCCACCCCAGTATGGTACCAGGTGGGTAGCCACTTCTTTTTCAAAAATATGCTGCACGGGCAACTGAGTTTCTCAGACTGAGTGGCACAAGTTTGACTGTTCACAAAACCTAAGATAAGCATCCAATCTCAAAAATAAAACTCCTGACTTCCTAAAAAAAAAAAAATATATATATATATATACTACCAGGGTCTGTCTCCCAAGAAGTCTGGCTATAGAGAAATTGAGGCTTCTGCCATCTGTCCTGGATGGGAAGGGAAGAACAAAACTGCCTTCTAAAAACCCAAAATTACAAAAAGAGAAGACTAGTTCCACAGCCATTGTGACTGAACCTGGACTCATGTTCTCACCCAAGGCCCAGGCTCCTTGCCAGGCCTTTGGGCCTGCAAATTATATGCAGTAGAATAGAAGGTGAAAGGCTCCTGCTCTCTCAATCTCCAACTAAAAAGGCCATTCAGAGAGTAGGGTTCAGTCTATGATATAGAAAACAAAATAAACCATTGCAGCAGGCTCCAGTAAGGGGGTTCTAGCAAACATGGTAAATTCCTCTAATTTCCTCTGCACTGCAGGACCTTGCAATTAGGCCACATTCCTTAAGCGGGATCCTAATGGGGCCTTACATCATAATTTTAGAAAAGGGAAAATTCATGATGGAAATGTACATTTCTCGCCATTTTTAAATTGGAGGCTTCATGCAGTATTTTTTTGGCCTCAGATGTGTAATCCCTGCTTGCTGGGTGCCTTAGAAGACAGAGGGACATAGGGATCCCAGGGCCACTTTCTAGGTCTCTGTCCCACTCTCACACAGTTCAATAGGGCCTTGGGACAAGGTTCTTTTTCCAGTGAGGAGAGGAATAAATCCGCCAAGCCCAAGATGGCAAGGGTGATTCTTAAATTTCCTGTCCTGGGTAGGTATCAGTTCGCATTCATCGTTAAGGGATGTGAGTGCCAACAAAATTCTCTAAGGCTGAGGTTGAATGTCCAAAATTATTTTTTTACTGCAGAAGTTCTTAATTGCAAAATAAGCACAGTTCAATCTGTTCTTGGTACTAACAGTTGGAAATTTCAGGTCTCCAATCTTTTCTCTTTCTGTCCAAGTGCATCTCAGTATCTGGGCCAGGGAATACTCTCACCCTCCAGGGATTGGAAAAGTAAAACTTCCCAGGTGGACAAGGGGTATCCTAGTTGGTTGGAAGAAAATCCCCTTCCAAAAAATACTGTAGAAAACATAAGGTCTCACTCTTTGCAGAGTTACAAATTTACCTCTCCTCAGAGTGAAAACTTCAAATGGATATTTAAAAAAAAGCTCTTGTTCACAGTTCTTCTTCCCAAAGATCATTCACAGGATCTAGAAGATGAAATGTTCCAGGCAGCAGAGACTAGCAGCTCTCTTGATCTTCTCAGGCCAGGAAGAGTGGTCACAAATTTATCCCCAAAACACCTGAGAATAATCTTCATTAAAAGGTCAAAAATAGAATCCTTCTGCAGCTAAGTTACCTATGTTCCTACCTACTTTGTATGGGATGGAGATCAATGGAATCTTCCCTACCGCTTGGTCTAACTTAGCTAGAGACTCCCCAAAATCCACCAGCCAGGGGTACCAGGGCACTCTCAGAAGAAATTTCCAAAAAAAAGAACTAATCCAAAAGCCCATAAACAATCCTTGAGGCCAGTATCAATGGAGCACTTGCCTCTTTCCAGGCTGTGAGGCCTAGTGCCAGAACAAGGGAAAACCTTTAACTGATTTACTTCTCCACCTCTAGCTGCTAACTAAAGATTTGCTTTTATATCCATAGGGGGCCAGCCATTCCAGCAACTGCAGTGGAGGAGCTGTTCCAAAATGGTGCACCACCTCCCTACACTATCTTTTACTATCCTAGTCAAAACGGTTTTAGAACTAGGGCCATTTTGTGATGGATCCCAAATCGTAACTACATATGTAATTTTGCAGTATATATACTATGTAAGGTTTTGGCAGAACAACACACTTCTATTGCATTTCCAACCACCTTGATAAATAGAGTACCTAAAACTACATGTAGGAGGAAGCACAGACTAGAGCAGTTGAATTGGAATACTAGCAAGAGTAAATTTATTTGGGATGAAAGGCTCAGGGGCCTGTGTAAATAAAAGGAGCATATTTGTGTAACACGGCCTTGACTGCTTATCTTATGGGGCGTTCCAAGTCTGGGACCAGCCTGGCAAGTGCCTCCCCTAGGGCAGACTCCATCAATCCTTATGTTCTTGGCACCTGGTGCCTCCACCTGGGGAAGAAGGTGTTAGTGGGTGGGATTTCCCTCCCTTCACCCCAGGAAAACAAATGGAACTGTGAACAAGGCTGGCAGTATGTACAAATATATACAGGTTTATTAATCTATACATTTCTACATGACTATGTACCTTGCTAACAGGATGTCAAACAGCATACTTTTCACTTGTGGTTAGTAGTCTCGGTCTACACAATTATATACCTTTATACAAGGTAGCAAGAACATTTAGTATTTGGCAATATGGGGTTGTTGGTCCCACAATATAACACCAAATCGAATAAAAGGGACCTATTGTGTTCCCACTTACTCAAGTATTGTTATTATCCTCCTCTTCTTTATCCCAAGTCTCACCTATGTGCAAAAATGCAATTGGGCTTGTGGACAGTGTTGGCCTGGGGGGGGGGGGGGTCTGCTGTATCTAAACCATCTCCTTCTGCTCTGCTGAAAGGTCTGTGCCAACGCTGGGTTCCACACCCTCCTGGGGGACCCAATTCCACCTCCTTATCTGTTGCTGGGATCCATGCCCTCCTGGGGGACCTAACTCCACCTTCCGGTCTGCCACTGGGGTCCATGCCCTCCTGGGGGACCCAGCTCCACTTCCTGGACTGCTGCTGGGGCCCCTTTGCTCAAGGGGGGCTACTCCACCTCTGTATCTTTCACTGAGGTCTACGCCCTCCTGGGGGACCCAACTCTGCCTCCTGGACTGCTGCTGAGGTCCCCTTGCTCAAGGAGGACCACTTGATCTCCAGATCTGCCACTGGATCCGCTCACTCAAGGTGGGGTGGGAACCATTCCACCTCCAGGCCTGCTGCTGAAGTTCTCCTCCCTCGGTAGGAAGGTATTCCCTGGCTTGGGTTTACAGCTCCACTAGGTTCATGACTGTTTTAACATTTAGTGGTTGTAGCCCTCCACAGTCTCAGCTTTCAGAGATTTTAGCTCCACTATGCTCATGGCTAGTTATGGGCTGTATACCCAACCTGAATAAATCACCTTCTCATAATATGGCTTTTGCTTTACCTGTTGTCTGATTCTGTACAGTCCACCTCTCAGCCAAAAGGCCAAGGTCAAGGCCCAAACAGACCACAGAACACTCCCCTAGACACATTCCTCTATCTTGCCTGGACATCCTCCTGTTGTCTGGGATCTCAGTACCCACGTGTCTGAATACCCTTTTTAGTCAGGGTGAAAATCTGTTTGTTTCCTAGGACTGTTTTCCAGTCCATTTCTTTCATAAATCCCTTTCCCAGGAATAGTTCTGTAATTTAGGAGTTTGAATCCTCAGATTTTTTTTAGTGATATTTCCTTCTAATTTTCCAGCAGAATTCAGGGGGCTGTGATATGCAAATCACCTACCTGAATCTGTGACTCATCTGTTCAATGGTCAGTTGAGCACCTTCCCAGTAAGGGGAATTTGGGGTTTACTGGGTTGGCGGTTCAAGTTGCATAGCTTCATTGTTCTCTTTTTTTTCCTTTGCTGCAGTTCACTTAAATGGTTGCATGCTCAAACCTTTGTCTCTTGTGAGTGGAGGTTTCATTTGGAATAGTGAATCACTGTTGTGGATGGAAATGGAGGTGGAGTCAAACATTGAAACTGAGAGTATAGACCAGTATTGTCTCGTACATAAAGCACATATTTTTTCAGGACATGTAGCAGCCGAATATCTTTTTGTTTTAAGACAGAAAGATAGTGGCTGAACAGCAGGGTTTTTTGACTATTTACCAAGTGAAGGCTCAAACCTCTGTAGGTGAATCAAGCCTATTACTACTTGTAGTTCATTTTATCACAGTTGCACTAAAACTTTACAAAGGTTTATCATAATGTGATCAGTAGCACAATCCATAAGTAAAGCCTATGCACAAATTGTTCATGAGAAGCTAAAAAGTATTAACTGGAAAAAATAATTTGAATGTAAAAATATTTTTGTGTTTTGTTTTTTTTCAAGGAATACACAAGCTCTTTTCTAATTTTAAACAACTAACTGACTTACATTCCACCAGATTTTTTTCCTGGTTAACTTTTGACAAACTGCTTAGGGAATTTTCATAAGTCTTGCAAATAATGAATCAAACTGTAACATGAACTATTAGTCCAACCCTGGAGAGTGACTGAAAATACTGCATTATAACATTCCCTTGGGTAATCAAAGCATTTGAAGCCAGTTTAAAATCAACTTGGGAAGTATTTTCAGATAATAGTTTTAAGCCAGTTCATTTTTCAGTTTTGAACTATGATAGCCTTTGTTACTCAAGGCGCTCTCATCAGCTTTGATTCACTCAGTAGGACACTTTGTACTTCAGCAAAATAATCCTGACAGCCTCTTCCTCTTCATCACTGATTTCCAGCTGATTTTGCAAAGAAAGTTAAATGAAGATTGTGCTCTGTTTATATTGGTGAAATACTAGAGGTGCACACAGAAAACGATTTGGATTTTCAGTTGATTTATTTGGGTCAGATCTGAAGTTTATTCGTTTCATTCATCTCATTAAAGTCAATGGGAGAAGCAATGCATCTTATTTTTGAGCCTAGTTTTGGGGATTTTCATCCAGGTTTAAAAAAAAATATCCTGCTGGTAGACAGCAGCAGCAGAGGCAACAGCACCCTAAAACACAGAGTGTGACAAGAATACCTCATGGCATCAAAGGAGGGGCAAAGGGCACCAACAGTGGCACGAAAAGCTTGAGCCACTATGAAAAAAGCAAAGCACAACAAACAGTGGCATGTACAACCCAAAGCACCAAAAGAGAGGTAAAATAGCACAAACAATGGAATGGCTCCAAAAGAGGGGCATTGCTACTCTAAAAGGTAGATTTTTAAACCCGTGTGTGGGCGTCCATGTGTGCGCAGTTGCCGGTGCGCGCACATGGACACGCGCATGTTATAAAATCCGCTACCCACCTAAACGTGTGTGGAACGCCCTCTCACGTGCATTAAGTGGGTGGTATTTAGGTAGATGCGCACAGCGACGCAATAGGGCTCTTCCCCAGTTCCCTCCCAGTCCGCTCCAGTAAAGGAGCGGACTGGGAGGAAACTACCTAAACCTCCCTACCTAACCATCTCCCTTTTACCCAACTACCTCCAACCTCTAAAACCCCACTGACTACCCTACGTTTTTTTGTTTTAAAACTTACCTGTTCTCTGAGGCGGCAGCAGGATGTGCGGGCCAGTCGGATCTCGGTGCACTCTTCAGTGGGACAGTGCCTAATGGCACTATCCTGGCCTGCCCCTTTTAGTTTAGCCCTTCCAATGCACGCACCAAGAGATATGCGCATGGCTGCGGGCCTCAAAAATATCCGCACAGTGCGCGCGCAGGCCGCCCGTGCACATATCTCCCCGATTCTGCTCGCGCAGGGCTTTTAAAATTCTGCCTTAAGGTAATAAAGCAACTATGGACAAGTCTGATATAATAAACATAAGGTGGTCTGTGATACAGTCCCAGGACATGGCAGGACCTAGAAGTACAGGAGAGTTATCAGGGAGCTATTTAAAGATTTCAAGTTATAGCAGCATGGAAGTAACCTTTTAACTCTGAGAATGAATACTGCCTTATGTGTCAGGTGGCGTTTGAAATACTGTGCAGCGTATACAGTTTTAAGTTTCAATGTAGGTATGAGGAGTTGTACAACTAAGAGTCTGCAGTGTCCTCAGGACATTTTAAAAGAAAGGGTTGTTATTATTATTAGTTAGATTATTTATGACAATCATATTCAAAGCCTCTTTTATTGAAACTCGGCGTTAGGAAATATATCATTTTTCAAAATTGCTGTAGGTGGAAATTTTTATGGCAACAAATATATGTAGAATATAACTAAGGCAGTGGCCAATAAAATAGATGGGGGCAAAAGAAAAAATACTCCCCTAACCTTGGCACTTACCTCCAGAAACATCCCTTTCTTCTACCACAAAAAGACAACTGACATAATAGTTGCGGGGCTAAAGGTACACACAGTTCACATGCTTTTACCCACAGGGATACAAAATAATGTTCAAAACATGACATACATGCACATGTGTGCACCCACGGGAAATGCCTAGGAGGTGAAACACGTTTTAATTGAGAGAAACGATGAAAATACACCTGAAGGAAACTAAACCAGTTATTAAATGGCACAAAAAGGCTGCACAAGGTTTCCTTTTTGGGTTGGTCCGACAGAGTGGCCAACACTCACAGACTGAGCACATCCTAGATAGAGAGATGATTGGACATTTATTTTTCGAAGCTCCATTGTATAAGTGAGGGAGGGCAGCAGCAGGTTGAGAAGGATGAGCCCTAGAGATTGTCAATATGCAGTAACATCACTAATGGTAAGACTGATAACTAACTAAAGTCAAAAAGCACCTAGGAATAACAGTATTTCACATCAAAATCATCTTTCTCTCTTGTTCTCTGTCTTTTTGCCATTTTAATGTCACTTACCAGCATTCTTTCTTCCCATCATTCTTTTATTTTTTAATTTTTTTGGATCTCTTGCTCATATTCATTTTCTATCATTCTCTCTTCCTCTCTTAGTTTATTTTCCCCTTTCTCTCCTTTTTCTTTAATGTTCTTACTTTTAAACTTATTCCCTCTTTCTCTCTTGTCTACCATCCCTTTCTTTGCTATTTTTTTTTTTATTATTATTATCATTTCTCACTTCCAAAAACCTTTGGTCAGAGTTCCATTTTGGAAGATGATTTTTCCCAAGCAGAACAGCTTCGTAACGTAAACATCATGGGGGAGAGAAAAGCAGCTGGAGGCGACTAATAGGAGCGAGGTCCATGAGAGAATGAAGTGTTAATGAAGCTCACAGTCCATTAAATTGTGTAAACAAGAGGCCACTACATTGATGTCAGGCTAATAAAGGCAGCAAGGCACCCAAATCTCTCTAATCCCTAACAGTTTCCATGACAGCCGATATGATTTGGGGAAAATATTTATCTGACAGAAATGCCATCTTCTAGTTTAGGAGGTGTTATAAAGATAGTCATGCTTCCAAGCTGTCATTCATAAAGCAGAAAATCACAGTATTTCCTCCTAGCACTCAGAGCAGAAACTCTTTTATAGAACAATAGTTACATAGAAACATGATGGCAGAAAAAGACCACATGGCCTATCCAGTCTACCCATCTGCCCAACCAATTTAGCTTCAAAATTCCCAACACTTCCTCAGAGATCCCTTGATTTTTCTCTTGTTTTCTTAATTTCAAATGCTGGTTTTGTCTCTACCATCTCCACTTGGAGGCCGTTCCATGCATCCACCACCCTCTCTGTAAAGAAATATTACCTGGGATTACTCCTGACTCTACCCTCTTTAACCCTCATGTCATTGAAGGAGTCTCGTCTCCTGTGCATGGAAAACCTTAGATATATTTAAATGTCTCTATCATAGCTCGCCTATCTTGCATTTCTTCTAGAGTGTACATAATTAGATCTTCATGTCTATCCCCATATGCTGTAGAACAAAATCCACTGACCGTTTTAATAGCCACACTCTAGACCAATTCTAACTGGTTTATATCCTTTTGAAGATGTGATCTCCAGAATTGTGCACAGTATTCCAAATGAGGTCTCTCCAGGAACCTCTACAGGGGCAATATCACCTTCCTAATTCTGCTGACCATTACTCTCCCTATGCAGCCAAATGTCTTTCTGTCTTTTTCCATCCCTTTATCCACCTGTTTGGCCATTTTAAGATCATCAGATACAATCACCCCCAGATCCCACTCTTTCATGCTTAGAAGAATTTCACTTCCAGTACTATAACGCTCCCTTGGGTTTTGCTTCCTAAGTTCATTACTTTGCATTTTTTAGCATTAGCTGCCAGACCCTAGACCATCACTTGAGTTGCACTACATCCCTCCAAACCTTTCTGGCTATCCAGTCTGTTGTAGATTTTGGCATTATTGGCAAAAAGACAAATGTTGCCCAACAATCTTTCTCCTATGTGGTTCACTAAAATATAGACAAGAACTGGTCCAAGGACTGATCCCGAGGCACACAGCTAGTAACACTCTTCCCCTCAGAGAAAACTCCATTTACCATTACCATTTGTCATCTCCCACTCAACCAGTTTCTAACTCAGTCAGTCACTCTAGGTCCCATACCAAAGGCATTCAATTTATTTCTAAGTCTCCTATGTGGAAATCTGTCAAAGGTCTTACTAAAATCCTAGTGCACTACATCTAGTGCTCTCCTTGATCCAAATCTCTAGTCACCCAATCAAAGAAACTGATCAAATTCATCTGACAATATTTACCTCTGGTGAACCCATGCTACCTCAGTTCTTTGTAATCCATTAGATTACAAAAACTTCACTATCCTCTGTTTTAGCAGCAATTTCATTAATTTGCTGACAGCAGAGGTCAGATTAATTGGTCTGTAATTCCTAGTCTTCTCCTTTCTTCCACTTTTATGAATAGGACCACATCTGCCCATCTTCAGTTCTCTGAAACTACTTCTGTCTCTAAAGAAGCATTGAAAGGGTTAGCCAGCAGAGCTGCCAGGACATCTCTAAATTTGCTTAGTACTCTCAGATGTATCTCATCCAGCCCCATTGCCTTATCTTCACCTCTCTCTATGCCACTTTTGCACTTCCTTCTATCACTAAGATATCTAAAAAAGTCTTGTCCCCCTGTTTTATAGTATTTGCTACTTTTTCTTCTATTTGAATTTTTGTATTCCTGACTACTTTCCCAGCTTCTCTTAATTTTTTCAGATATTGTCACCTGTCTGCCACTTTTTGTCATCTCATGTAGTTTATGAATGCTAACCTTTTTTTCCTTTACCTTTTCAGCTAATTCTTTAGAAAGCCATAGTGGCCTCTTTTTCTTCTTTCCTTTATTTCTTTCTTATCAAAAAGTTTAGTTTCCCTTATAATACATAAAGCCATCCACAACAGAGATATGAACTGGTTCACTGATCACCTACAATTCAAAACATCAATCCGCCCAACCAGATCCCAGCATTTAGCTAAACTGAAGATCCCTGCACCCAACCTGACTAATCTTTCTACTACAAAAGAACGTTCATTCATCATTGCTGGATCCAGAATATGGAACACCATGCCATCAGAATTACGCCAAGAATTTTGCTACAAAAAATTTAAACAAAACTTAAAAACCTGGTTATACAAAAAAGCCTACTATTCTTGAACTGAGTCCTATGCTTTGCGTTCTAGTCAGTCCCACAGACACTCATATTCTGATATTTATTTTCATTATACAAAGTTATACATGGTTTTGTATTCTTTCAGTTATAATGTTATATTGTAAAGCACTATGCTGAATTAATGTTTGAATGTAAACCGAGGTGATGTTACTTACGTGCCCCGGTATATAAAAACATCCGTAAATAAATAAATAAATAAATAAATATAATATCTCCTTTTAGTTTTGCCCACTGCGCTTCTACTTCCCCTAGATTTTCCCATCCACCTGACCCCTTAAGGAACTCCCCTTTGCCTTTGAATGAACCTTCATCTCTTGTGCACTAATATTGAACTGCACCATCCCAAATGATCATCCACAACATCAAATATACTGTCCCTATTGGTAAGCCCCAGGTCCAATATCGCTCCTCTTCTATGTGGGTTCCATTACCAGATGACAGAACAGTTCTCTGCAGATAATCCAGGTTCTCCCTGCTTCTAGAAGACAGTGTAGCCAAGATGTCCCAATCAACATCCAGCAGATTGACATACCCTAGCATATCATATCAATTTTCCAAATATCCTTCATTAAATGTCTCTCCATTTCTTCGTCTGTGATAGAGGTTTGTATATTACACCAATCTAAATGTTCCATTCCCTCTTTCCAGATTAACCCACAGTGCCACCTCCTTACTTCATAAACCAAGCAGTACTGTTGCTTTAATATTTTTTTAATATATATAACGCCATGCCTTCTCCTTTCCTTCCTACCCTGTCCTTCCTGAATAGATTGTAGTCCAATAAAACTATACTGGAGTCATAGTTTTCCTGTAGATATAGTGGCCATCATGTCTCAATGATGGCCACTATATCTAAATCAGTTTCTTCCATGATGCCTCTATATCTGGAACTTTATTTCCCATACTGTGAGCATTAATGTACATGGCTTTCCAAATATTGCCCATTTTTCCCATTTCTATACAAGTATTTAATGTTTTACTTACCTTTAGAGTTTTGTTCACCTATCGTGATGATTCTAGTTTAAAGCCCTCCTTAGTAGGCTTGCCATTCTGGATTCAAAGATGCTGCACCACATTTTTGACAGTTGGATTCAATCTCTGCTCAGCAATCCTTGAAATATCAAGTGTTTTTGATCTAGTAGTTCATACAATTTTATATCGCTGATATCAAACATTGGGTTTGGGAGGACAGTTTTAAAGAAGTTGTCATCATTTTTGGAAGATTGCTCCATGGTGATGCAGGTAAGAAGGGTATTTTCTGTGCTGTTTTCTGTGGAATGCAGGGTACCACTTTCCCTGTTGTTCAATATATTTATGCAGCCATTGGGCCAGTTTGTTTGGAGTTTGGGTTTTAAAGTTTTCATGTATGCTGATGATGTCCAGTTGGTTTGTCAAGTTGGCACAGAATTGAATTCTTCTTTGGTTCATGTGAATGAGGTGTTAAAGGTTGCAGTCTGATGGTTTGCAGAGAATAAATTGGTTTTAAATGAAAGTAAAACAGAATGGTTGTTTATCTGAGGGGTCAAGCAGTTGGTTGCACCATCTTCCCTTAAAATCAAATAGAATTTGAAATAGCACAATGTGTTAGAAATTTGGGTATTCAGCTGGATGAGGAGTCAGGAGTGTACATTTAATTCTCAAATTTCTATGATCATGAGAAGGGCCTTTTTGAGATTATTGCAATTGCAGAAGGCAAGGAACATTTTGAGTCATTCTGTCTTCCACATTATAATGCTATACTGATGGGTTTACCAGAGAAGAGCCTACACCAATTGCAGGCTATGTAGAATAAGGTGTTAAGGCTGATTTTTGCATGTCCAAGAAGCAGTGTAAAGTTTTTGCTGGTTCACTTTCATTGGTTACCAAGAAAGGAGGCTTCTACAAACTTCACATTCTTAAAAAACTGAAACCACTCCTTCATGCACATGATTTCCGTTTAGTTCTGCAGTCCACTATACTTTCCAAACTAGATTACTGCAATTCCCTCCTGTTAGGCCTCCCTACTTCCGCAATCAAACCCCTACAAATCCTTCAAAATGCGATGGCAAGAATCACCACCAATACCCGTAAGGCTGAACACATAACCCCCATACTAAAGGACCTGCACTGGCTTCCCATACCATACCGCATTAAATATAAAACCCTCACCATACTGCACAACGCCCTTCATAAAAACAACCCCGCCTGGCTTAAAAACATGCCACACTTCCGTACCTCTAATCGACCCACTAGAAATGCCCTCGCAGGCACCCTACACACCCCACCTCTCAAAACCGCACACCTCTCCAACACCAGAGAAAGAGCGTTTACCATAGCTGGCCCCACCCTTTGGAACTCACTTCCCCATTACCTTCGACTTGAGCCCTCCTTACAGTCCTTCAAAAAAGGCATTAAGACCTGGCTGTTCAGGCAAGCCTACCCAGAAGCCAATCAAACCTAGCCCACCCCCTATCCCCTCCTTTGCCGACTCCCTCCCTTCCACCCCCCATCCACCCCTTAACCCCTTAGCCCACTCCCCCTACCCCTTAATCTCCCCCCCACCCGCCTCCCTCTCCCCCCCCAAACAATTAATCATACAACTGATCTATTGTAAATGAGTACTTCGCCTTAACTTATAATCTTAAAAACAGTTACAACTATGTTCCTTTTATTATATTTATCAAGTTGATTGTTCTTCTCTCTCCTTCTGCCCTATTCTTTCTTGCTGCTCTTCCCCTGCCCACCTCTCACCTTTTTCTTGCCTGCTCCCCTTCTCCCCCACCCTTGTTCATTGTATTTTCTACCTGCTTCAGTTATTTGTAAACCGGCATGATATGCCCTATGAATGTCGGTATATTATTTAATATCTTTTTTTATTTAATATCTTTTATATACCGACGAACGTTGGGAACATCTCATCGGTTTACAGAGAACAGAACTTAGCAACAGGCTTTACATTTGTCACATGATTATAATAGGAATAGTAGAAATAACAATAATAACAAAAACAATAACATACGAATAATATGGAAGTTATACAAGTAATAATTAACTAAGTGGGATACATGATAGTGGTTAGTCAGAAGAGGGGCAGGGAGATTCTGCTAGATATGATTGATATCAACATTTGTAGGAGGAATAAATTTGTATATACAATGGTTGTCGAGGAATATATACACGTTTGTGAGTAAAAATGTTCTTATTTTTTATAAATAAATGTTCTTATTTTATAAATAAATGTTCTTATTTTATAAATAAATAAAAGGAAAGAATTGTGTTTAAGATCATGACCTTGATGTTTTATGCCACTAAAGGGAAGGGTCTAAAATATTTAAGGGAATCGGTAAAGGCAGGGGTGGGCAATTCCAGTCCTCAAGGGCCACAAACCTGTCGAGGTTTTAGGATATCCTAATGAATATGTATGACATAGATTTGCATACAACTGAGGCAGAGTGCATGCAAATCTCGCTCATGCATATTCATTAGGGATATCCTGAAAACCAGACTAGTTTGTGGCCCTCGAGGACCGGAATTGCCCACCCCTGGGTAATGGGGTATGTCCCTAATTGTCAATTATGTTTGGCTCAGAAGGCATTGTTGAATATACTCTCAGTGAAGAAAGCCCACTTGATGGCTTGTAAAAGGAGGGCTTTTTTGGTGGTTGGGCCTGACTTTGGAATTTGTCCCCTTTGAATATCAGGTTAGAATCTAAAGAATCAAATTATTTGACATTCATAAAAAAGGTGAAGACATGGCAGTTTTCCAGCTTGTAGGCTCAAGAGGCTTTGGGGGTGACAGAATTAAAGGAAGAAATGTCAGTGCAGTAGTTAGAGGCTCCAAGAGGTCTTTAAAGATTTGCTTCTTCTTTCCAACTGAGAAGAATGTGTTGCTTACCTGCTCCCCTACCACCACCACCACCACTCACCATTTTTGTGTTCAGTGCAGTTATGATCTAATTTTTTGCATTATAATGAATTTGTGCTCCTCATAAGTTCCAAATTGACAGAGCTGGAAAATTAAGTGCGCCATCCAGTCACGCAAAAGTCACTATCTAGCACAGACAGCAACAGAATAAGATTCCCAGTCACATCGTCTTGCCTATTAGCCTTAACCCTGTTTTGAGGAATTATATCATGGAGTGAAAAGATTGGCATTTTTCATGCCCATTTATATTGTGGCCTACTAACAGAGACTTCTAACTTGGAAATCTTCAGTCAGTTGGGTTGATGATTTTCATCATGTGGACAGCTGTCCATGGGGATCTATATGGAAACCACCAACTCATTTCATATAGTGTAGGTCACAGGATGGAAATTACCTAGTAACTTTGTAACAGTCCACTTCAATCAGTTTTGAACATGTAGCCAGATAACTTCAAACAAGTATATTCAATCTGATGTTTATCTAGCTGAATATAAGGGAACAAGTTATCCGGCTTACTTTAGCCAGATAACTTGTCAGCTAACCGGCTTGCTGAATATGGACCTTTTCATGTTTAGATGTTTTAAGTTGTAGCTTTTTGCCAGCCATCAGTACATCGATTAACATAATTTGATTAGTAAATCATTGCTTGACACAGTGGCGTAGCCATGGGTGGGCCTGGGTGGGCAGGTGCCCACCCAACTTAGACCCAGGCCCACCCAACTAGCACCGGAACTGCAAGGCTGTCGCGGGATCCCATCCCCGCGACAGCGAACAAGAGAACCCACGCCTCGCGCGCCATCACGGCACACGTGGGGAAGCGCTGCTGCGGCCGTATGGCCAACCGGTCTTCCTGTTCGGGGGGGGAGGTGAAGCGCCGCGCGCAGCTTCCGCTTCCTCCCCCCAATGCAGGAAGATCAGCTGCCTCTCCTGCTGCCACCCGTTCTCCTGCTATCTTCGGACCAAACGGCCTGCCGAACTTCCTGTTTGGGGGAGCGGAAGCTGTGCGCAGCGCTTCCGCTTTCTCCCCCAGAGCAGGAAGATCAGCTGCCTCTCCTGCTGCCACCGGCCTCCTGCTATCTTCTTCGGGCGTCGGGCCGTATGGTCCGCCGATCTTCCTGCTTGGGGGGGAGGGAGGAAGCGGACGTTGTGCGCTGCGCTTCCGCTCCCCCCCCCGACAGGAAGTTCGGCGGGCAGTACGGCCCGACGCCCGAAGAAGATAGCAGGAGGCCGGTGGCAGCAGGAGAGGCAGCTGATCTTCCTGCTCTGGGGGAGAAAGCGGAAGCTGTGCACGTGCTTGAATGTGTATGTGTGGATGAGAATGGGAGTGTGTGTGGGTGAAAACTGGAGCCTGGGTGTGTATGTGGGTGAGAATGGAAGCTTGAATATGTGGGTGAATGGGAGCTCGAATGTGTGTATGTGTGGTTGAGAATGGGAGCCTGGGTTGTGGGTGGGTGAGAATGGGAGCTTGAATGTGTGTATATATGGGTGAGAATGAGAGCCTGGGTTTGTGTGGGTGGGTGAGAATGGAAGCTTGAATGTGTGGATAAGAATGGGTGCTTGAATGTGTGTATGTGTGGGTGAGAATAGTACCTTAAATGTGTATATGTATGGATGAGAATGGGAGCTTGAATATGTGTGGGTGAGACTGGGAGCATGGGTTTGTGGGTGAGAATGGGAGTCTGGGTTTATGTGTGTGGGTGAGAATGGGTGCCTGGATGTGCGTCTGTGTGTGCATAAGAATATAAGCCTGGGGAGGGGTGAGAAAGTGAGAACTTGAATGTGAGCTTGTGGGGGGGTGGGGGGAGAGCATATGAGAGTGACAGCTTGAGTGTGTGAGAGGGAGTCTGTGAGAGAAAGCGTGTATGTGTGTGTGTGTGTGTGGAAGGGAAGAAGACAGTAATAGAAGAAAGACACTGAAAAGGAATTAGGAAATGAGCTATAAGGGAAAAAAATGGGAAAAGAGACCAGGACCAACTGATTAGAAAAATACAAAGATCAGACAACAAAGGTAAAAATATATATCTATATTTTGAGATGTTAGCAATTTAAATATAAGCAACACAACCGCTCTCTCAAAATTTATGGACAGGTAGGAGCCGTGTATAAAATCGTAATAATAAGAAGGCTAAAGTTCCACAAATCACCGTGAATTATGTTTGTATCATTAAGTAAACCTCATACTTAGGCGTAGATGTGAATGCTATGCTGCATAATTTGGCATTATTTATCAGTAAAAAAACAACTAGTAGACCTGCATGCCTACAGCCCACCCATGTTAACCTTGTGCCCACCCAAAAAATCAATTCTGGCTACGCCACTGGCTTGACATTTTACCTTAGCTAAGTCTTGAAGTTATTTAGAACTGACAATTTCATTTAACAACCATTTATAACAAGGACCTACTTTTAGACATTTGGCAAACTGTTGAAGTGAAACTGAAATGTTAGGCCAAGGAAAGAGAGGAATATATAACTATGCTTCTAAGATGGTGATGGATGTCACTGGTGTATAGTTTGATGGTTCACTGATTTATGCAAGGGCCAGGTGCAGGTGTTTGAGAATTGCTACTCACACTCCATATGATCTCTCAAAGTAGTGCTTTTCTCTCTGGTCTGCAGATTAGGTGTGGGAGTTTTATTCTCCATGTGTAGGCTGCAACAAGCAGTGCCCTAGTCGCACAACACAGGGGTCTATCAGCAACCTTCAGAAACAACAGCAGTGAAGTGATGCTATAACCTTTGCAGGCCAATACAATATAGTGCACTCAGCTGAGCGCACTGTTTAACCTGTGGTTGGATGCTGGTTTTCTATGTTGTCCACAACCCCTTATTCTATAAGAGGATTAGCACGTCCAAAACGCACGTGCAACCCCCCTGCGAAACTAATAGTGCTCATCACATGCAAATGCATGTCGATCAGGCTATTAGCTATTCTCCGATTCCATAAAAAAAATGCACACCCCATGCGCACATTTTTACCCTCAGAAATTAACGCCTGCTCAGAGCAGGCGTTAATTTCTGAGCAGCCCAAAAAGTGTGCTGAAAAGCAGAAAATACTGCTTTTCAGAGGAAATACTTCCTCTGGCTTAATATCATGGCGATATTAAGATGGAGGAACAAAAAGGGAGGACAAGAATTAAAAAAGAAAAAAAAATACTAAAAAAAAAAAGTGCCTGTGGTCAGGTTAGGAAAAGGGTCACTCAATTAACGAGTGTCCATTTTCGTAACCTGTGACTGTGCACAGGTTAGGGAAATGGACGCTCGTAAAATTGAATGTCCGTTTTCCTAACTGCCTGACAGCCCTCTCCTGAGCACCCGGTGCCGAGGAGACACTAGGGGCGCACAATTTCCCCTAGCACCTCCTTTTTAACGTAGCACCCAATTTAAATATTTAAATATTAAATCAGGCTCCTTGGAGAAGGTCGGTCGGAGTGCGTTGGTAGAACGGGCACTCAATCATGAGCGCCCATTATCCCCGTGCCAATATTGCATCGGCCTGCTGGTGAGTTACAACTAATGTCATCCCAAGCCTCCTTCTATTATCTCCCACTGTGGGATCACAGCAGGGGACAAAAGGTCTCAATGGGCAGAGTTAAAAACTGCACTTGAGCTCTCCTCTCTCTTGTCTTACTCCAGCTGCTCTCGAACACCCAGGCATCACATTTGTTATTTAAATAAAGTATTAAAGAACAAAATCTCAGACAGATTTTCAATCTCTGTTCTTTCCAGCTTTCTGATCAACCACATCCTTCTCTGCGCTCCCTACTAGCTCTTAGAGTCACGGCATAGTTCAGTTCCCTGTGGAAATGACAGGTTGAAGCAACCACGTTGAGAAGGGCTGCAGAAGTAACCAGAAGTAAAAAGTGAACAATGTCCCAGCTGCACTTTCTGACAGATATAGAAAAATAGGTGCCTGCCCAAAGAGCAAGATAAGAGGGCAATACATGTGGTGGGAAGGGGGCTGGGGCCAGAGCTGTAGCCAGGCAATTTGGCATCTGTGGCCAAGTAAAAAAGTGTATTTTCACCCCGTACACACCATATGACACCACAAGCTGGGAGACCTTTAATTTTTTTTTTGGAGAGGGGAATTAACATGCTATCATTATTTATAATCTATAAGTAGATACAAATCTGACCCTGTTCCCAACAATGTGACCCTCAGGTCTGTATGGATGTGATCCTTAACCTCTATTGGAACTGACTCTTAAACTCTGCCACATTAATTAGTAATCTCTACCTTGGAAAGGGAGTGCTTGCCTTCAAGTCAGGGCTTCCCAAACTGTAGGCTGGGACCCTGAATGGGGTCACAAAACCTTCAGCTGGGGCCACAATGGCCTCAAATGAGAGCACTCTTCAGGTACCAGCAGTAGCAGCATGAGGCCTGTGAGCCAGCATATACTCAAACGCCCTGCTGTGGTCCCACCCTCACATGAGTTTCTGAGACAACAGAAAAGTCCTGTGTGAGGAAGGATTGAGGCCGCTGCAGGGCCTACGAACTTGCACTGGCACACAGGTCCTGCGTTGAGGTTCACTACCAATGCTGCTGTTACGTGCAGATCACTCTCAGTCATGACGGGAGGGGAGGGCTGAGAGTGCACAAGCCACACTCAGAGATTGCCACCGCTCCTTTCTCCTCCCCCACCACTCAACCTACCCAAGAGAAAAATGTTGCCCTGTCATGAGTCTGCTCTCTCTTCCCATCGGATGTCATCCCCCTTAGCCTGGAATCCAAAGGAAAACGTTGCCGCTGACCGTGTACAAGAGGATGTCTGTACGAGGGGCTGTTTGAAAAGTTTGAGGGTTTAATCAGCAGGAGAGGGATTTGCTACTTCTAGAGGGTGAGAGAGGAGGAATGAAAAAAGATTGGAGGATGTAGGAGAGGAGCTGGGGATGAGAGGGGATCAGCTGGGGAGGATGTGAAAGAGAGGTTGGAGGGGAGGCTGGGAAGTGAAAGAAAGGAGATGGGGAATGAGAGTAAGTAATGGAGGAGGGGATGATGGAGGCTATAAGAAGGGTTTGGGGGCGAGAGGTTCAGTTGGGAGGGACGTGAAAAGGGCTGGAGGGGGTGAGAAAGCAGGAATGGGCTGGAGAGGTGAGAGGAGCCGGTGTGGGTAAGAGGGAATCAGGGCAGAGGTTGAGAGAGGGGTCTGCTGGAGGGGGGATGTGGTTAAGAGATGAGGTCCTCGGGAGGTTCAGAGTGCGGATCAGCTGGAGTGTGGGAAGGGTGAGAGTGAAGTGATTGTCAGAGAAGGACTGTACCCCTCCTACTTTGTTTTGCTCTCCCTCTGGGGTTATGTGAATTTTCAAGTGCTACAATGGGGTCACAGGCAAAAAAGTTTAGAAAGGCCTGCATTAAACCACGATGACGTCATGCCTTTTTGCTTTTATAGAATATGATTTCTTATTATTTTAAATTAATTAGGTTATACATCCAAGCATACTCCCTCCGATTCCAGGCACATCGTGATGTAATGCAAAACCCTGCCAAAAACATATTCAGAACCTTTAGAGCCAATCTGTGGCTCCAGTTAGCCAAAGCACTTTGCACAATAACCTCTCCTCCTTACTCACCTGGCTGGCCCACTCACTCACTTTTTCACTGCTTACTCTCTCACTACATTCCTCTGCTTGCTACAAGTCCTGCATGTCTTGTCAGTGGTATGTTTTTCCTTCACGGTTGCGGTTGGTTATCTAACGGAATCTCTTTGTTCCCCCTTTTTATGACTGGGATCAGCACTCACCCCACTTCTGATGACACTGCCAGGCACAGTTACATGTCCAGTGCACAGTGTTTGTTATCTAGTCTGAAACAGCAAACCCCTGCCCCCCCCCCCCCAGCCCCTTTCCCCACCAAGTTGGTTCTCTGCAAATGCCATACCTGGGAACTTTTGAGCTGTGCTTGTCCTAAGATTCACTGTGCATTTCAGCTTTCTCTCTTTCACTCCCCTCCTCACTCTTTCTCACACACTTAGAAGGTAATTTTCAAAGAGTCCCGTGTGTAAGCAGCCTGCTCTTGCATAATAGATATTTCATAAAAGTCAAAAGTATGTGCATGCTTTACATTTCACGCAAACATATATGGGATCCATATTCAATTGTCGAGCAGCTAGTTAAGTTAACAGGATACACCTATCTGGCTAACTGCCTACAGCGCAGACAGAGTTAGCCGGTTAGTTTCACTGGCTAACTCCGAATATTGGAGTTCATCTAACCAGCTAACGCTGCTCCTCCCTGGAATGCCTACCGCCTGCCCCAGGAATGCTTCTGAGATATCCAGCTAAATTCTAGCCAGTTAAAGAGCTATCTGGCTAGAATTTAGCTGGATAGGTCACCAAATATAATGGCTAAGCCACTTAGATGGATACATTTTCAGTTACCCGTCTAAATGGCTTTTTGAATATCTACCCCCATAAGTGTGTAAAAAAACTGGTGATTTGGGGCATTCCAGGGCACAGCCAACAGTTATTGCGTAATTTTATACCTGGGAATTATCTACTAGATAAGGGAGCCCTGACCAACGTGCCGCAAATGCACAGTAGAGAGCAGCTCTACCGCGCATGCGCGGGCGAGCACGTTGGCCAGAGTTTGCCTATTCACAAAAATGGTGCTGGGAGGACCCGTAGCGGTGGCGAGGACCCATAGCAGCAGTGGCGAGGACCCGTAGCGGCAGCAGCGAGGACCCATAGCGGCGGCGAGGACCAGGACCCGTAGCGGCGGCGGCGAGGACCCGTAGCAGGGCGGCGCACGTGCGCCATCCGAAGGGGTTGTGAATGAGCTAGGAGAGGAGGGGAATGAGGAGAGAGTGAGGTGAGAAGGAGTGGGAGGGAGAATAGAGGTGGGAGGGAGAATGGGGGAGGGGAGGGGAGGGGGAAGTAGAAGAGAGAGGTGGAAGGGAGAATGAGGGGGGAGGGAGAATGAGAGGGAGGGGAAGGTGGAAGGGAGAATGAGGTGGAGGTGGAAGGGAGAGGAGGGGGAGTGAGAATGAGAATGAGGTGGAAGGGAGAATGAGGGGGAAGGAAATGGACTGGAAAAATTTTTTTTAATGTAGCCCGTTGTTACGGGCTTAACGGCTAGTTTTACATAATTGATAACATACTTGTTTATTGTGCAGTATTGGCTGGGTGGGAGGTCTGGGTGACCTGGAGGGAGTTCAGGCTGAAATACCAGGAGGGTCTCGATGACCTGGGGAAGGATTGGGTGAACCGGCGGACTAATTGGTAAACTGGTTAATTTCAATCCCACACTTATGTTTTAAAATATGCCAACTAAATCATTTTTTTAATGAAAGTCCTACTTTATTTTCATCCTTAAAATATCCGCACGTCTATTTTTAAAACAGGAGGGGAAAGTACATGCATTCAATGCATTGAAATACTCGCTTTCAATGCATTATGGGGTAGATTTTCAAACACGGCGCATTCGTGTACTTTTGCTGGCGCATCAGGCGCAGGCAAAAGTATGCGGGATTTTAGTAGATACGCGCGTAGTCGCGCGTATCCGCTAAAATCCTGGATCGGCGCGCGCAAGGCTATCGATTACGTATAGCCGGCGCGCGCCGAGCCGCGCAGCCTACCCCTGTTCCCTCCAAGGCCGCTCCGAAATCGGAGCGGCCTTGGAGGGAATCCTCTAACGCCCTCCCCTCACCTTCCCCTCCCTTCCTCTACCTAACCCACCCCCCCGGCCCTGTCTAAACCCCCCCCTTACCTTTGTCGGGGGATTTACGCCTCCCGGAGGGAGACTTAAATCCCCGCGCGCCAGCGGGCCCCTAGCACGCCGGGACGCGACCTGGGGGTGGGTACGGAGGGCGCGGCCACGCCCCCGGACCGCCCCGGGCCGTAACCACGCCCCCGGGCCCGCCCCCAAAACGCTGCCGACACGCCCCGAAAACGGCACGGCGCTCAGCCCCGCCCCTGACACGCCCCCTCCGAAAACCCCGGGACTTACGCGAGTCCCGGGGCTCTGCACGCGCCAGTAGGCCTATGTAAAATAGGCTCACCGGCGCGCAGGGCTCTGCTCGCCTAAATCCGCCCGGTTTGGGGCGGATTTAGGCGAGCAGGGCTCTTAAAATCCGCCCCTATATGTATTAATGCGTAAGTATACATGATCTCGTATGTTCCAGGGTAAAGGTACGTGTATTTTATTACCCTTGCATATATGATAGGCATGGATTATAAAATACTATTGTAAATCTATGCATGGCAATATATGCCCCCACGCATCGTTGTTTGAAAGTTATCCTCCAGGAGGCTAAAATTCAGTAAGCTGTTTAGTGGACAAGTCCCGCTGAATATACTTACATAAAGCTATCCAGACACACGCAGCTGGATAACCTAACTGGTTATGTTTGAATATAGCCGGTTAGGTTTTTCAGTTATCTGGCCTTGTATTAACCAGATATCTTCAAAGATAAGTCGCCCAGTAAAATAATAAAAACAAAAATATCAATTGCAGGCCAGCAGCCCATGCTCACCACCACGTATTGTGTTCAAATTTGCCCCAAACAGGCCGAGCCCTGCCAACCTCCCAAACTCCTCCCCCCATATTGGGGGGATGTCCTCAGATCACCCTGACCTCTTCCTTCCGCGTTTGGTAATATTTTGTCATCCAAGGCTCCCTGCCAGCCCTCCCTCTCCACCCACCTGTGTTGCGGTCCCGGTCGCTAGGCTAGCGACCGGGTCCTTACCTTTCTGCTGCCTCTCCCGGTCTCGCCGCGTTCCGTTGCTCCTGGGGCCTGCAGGGCCGCATGGCAGCGTCTCTCTCCACGTGGAGACGCTGCCGAGGGACGACTCAGACTCCTCCCACTGCCAGGCAACGCGCGCGCGCGAGCAGGGGGCTCTTAAAGGTCCAGCACCCGGAAGTGCTGAACCGCCCCGTTCCTGACGTCAGACGCTGGCCGGCTATTTAAACCAGCGTCTGACTTCCTTGCTTTGCCTTTGCAACGAGGTCACTCTACTGTGTGCTTAGTTGCTTCCCAGCGTTGCTTTCAGCCTTGGTTCCTGCTTGTTCCAGCCGTGCCTTGCTTCCAGCCCTGGTTCCAGCTTGTTCCAGCCGTGCCTTGCTTCCAGCCCTGGTTCCTGCTTGTTCCAGCCGTGCCTTGCTTCCAGCTCCGGTTCCAGCTTGTCCCAGCCGTGCCTTGCTTCCAGGTCAGGTTCTGTTTGGTCCTGCTGTGCCTTGGCTCCAGCTCTGGGCTCTACTTGCTGTCTACATATCCTGACTCCAGCTCCGGTTCCTGATTCTCCTTGTCTTCAGCCAGCCACGAACCTTGGTCTTCTTCACGATTCTCCTTTGTCTTCAGCCAGCCACGAACCTTGGTCTTCTTCACGATTCTCCTTTGTCTTCAGCCAGCCACGAACCTTGGTCTTCTTCACGATTCTCCTTTGTCTTCTGCCAGCCTCGAACCTTGGTCTTCTTCACGATTCTCCTTTGTCTTCAGCCAGCCACAGACCTTGGACTCATTCACGATTCTCCTAAGTCCCAGCGACTCGGACCCCTACGGGCTCCTCCTGGGGGGGTCTTGGGTTTCCAGGGTGAAGACGCCATCAGTCCGCTCCAGCTGAGTGCCGCCTCCCGGCTTATTAACTCCTGTGGACGCTGTCCACCTCAGCCGGCCCAAGGGTCCACTATTGACTTTACTCATAACATAACACACCTGCACTCGCAATACTTGTTACCCCCACCTCCCCGGACCACCAGAAACCCTGCCAAGAGTGAGGTAACTTCTTACTGCTCCTGCCATTGAATTGTCAATAGGTTTTCCCTGCATTAGGTGCACTTAACGTGGGTACATGAGCTTTTGACAATTGCCACAATAGTATGTTACATTTACATTTTCCTTTGAAAATTATCCTCCAAGTGCTACACATTCTAACTCTCCAGCCTTATTTCTCAGACTTCTGGCATTCACGTGCAGACATTTTAAAGTATATTTTTAATTTTTATTTGTGGTTTTATTTGTATTCACACAAGCTGCTTGTTAGCAAATGATACAAAGAGTTGGGAGTCATTCAGAATAATTGATAGATCACATTTACTAACCGAGGCCTCAACAAGGCAGTTTAGTGTACAACCATAGACATCACAGTACCTACTCACAAGAATAATGTCAAAGAATAAAATTTAAATATGTATTTAAGATATATAAAAAATATACAGAGGTGTGTAATCAGTGTGTTTGTCTGGCTAAAACTGGAATTTAGCTGGACAAATGCTGGGATTTGAAACTCCTGCCAGCCTGACCGCTCCTGACATAGCCAGTTAATTTTTTTAGCTGGCTGAAAGTTTCTCCAGCTATGTCAAGAGAATTTCAAGATGAAGTGACATTATCCAGCTATGTTAGCTAGATAACACAGTTTTTCAGCATTATCTGGCTAAGGTAGCTGGATAACGTTAGGCCAGTCAAAGGGCAATGCTGAAGTTAGCCAAATCGGGAGTTAAGGTAGTGTCATGAACAGCTCTTGCAACTGTGTCTTGGCTTTCAACCTTTGTCTACCATGCCACTCATTTGAAGATGTTGTATATCACTATTGGTAATCTTAATAACACTTAAATATAAAAAAAAAGAAAAAAGAAAGGGCAGACTGAGACAATTTCCCTCCGACTCAGATGTCCTGCCACCGGGACAAAATATCTTGGCTGGTTTAACGAGCCAGTTGTCCAGAAAAATGGGGAGGGGGGCGAGTCACCGTTGCTGGTCTGGCTGAGGGAGAGCCCATTTGGTTTAGAGAGGAGATGTCCATGAGTCCTTCTGAATCAGTCCAAAGTGCCCGAGTCTTCAGACTGGAGTCTGAGCATGTTGATGAGGAGCTGAAACTTGGATGGAAACGGCACAGGAAGCTCTTGCTGACAGCAGAAAGACAAGCAGTTTGCAAACTGAGGAAATCTCTTTGGCTGGGAGTTCCTCGGAGGGAACAGGGAAAGCCGTTGGGGCTCCCCTAGGGCTCAGCGCGCGCAAGGTGCACAAGTGTGCACCCCCTTGCACGTGTTGACCCTGGATTTTATAACATGCTCATGGCTGAGCGTGCATGTTATAAAATTGGGCATACATTTGTGTGTGCTGGGTTGCGTGCACAAATATACACCCACGCGTACCTCTTAAAATGCGGCCCTAAGTGTATTGTGAAATATGCTGGTGCTAGATATTCATTCTCTTCCCCTGATCAGTCATGATTTTTTATGGGTTAAAAGAAAATTACCAGTGTTTGTTCTGAAGTTTCAGTGTTTAAAAGTTTCTGTCCAGACGTATGCAGGTAGATTTTGAAAGGGTCGCATGCGCGCCCATAAACGCGCGTATCTCGACTACATTGTACAAATCAACTCCTTTTCATCACTTATAAGGTCTAAAATTCTTTACTGATGTCTATTTTACAATGAATACCTCTGAATGTGTCTGTTACAACATACCCACCTCCCGAAAACTCACTCCGAATCAAAGTACTCCCTTGCAATGGTCCATATATAGAGTACCAGACTGAGCCTTATAAAGAGGTTCTCTCAGCTGTAGCAAAGTGGTGTGTATGTGGCTGTTTTTGCATGCACAACCTTTTCGGAATCTACTTCTAGGCATTTAAAAAGTTTAAGGTGAATTTTCAAAACTTGTGCACATAAAAATAAGCATAAACGCATGTAAATAGCATATACTTGCATATATTCTATTTTATAAACCTCAAAATATACACATAAGTAAAGATCCATGAGAAAATTTGCACATGTGAAAAAAGGGGCCAGGATTTCCAGGGTGGAGCCAAGTTGCTATTTTAGAAGCAATTTAAACATGTAGATTTGGCAGCTTATTTGCATTTATTTATACCCGCTATATTTCTGGAGTTAGTGATCATAACATTCTTAAAAATGTTATGACTATACTGTTATGTTATACTATAATGTTATGTTATGACTATAATGTTATGTTATACTGACTAGGTGGGGGGACTGGGTGAAATGAAGAGCCAGAAGGGCCTCAATGACCTGCAGATGGATTGGGTGAACTGGTAGACTAATTGGTAAAACTGGTAATTTCATTGCTGCATGCATGTTAGAAAATCTTCCGACTTACACACACAAAAGCTGACTTACGGAAGGAAAATGCATGTAAATTCCACAGGAAAAATCTCTACACATATATTTTTAAAGCTAGACATAAAAATATGCAAGTGGCACTTTTCAGACTTGTCCAACTAAATGGTAGCAAATTGGAGAATAGCAGTTGAGCGCTGCTTATCTGGATAAATCAGAATTTATCCAGATAATTAGCAAGCAACTGTTGTACTCTGGTTGCTATTTAGCTGGATAAGTCCAATTCAAAGAGGTGGTGTTAAAATCGGCGTTACGGCTGTGCGATAGCTCTTCGCAGACAGGCTAACCCAGCCCACTCTCCGCACCTAACTCCTCCTATTTTCTGAATTTGCATCGCACCATACGATATGGTGCTATCGCATGCGTTAAACACATTTTTGCATGCAGTAAGGGCCTTATCGCATGCGTTAACAGGGCTTTTCGCATGCGATAAGCCCTTAACGCATGCGAAAACGCCTTATCGCATTTTGATAAATGACCCCCATAATTACACAGTTTAAGGTAATATAATATGATTTTTAAACATCTTTAAAGACCACAAAATGAACTGGGGGGAGAAAGAAAAAGGTCTTGGGACTAGACCAACAAAATATGCATCACTAGAAAAAGGAAATCTAAGCTAATACAACTGAGCAGATTAGGGTAAATTTTCAAATCAGCATGTGGGCGTACATGTGCGCGCGCTACCCGGCGCACACACATGTACGCCCGATTTTATATCTTGTGTGCGCAGGCACGTGCAAGTTATAAAATCATGGATTGGCGCAAGCAAGGGGGTGCATAACATAAAACATATCAAAACAACTAAAATAAATACAATTTAAAAAATAAATTTAAAAAACAAATAGAACAAAATACAATAAAATATAAACAAAGTTCAAGTAATTTCAATAAAAAAAATATAAAATAAGCATGTACAAGCTAATTTAATTATCAATTAAATGTGGAAAAACTTGCACAAACATTATCAATTAAATATGGAAAAGCTTGCACAAAGAGATGAAATTTAAGTGCTTTTCTAAATTTTAAGAACTCTTTCTCAAGACAAGTATTAAGAGGTAGAAAATTCCAAGATGAGGAGATAAATAAGATAAGGAAACTACTATTGAACTTTCCATATGAATATTTTGGATAGAAGGAAGCACTAGAAGTTCTTGTTGCAAGGACTATAACTAGCAAGTAGGAAAGTAAGGGGACTTTCATGATCAAATTTGGATTTGTGAAAAATGACTTTAGAAGCGGTGTTTTGTGCTAGTTGAAGACGTTTAAGTTGAGTTTTGTAGAAAGACCATGTAATTGCAATGGTCAAGAGTAGAATGAACAAAGGCATGGGTAAGAGTTTTTAGATCTGAGATATCCAGAAGAAGGCTTATAAATCTAAAGAAAGAGTAAACAGTTTTAAGAACCTTGGAAATATGGTGCTCCAGCCGGCCCGCTGCACCAGCCCAGCCTCACCTTCCGATGGTGGGGACCTATGGGGTTTCGCCCTCACAGGTAGTGCCAACTCCACCTCAGGCAAGGGATCCACCAGCCTCGTCGCAACATATATGACCACGATTATGTGTGAGCGTTACTTGAGAGACAAGTCTTGCATAGCCGAAAAGAATTTAAATTCAAAAGGTTTATCAAGTTCATCTGCATGGAGATTGAAATCCTCTAAAAGCAGGAGACAAGAGATTTTAATAGAATATTCATTAATCAGCATCAAAAGATTATGAAGTTCCAAAGAGCTGGCAAAGGGAGGTTGATAAATATATAAAATATGAAATCAGGTACCCTCTGAAATGGACTTTGAACATTAAGGGGTAGATTTTAAAAGGGTGTACATGTGCGCGTGCTACCAAGCGCGCACACATGTACACCTGATTTTATAACTTGCGCGCACAGGAGCAGGCAATTTATAAAATCGGGGGTCGGCGCATGCAAGGGGGTGCACAATGGTTCACCTTGCACATGCCGAGCCCGCACCGAGCCGCACTGCCTTCCCCTGTTCCCTACCCACCCACCCCACCTTCCCTTCCCTTTCCCAATCTCCCCCACCCTTTCCCCCCTTACCTTTTTCTTTTTTTTTTTTAAATTCCAAAATGTACTTCAGCCCAAAAGATCGCTATGCCTGGAGCATCTGGTCCCGCCACCGCCCCGCCCCAGACTGCCCTGCCCTGCCCCTTTTTGCAAGCCCTGGGACTTTTTAAAATAGGCCTGGTGCGCCTAGGGCTTTTAAAATCCGGCCCTAAGTATATTGATGTTGAAATCATTATGATAGACGATGGCAACATCACCTCCTTGACATTTAGATCTCTTATGATTCAAAAAAATCTATAATTTGGAGGGCAGGATTGCCAAAGCCACAAAGCATCACCTGGTTTTAGCCAGAAAGAAAAAGAATGTGCAATTTATGACTAAGAAATAGATTGTGCCTATTTTAAAAAGGCCCCGCGATGCGCATAAAGCCCTGGGATGCGTGAAAGTCCCGGGGCTTTACTAAAGGGGTGGTCCAGGGGTGGGGGCGGGGGAGGGGCGGGGCCAGAGGCCTCCGACACAGCGGCTATTGCCTCTGTGTTGAAGGATTGCGTGCCGGCAGGCTGCCGGTGCGCGCAACTTGCGCCTGCCCAGAGGCAGGCGCAAAAGGTAACATACAATTTTTTTGGGGGGGGGAGTTAGAGTATGGCTAGAGGGGGAAAGGTTAGAGGAAGGGGTGGGAAGGTCAGGTTAGGGGGAAGGGAACGAGGGAAGGCAGCATGGCTCGGCGCGCGCAAGGTGCACAATTGTGCACCCCCTTGCGACCGCTGGCCCCTGATTTTATAACTTGCACCTGCCTGCGCACACAAGTTATAAAATCGGGCGTACATGTGCACGCGCCAGGTAGCACGCTCACATGTACGCCACGCACGCTCCTTTTAAAATCTACCCCATTATGAATAGGCTTATTTAAAATAGAGCAAGTATTAAGAAGAGCAGAATTCAGCTCTTGTAAAGAATCTTTCTGATTCAATTTTAACTTATGAAAAGAAGAGAAATGAAGAAAAGATGGTTTCCGAACAGTATGCTTTTCGGACAAAAAGTAGTTGTATGAATATTTCCCATTACATGTAATAACAGAGATAGGCAAATGAAACAAAGCATCCATTTTAAGAGGACTGACTAAAAAGAAAAAGATAAAGAGATCCGTGAAGTCTCCTTTTAAAAAAAAAACCCGATAACCCAAAAAAGAAAAAACAAACGAATGAAGCCAAAAATAGATGCAATGTCCATACAAAGGAGCAGACCAAGGAGCATGCTCCTTAGCTGCGCTCCTTCGAGTGTGCGACTGAAGCCCGTGCCCTCTGGCGTCGACGCATGTTAGTTATTCAAGCCCTTCGCTGACATCACTAGGAGGGAGGGGCAGTCAGTGGCAACACATGAAAGGGAAACGGCAGAGATATGAAACCAACCTGGAGAAATATAAAAAGAGAGAGCAGCAATTTTAAAAGGCAGGTAGCAGCAGTTCTGACAATGCATTCAGTAGCAAACAATATTCTTTCTCCGGTGTCGCCACAGGCTAGTTTTTCAAGCATATCCGTATATGGTCACACTTGCAGCTGTTTGAAAGTTATCCTCCTTATGTCTTTTTAGCTAATTTGTTTTATTATTCTTTGAATTTTCTTGGCCCCTCCCATAGTGATAGAGGGCTAATGAGAACTGTTTCATCTGATTAATATTTTCTTGTTCTTTCTGTAATGATTTGGAGAGTCTAATCAAAAATGTTTTGTTATGGTACGTGCAAATTGACTTCTAATTTTCTTAACAAGTGTTTTCTTGTTGTAAAATTAAACATTTTGAGGTAAATATTTAAAGGAAAGCTGGCTAAGTAACTTAGCTGGATATACGGTAACTTATCCAGCTAAGTTACAAGGATATTCAGTGGCATGGTTATGCTGCAGAATATCTGCATATAAATGCTACTTAGCCGGATAAGTGCAATCTGGCTAAGCCTAGACAAGCTCATTAGCAGGTAACCAGCTAAGTCTCAAAATTGCTACTAAGCCAGATAAGTTATCAAAGTACCACTGCCCCAATCCACCCACTGCCCACCCCCAGGATATCTGGCTAGCCAGATTTCCGCCTTATTGACTTATCCAGCTATCTAGAAGCTGCTGAATGTAATTGGCTATTCAGTGGCCACTAGATAGCCAGATAACTGGCATCTGAATATCAGGCTCTTTAAAAAAAAATAAAGTTAGCAAGATAAACCTTTCTGGAAAACATTTTTTTAATTTGAAGTTTATTAAGTTTCATTTTCATCACATATAAACATAGAATGACATAGAATGACATAAGTAATATAGTAAAAAAACAAAAATCATAGGTGCAATACCATTCTTCAATGTATCATGTCCTAGTCCACATAAATTGGGGGTGTATATATACAGTACAAATAAATATAAAACAAAAAAATAATAAGGAAAGGAGGACATTATATCTAAATGTTACCCAAACCAAAAATATGCAAAAGCCTTATCTCTGAAAGTCTCCAGGTGTAAAGGATCCATAAACACAAATATTTTCTTTTGATGTCACAAAGCATTTGCAACGGTATTTAAGGAAAAAGAGTCACCCATATCTAAGACATGTTTCAGCTGTAAGAAATACTTCCTACGAGACTGTTGCAGTCGGACACTGCTGGCGAGGTAGTGGACCCTTGGGCCGGCCCACCGAGGGTGACGGGGCAGGCCGGGAGGCGGAGCCTCAGACAGGAGGTGTTCACCCGGGAACCAGGAACCCCCCAGGAGGAGCCCGTAGGGCCCCGGGTCCTCGGAACTTGGAATATAGTCAGAGAGTCCAGAGACAGAGGTGCGTTTAGGCCGGGACCAGAGTAAACTGGAAGTATAGGAAGTCCAAGGTACCCGGGAAGCAGGGACCGGCAGTACAGGGCCAAGGGCCAGCTGATGGCAGGGCAGCGGGCGGCAGCGGAAACTGTAGCAAACCGGAGGCTGAAGCAGGCTGGAGCTGAAGCAGAGTCTGTAGCAGACCGGAGGCTGAAGCAGGCTGTAGCTGTAGCAGAGTCGGTAGCAGACCGGGACTGGACCGGGCTGTAGCTGAAGCAGAGTCTGTAGCAAGCCAGGACTGGAACGGGCTGTAGCTGAAGCAGAGTCGTAGGCAAACCGGGGTCAGAGGCAGGCAGCAGGCTGAAGCGGAGTCGTAGGCAAACCGGGGTCAGAGGCAGGCAGCAGGCTGAAGCGGAGTCGTAGGCAAACCAGGGTCAGAAGCAGGAAACCGTAGAGAACAACAAGAGCGCAACTCAGAACAACTAAGCAGTTGTGAACCTCGTTGCAAGGCGATGAGAGAGAGTTTGAGCGCCGGTTATATCGGGCCTTGGACGTGACATCAGCAGCACGGGTGGGGCCAAGCTTCCGGGAGTTGAGCGCTCAAGACAGGCGTCCTCGCATGCGCGCGAGACTGAGGAGAAGCAGGCACGTAATGGCGGCCGCCTCGTGGAGTGAGAGAAGGCCCCAGGGTCCAGAGTCGGCGGAACGCGGCGGTTCCTGAAGCGGAGGTATGCAGGCTTGAGCCCAAGGCGAGGGGAAGCGGTGGCGACCGCAACAGAGACTGTGTAGACCTAGATACCTCAGGAAAAACATTTATTTTCTGACCACAAAACATTTCTTTATATTGACAAAATTTATGAAACACCATATCTTTATCCTGTTTGGAACAGAAGGAAACTTTAAGAGTATCTCTTATTGGAATAATGTAAGTAGATGACGCTCAAAAATCAGATAATGAAGAACTCAAATCTTGTTTGTTTGTTTATTTATTTATTTATTTTATTCTTTCTATACCGACGTTCATGACAAGTCATATCACATTGGTTTACATTGAACATGGGTGGTTACATCGAACAAGGGGCAATAAATGGGTAATAACAAGGGTGAGTTACCTCGAACAAGGGTATTAACATGAGTAATAACATGGGTACTAGCATGGGTGGGTTTCATAGAACAAAAAACGTAAACTTTGATCTTAAGCAGGGAAGAGAAACTGGGAGAGGGGGAACCAGGGCTAGGGGTACCAGGGCTGGGAAGAAAGGGAGGAAGGGGAGGAGGGATACACAGCTAAAGGACAATGGTTACAGGATATGATATACTTATGCAAGGGTTGACGGAGGAAGCGTGACTAGCACTAGGGAGAGGAAGGAGAGGAGGGAGAAGGGAGGATCACCGGAATGGTATTAATGATTACAGCATGGTGCTAAACCGTGCAACATCGTGAGTCAGTGAGTATCCCACGCACGACCTTTTAAGGAAAGGCTTGTTTAAATAGCCAAGTCTTGAGTTTTTTCTTAAAGGTCAGCAGGCATTGTTCCTGGCGTAGATCTGGAGGTAATGCATTCCACTGAAAAGGTCCAACTGTGGAGAAGGCATGTTTCCTTATGGAGGAGTGGAGAGAGGACTTGGTGGGGGGAGCATGGAGGGAATTTCATAAAGAATCTAAAACCCCTTCCACAAAAGAAATTGCCCCTACTACATCTGGGGATATAAAAAATCTTAGCAAAGCAGGGCACTTATCCTCAGGGATAGACAAAATTTCCTTTAAAGATTTCTTGAATAACTCATATGCTGATAGCAGCCTAGTCATTGGAAAGTTTAAGAATCGTAAATTCTTCCCCCTAAATAATTTTTCAAGATTCTCCATCTGGTTATGCAACAATAAATTATCTTTAATGTGAGCTGCCCCTGTAGATTGCAAGGGAGCCAACTGGGAATTCACATGAGCTAAGGAATTTTCAGTAACATACAAACAAAAGTGCTGCTCATGCAACATAGGACTTGTGGCTTCTGTAATCTTGCTCAGTTGCAAGGTAGAGCTAGACATAGTAATCTCCACCTTAGTGACTACACGCCACATATCTACAAAGGAAATGTTGGAAGGTTCTTCCACATTTAAAGTAATACCAGGAAAAGATGAAACAAATGGTAATGGAAACCCTTGGTACAGAGGAATAAGCTCAGTTCCCTTAATAGGAGCTGATAGAGCTCCTTCTAGTAATGATATATCTAGATCAGACGTCAATACTGTGGAAATAGGAAGAAGACCCCCCTCAGTCATAGATAAAGAGTCCAACAGTACAAAAGAGGTGTCAACTGCCGCTGGAGTACTAGTGGCCTTGGATACAATATCTGTAGCCAGGATTGGGAGGGGGGGGGGGGGAGATAAACTAACATCCGGACTTAATGAGGCACCCAAAGAGGAGGAAACCTCCTTATTTCTGTCCATAATGGTGTTACTTGCCAATCGCTAAATATGCTGATCCATAGGGCCCTGAACCAGCAGTTTTGCCTTTCCTCTTTCTTCCAATCGGAGTGGCTCACAGCCAATCAGCGTCTGACAAAATGTTCAACAGAGGAGTGTTCCCCTTTGGAGTGAAGCTTTGGCAGCAAACCAGTGGCTGCATGCTACAGTCTTGCTGAATTTGAACTCTAGTCCAATGTGGATGATGACACTGGTGGCTGCTTTCCTCCAGTAGGGAGAAAGGAGGGTGGGTGTCATTACCCCGATTTCACCAGCTCACCTTCTCAAACACAGTACTTCCAACAAACATCACAGCCTTGCTGAATTTGAGCTCTAGTCCGATGCTGGATGATGACATAGGCAACTGGTCTCCTCCAATAAGGGGAAAGAAGGGTGGGCATCACTTCCCTAATGTCACTAGCTCACCTTTTCAAACACAATTCTCCCCTATTTTTCTAACTTGAAGATAGAGAGATATATTCAGTGGCACACTCGTGCCACTAAATATCTTGGCTAAGGCCTAGATTCATCATTTTGCTATAAATTTCGCATGAATAGTGCCCACGATTAAAAAAAAACCAAAAAACAAAACCAAAACAAAAGGGTGTGGTTAGGGTAATTTTTTAGTTAATGCATCCCATGCTATTTTAGCGCTTTGCATAAGTATTTTACCACAACACATTTAATTTATCACGCAATATTTTCACTTCACAGCTTGTGAAGTGCTTAGACAGGTATTTCCATGGTTTGGACTGGAGAGAGAGAGAGAGAGAGAGACTCTTTATAAGGCTCTCATATTAGTCAACTACCTAGTTGTTATGAAGCTAGCGCGAGAGTACATTGTAAAAATCTCATCTTTGTGTCCCTTTCCTCACGCCAAATCACATCAAAGCTTCACTGATGTGTCCTGGGCTGTTCGTACCTCTGACTGTGCATGTAAAACTGCCCCCCAAACTCTAGACCACCACCAAAACCTCACCTCAAGTTACTAGTTGACCTTCCTACAATGGTATAGTTGACTAATATGTGTGTAACCCTAGAGTCTCTCTCTCTCTCTCTCCCTCCCTCCCTCTCTCTCTCCCTCTCCCTCTCCCTCTCCTCTCCCTCTCCCTCTCCCTCTCCCTCTCCCTCTCCCTCTCCCTCTCCCTCTCCCTCTCTCCCTGAATATGGACCTAAAAACATTTAGCTAGATAAAAAGAAACTAGGTGGAGGGTGTAGCTAACATTTTATTCAGCTAGCATCAATATTCAGAAATAGCCAGATAAACTTAGCTGGGGAAACTTTGTGCTAATAGCCAGATAGCTTTATCTGGGTAAAGTAGTCCAAGTATATTCAATGGAAGACATATCTGACTAAGTCCCACTGAATATCCTGGATAAAATTACCTTGATATCTATCTTACTCAGACATGTATTCCCATTCTCTAGAGTTAAATGTCTTTTCTTCTACCAAAAACATCTCCAGTTACAGTAACATTTAGTTATCAGAAACTGACTGGTAGCCTCAGTCAGTCTAGCAGAACCTTTCCCTATCTCAGTCCTAAGAGAACATGTATGGCAGCATCCTAGCTCCTCTTTTTTTTTTTTTTTTTTTTTTTTAACGGTGGGTTTAATTTTCCTGTTTTGGCAATTGCTGTAACATCATCATGTCCACAGTAGAGTTGGCTAGCAAAGTGTTAATCCCCCATATTATATAGGATGTCAAATTCATCCAGAAGGGAAAAAAAAGACCATCCTGAGCTCAAACTCTACAAATGGATCTTAGCCAAAAGGCTGATGTGATCAATTGCTGAAGATGCTTGAAATAGTTTTCATACAATATATTTAGCTTCATTTATTAAAACAACTTACAACAGATCCCAGGGTACTATATGTGACTCTTTTTGTTGGATCATTGCCAAGGTTTTGATAGGATAAATTGGTACAATCTGTAGAAAGAACCCAGATGGGAGAAAGAATGATAATCTTAACTCCTGAGGGTTTACTTGAATAATTTGAATCTTCTGTAATGATGCTGTCCACAAGCACAATCACATAGCTGGTGATGAAAAGACATATCCAACATTTATTCATATTCCAGAAATACAAAGTTGTTCATTGCATTTATTTATTTATTTATTTATCGAGTTTTATATACCGTCGTTCGGTTTTGCCATCACAACGGGTTTACAAAGTTTTGATGTTTTGAGTGTTCAAAAATTCATACACTTGTTAACATAGTTATCTTATTTCATGTTATTTTAATAACATAAAAACGTAGTTATCTTAATTCATGTGCACTCAGAGTTTTACACAATTTGATATCATATCAATTAGTCATTCTCTCTGTTTTGTATTGGATAGAATTTTACAATTTACAGTATACCTGGCAAGATGATATAGCTGGCTTGGGGGAGGGGGGGTAAACTAAGACCTGACATGAGTAAAGTTGTCCATCTTTCATTTTTTTTTTCATTAATTTTGCTTCCTTTGGCACTGAAAGCTTTTTTTGACTTGAGAAACCTTGGTATAACCCATGCTCCAGTCACCCCCATACAGAGAGTGACCATAATTTTGTCTGAGGAGTGAACTGAGTATGGCCGAGATTGTGTCAAATGGATGTTGTGTTGTGTTGTGTTGTGGGTAGAAATGTGCATTTGTATTACCTGAATGGTTAAAATGCAATAGACTGAACTATTTTTTAATTAGTTTATTGGAACCAAATTGAAAATAGACTCATTCTAAAAAATCTGAAAATCTTTCAATTTTTTGGTTTCGGTAAATAGGGTACATGAGCAAACAGTGCACACTATTTACAGGCACATCTACCCCCCCCCCCCACAGAAGCCCCCTTTCTTTTCGTAATCCTTTCAAAGGGGTAGTCTACCTAGAAAGGAACAGGCATGATCCGCAGTTTCTCCTGCCTCACTGAATCTGGTTTAACATTAGTGCCAGCTAGCCCTCCAACTAGTGCCATGTCTTTACTGCCATAAAGCTTATTTATTTATTTATTTTTATATACCGACATTCGATCTGGGATATCACATCGGTTTACATTCAGGTACTGTGGGTATTCCCTATCCCCAGAGGGCTTACAATCTAAGTTTGTACCTGAGGCAGAGGGGGTAAAGTGGCCTGCCCAAGGCCACAAGGAGCGACAGCGGGACACGAAATCTGGCCTCCTGCTTCGTATCCCACTGCTCTGATCACTGGGCTTGGTCTCCTCCCTGAACATAATTAAGACATTGGCTGTTTATTTACACATTATAACTTATAGAGTGATATAGAAATAACTTACATATATCTGAATGTAATGGCTTATAGGGATGTGAATCGTTTTTCAACAATTAAAATTATCGTCCGATAATGTTAATATCGTCTTAAATCGTTATAGAACACGATACAATAGAAATTCTAACGATTTATCGTTAAAAATCGTTAAATCGTGTTAGTGCGCACTAACGGGAGTTAGTGCGCACTAACTGAAAATGATACAAATAAACACTTTCCAGGTCACTGAAGGTCAGTTAGGAATGAATATGTGTTCCTATTGGCTGGCTGCCCTCTTATCTATTGATGTTACCAAGGTTACCACTGAGGTGATGGTTGGGGGGATGGGAAATGGAACTGGAAACTCACGAACACCAACAGAAAATGAAACAAAGTGTTCACACTTCCCAGGTCAGTAAAGGTCACTTAGGAATGAATATGTATTCCTATTGGCTGGCTGTGCTATTATCTATTGATGTTACCAAGGTTAACACTGAGGTAATGGTTGGGGGGATGTGAAATGGAAACAGTTGGAAGCTTGACAAAAAAAGTAATGTGATGATCAGCACTCACGTGACTAGAACTTGTTTGTTTATTATTTTTGTTAGCAGGCACCTGAAATGCTAGTGCATGTTGAATTTGCCAATCACTGTGCATTTTAGAAAGGTGGTCCTGGCTGGAACTGTACACAGTTCAAATATATGTAATTGATTGTTGGTAAGTGTATTTTTTAAGTAGCCACACTGGCACCAGTATGTTTACTTTTCCTCCTACTTAACTCACTAGCTCAGCTTTGTAAGAAGGGCTTCTCTGCTTGTGTGTTGCTTTTGTTTGGTGTGAGGAGAGCAGAAACATCAGATCTTTATTCAATCTACTACAGTCATCTCTTACAGTGCCCTATCCCTATTAATACCAGGAGTGTTGTGATCTTCCTGCACACACAGTGCCCTAACCCTAGCACCAGGGGTGTTGTGATTTTCCTGCACACAGTGCCCTAACCCTGGCACCAGGGGTGTTGTGATCTTCCTGCACACACAGTGCCCTAACCCTGGCACCAGGGGTGTTGTGATCTTCCTGCACACACAGTGCCCTAACCCTGGCACCAGGGGTGTTGTGATTTTCCTGCACACAGTGCCCTAACCCTGGCACCAGGGGTGTTGTGATCTTCCTGCACACAGTGCCCTAACCCTATTAATACCAGGACTGTTGTGATCTTCCTGCACACAGTGCCCTAACCCTGGCACCAGGGGTGTTGTGATTTTCCGGCACACAGTGCCCTAACCCTGGCACCAGGGGTGTTGTAATCTTCCTGCACACACAGTGCCCTAACCCTGGCACCAGGGGTGATGTGATCTTCCTGCACACACAGTGCCCTAACCCTGGCACCAGGGGTGTTGTGATTTTCCTGCACACAGTGCCCTAACCCTGGCACCAGGGGTGTTGTGATCTTCCTGCACACAGTGCCCTAACCCTATTAATACCAGGATTGTTGTGATCTTCCTGCACACAGTGCCCTAACCCTGGCACCAGGGGTGTTGTGATTTTCCTGCACACAGTGCCCTAACCCTGGCACCAGGGGTGTTGTGATCTTCCTGCACACAGTGCCCTATCCCTATTAATACCAGAGGTGTTGTGATCTTCCTGCACACAGTGCCCTATCCCTATTAATACCAGGAGTGTTGTGATCTTCCTGCACACACAGTGCCCTAACCCTGGCACCAGGGGTGTTGTGATTTTCCTGCACACAGTGCCCTATCCCTGGCACCAGGGGTGTTGTGATCTTCCTGCACACAGTGCCCTAACCCTGATACCAGTCTGAGACAGCTCCCTCCCTGCATTACTAGTGAGAGGCTGGCTTCACAGACAGGGGGGAGCTGCCTGACCCTCACTCCTGACTTCCCCCATGTCCCAGCTAGTGAATGGTGTGTGGGTGAGGGGGGGGGAGGATGGTGAAGTCTGAGACAGCTCCCTCCCTGCATTACTAGTGAGAGGCTGGCTTCACAGACAGGGGGGGAGCTGCCTGACCCTCACTCCTGACTTCCCCCATGTCCCAGCTAGTGAATGGTGTGTGGGTGAGGGAGGGGGGAGGAGGATGGTGAAGTCTGAGACAGCTCCCTCCCTGCATTACTAGTGAGAGGCTGGCTTCACAGACAGGGGGGAGCTGCCTGACCCTCACTCCTCCGGGGTATTGTGATCTTCCTGCACACAGTGCCCTATCCCTGATACCAGGGGTGTTGTGATCTTCCTGCATGCAGTGCCCTATCCCTATTAATACCAGGAGTGTTGTGATCTTCCTGCACGCAGTGCCCTATCCCTAATACCATGGGTGTTGTGATCTTCCTGCACACAGTGCCCTATTCCTGATACCAGGAGTGTTGTGATCTTCCTCCATGCAGTGCCCTATCCCTGATACCAGGATGTGTGCAAGAAGATCCCAACACCCCCGGTATCAGGAATAGGGCACTTTGTGCAGGAAGATCACAACACCCCTGGTATTAGGGATAGGGCAGTGTGTGCAGGAAGATCACAACACTCCTGGTATTAATAGGGATAGGGCACTGTGTACATGAAGATCACAACACCCCTGGTGCCAGGGATAGGGCACTGTGTGCAGGAAGATCACAACACCCCTGGTGTCAGGGTTAGGGCACTGGGTGCAGGAAGATCACAACACTCCTGGTATTAATAGGGATAGGGCACTGTGTGCAGGAAGATCACAACACCCCTGGTGCCAGGGTTAGGGCACTGTGTGCAGGAAGATCACAACACTCCTGGTATTAATAGGGATAGGGCACTGTGTGCAGGAAGATCACAACACCCCTGGTGCCAGGGTTAGGGCACTGTGTGCAGGAAGATCACAACACTCCTGGTATTAATAGGGATAGGGCACTGTGTGCAGGAAGATCACAACAACCCTGGTGCCAGGGTTAGGGCACTGTGTGCAGGAAGATCACAACACTCCTGGTATTAATAGGGATAGGGCACTGTGCGCAGGAAGATCACAACACCCCTGGTGCCAGGGTTAGGGCACTGTGTGCAGGAAGATCACAACACTCCTGGTATTAATAGGGATAGGGCACTGTGCGCAGGAAGATCACAACACCCCTGGTGCCAGGGTTAGGGCACTGTGTGCAGGAAGATCACAACACTCCTGGTATTAATAGGGATAGGGCACTGTGCGCAGGAAGATCACAACACCCCTGGTGCCAGGGTTAGGGCACTGTGTGCAGGAAGATCACAACACTCCTGGTATTAATAGGGATAGGGCACTGTGCGCAGGAAGATCACAACACCCCTGGTGCCAGGGTTAGGGCACTGTGTGCAGGAAGATCACAACACTCCTGGTATTAATAGGGATAGGGCACTGTGTGCAGGAAGATCACAACACTCCTGGTATTAATAGGGATAGGGCACTGTGTGCAGGAAGATCACAACACCCCTGGTGCCAGGGTTAGGGCACTGTGTGCAGGAAGATCACAACACTCCTGGTATTAATAGGGATAGGGCACTGTGTGCAGGAAGATCACAATACCCCTGGTATCAGGGTTAGGGCACAAGTTCTAGTCACATTGACTGATCACATTACTTGTTTTGTCAAGCTACCAACTGTTTCCATTTCCCAACCCCATATACTGTCAGTGGGAAGCTTGGTAACATGAATAAATAAGAGGGCAGCCAATAGGAATACATATTCATTCCTAAACTGACCTTAACTGACCTGAAAAGTGTCAAATTGTATCATTTTCAGTTAGTGCATACTAACTCCCAGTTAGTGCGCACTAACTCCCGTTAGTGCGCACTAATCGGAAAAAACGATTTTTAACGATTTCTTAACTAAAAAATCGTGCCTAACATGATTTTCTTGCCCTGCCACACGATTTCTATCGTTAAGACGATATGGAAAACGATTCACATCTCTAATGGCTTAGAAAACATAGGTGACTTATGGATTAATATAGGATAATTTACATATTCCTGGACATCAGTGATTATAGAACATAGGTGACTTATGGAGTAAGTTATAATAACTAACATATAGCTGGACATCAGTGACTTATAGAGCATGCATAACTTAAAGAGTAATCTAGAATAATTTACATATAACTGAAAATGGGTGAAGTTAAGTTAGGTAAACTTTCGTGTTACTGGGCCTAATAAAGACAGGGGGGAGGGACAGGTTCGCTTCACTTTCGTGTAGAGGATGGGTGCCTGGGCATGGAAGGTTGGGCGCATCAGAGGAGGGGTTCGCGGGGGAGTGGTTGATATGCTTGTGTGGGTAGTGTTCAAGGATGCAGACAGGGGGGGAGGAGCAGATTCACTTCGCTTTCGTGTTGAGGATGGGAGCCTGGGCGGGAGGGGCTAGGTTTCTAGCAGGAAGGCCTTCAGGAAGAGCCATGTTTTGAGATGTTTTTTGAAGATTTGAGTTGAGGGTTCCGTTCTCAGGTGGTGCGGGAGTGAGTTCCATAGCATGGGGCCTGCTACTGATATGGCACGTTTTCGGGTGGAGGAGAGGTGCGCTGTTTTGGAGTGGGGTATATGGGCATATTGCAGAGTTTAACCAGTCCATCTTGTTGATCAATTTTTTATGTATGAGGGTTAGGGTTTTGTATTGGATTCTGTGGCTGATGGGTAGCCAATGTAGTTCTTTGAGAGTGGGGGTGAAGTGGTTGCATTTTTTGATGTTTGTGATGGATCTGGTGGCAGCGTTTTGAAGTATCTGCAGTGGTCTGATGGTGGAGTTGGGAAGGCCAAGGAGAAGTGTGTTGTAGTAATCGAGCTTGGAAAAGAGTATTGTTTGGAGGACGGTTCGATAGTCTTGGGCATGAAGGAGGGGTTTGAGCTTTTTCAGGGTTTGTAGCTTGAATAATCCATCCTGGATCACTTGTTTAGCTTGTTGTCAATAGTTAGTCCAAGATTTTTTGTGGCCTGTGTAAGTTGTGACCCTAAGTGGTTGGGTGTGACGGTGCTGGGGAGGGGAGTGGTGTGGTTGTTATATATGTGTAGGATTTCAGTCTTGTTTTGGTTGAGGCAGAGTGATAGCTGCAAGAGTAGGTGAGTTATTTTCATGAGGAGACGGTTCCAGATTTTTAGAGTATTTTCGATGGTTTTGTTTATGGGGAGCAAGATTTGTATGTCATCGGCGTATACGTAGTAGGTGAGGTCTGATTCCGAGAGGAACTTGCATAGTGGGAGGAGATATATATTGAAAAGAGTGGAGGAGAGGGAAGATCCCTGTGGGACGCCATGTGTAAGAGGTATCTGGGAGGATTCTGTTGTATTAATCCTTATATTAAAAGATATGTTTGAGAGGTATGGCTGAAAAACAACATGGCACCAATCACAACATTGGCTAGTACCATTCTATGACTGGACTCAGAAGGGCAGGAGTGACTGGGACTTGCTCCTTCCCCTTTCTATCTAGGATACTCCTACAGAATGGATCATAAGGGAATGGGGGTGGAGTCAGGGGATGTTTCTTTTTGCTTTTTCATTTAATTTTTGTTTTAATTTAATATTTTTGTTTTTGGGTTCGGCAAACAAACTGAACTGAAATAAACATTAAAGAAACCTAAACCCAAAAGAAACCCCTCCCCCAAAATAAAAAAAACAAAACAAAAGGGGCCCAATATAAAAAGCACATTCAGCGCTATTTAGCTGGATAAGTGGGACCTATGCAGCTAAGTAATGGCCATTGAATATGCTCCCATGCTCAGCAGCCGCCACTTGGCCATACAAGTCCCTTATACGCCTATCATGTATGCACAAAAAAAGTAGATGTGCATTGGGCGGGTCGGGGACAGAGCGAGGTTATATGCCTAACTACCAATATCCAGAATTAGGCATATGTGTGTATCTATAAATGTAGACGCCCCATAGAATAGGTCTAAGCCTAACTGGGTAGACTTATCCAGCAAAGTGCACACACATATGCATACATTCAGTAACATAGCCTTGCCTCTGAATAAGCATCGTGATTTCTCTGGATTATAGTCATATCCGGCTAAGTTACTTAAACAGCCAGCTTTGATTATTGGGCCCAAGATTTTTATGTGTACAATACATCCCTATTTGTGAGAAAGCGAGGCAGTTGCATGTGCCAGCAAGTGCAAAGACTAGAGAATGTCAATAAATACCCAGTTTTCTAGTAGAGCACCTTGGTGACTCCTGAAGAGGACTATGCACAAAATCATGTCAAACGCCAACTGGGAGAAACCTCTGAGTGAATTGATTGTAATATATGATGGTAATATACTGCCTTTCTAGTCAATCAAAGCAGTTTGAATATTGGGCCCATTATATTTTTATTGCAGAGAGGTAGATTTTAAAAGCATTGCTCGCGCAAAAACGGCCACATAAATGTGTATGCAGGCTGCGCGTGAGCAACTTGAATTTTAAGAATCCTGGAAGTATGCACGTACGTACATACCCATGTGCGCGTCAAGAATAATGGGGTGGGAAAGAGGCGGGGAATAGGTGGGGCGTGGGCATGCCAGGGCGGGGGCTAAGACTTATGCATGTAATTCTGAATTTTAAAAAAGCTGATCATGGTGCGCATCCACATGTTATCCGCCTAACACTACTGCAGGTCCTGATGCGGAGCAAGTCTAGAGATCTCGAGTTTTAGGGCTTTCAGCACAGCATGACGGTTCGGGATCAAGTAGGGGGGCTTAAAGGATGAAGAACCAGAGGGGTCTTGAAGACCTTAATATCGACTGGACAAACTGGTGGACTAATTGGAAAAACTGTTTTTTCCTCTCAGGTGAGCATGTTTTAAAATCCACCTGCATATGCTCGTAAAAGCCGCTAAAGCGCCAGTGGAAATATGCACTGGAAATTTACTTGAGCCACCTCTTAAGATTACACGACCTGCACATCCAAAGGCAAGGGCTGGTCAAGAAGATCACCATCCGTAGGCATGTCAGGAGGTATCCAAGGGTAAAGGCCCTCTGTTGCTGTCGTTCTCCTGCCCACTGGATATGGTGATTCACTTCCGAGGACAGACTCCACTCCACTAGAGATGCCTGAACTGGAGGGTCAGGACGGCAGCTCCATTGCCATCCAGCAAAACTCTCAGAAGGTTTTTGGGCCTCTAGCCACGAGGTTGCACATTGGTGTCACTTTCTCATACATCTCCTCTGCTTGTTCCGGGGTGATCGCCATAGTTCATTCTCTCCACTCTATTTGGCATTGTGGTGATACAGGCCTCTGACTTCCTGATGAAGCTGAAGTGGTCCCCAGCCTCGCCCTCACCCCCATCCCCAGTCCTGGCCCTGACCTCAATCACTGAGTCACCGCTCGTGGCCCACCGAGTGTGTGCTTTTCTCGGCCATGAGCAGGATGGGCACTGCTCGCAGCCAGCAGAGTCTCCATTCCTCTCTGCTGTGAATGGAATAGGCTCTGCTTGTAGCCCCACTTGGCTGCTGTTTGGCACCCTAGGTGACCGCCTAGTTTGTCTAATGGGATGCACAGGCCCTGCTTCTGAGCACGAGGAAAGTGTGCTTTGCCATCTGAGGAGGAGCTAGTATCACACCTTTATGGGTATGTAAGAAGTTAGTTGATTAAGGAGAAGGTAGAATCCAGAGAGGCAAAATAAAAAAGGTGGTGGTAGGGGACAAGGAGAATTGGGTTTGGATACATATTTGCCTTCCATTACAGTAAATCTCAATTCTTTGTACTTTCTGAAACCATTGCAGTTTTTTTTTGGGTTTTTTTTTTACAGAAAATATGAGGCTTTCTATGTAAGTGTTGGTGCTCCTTTTTCTCCTACTGTTTCCTTTAGCATAGGGCCATGTAACTGTTTCAGAGAATATTTAAAAGAAGCTGAGTAGAGATTATAGTAAAGGCAAGCATTTTTTTTAGCTGCTCAGGAGATAGCATTTGTGTGTTCAAAAGGGATAATGAGCTTTGTGCATATTGCAATAAAACTAAGAGCAGGGACCTGCCTAAAACTCCAAATAAAGGGGATTTATCTGGTTTTTTTTGAGATGCACAAGATCTTTTAGCTATTTAGATAGGTTACAAATACTTTTTTTCACCCAATGCAGAATATGTCTTACAGTTCCAAATTTTTCTATATCCTTGGGGGAAGGGTTGGGGAATAGTAAGAGTATGTCATTCAATGAAATGTGTTTCTCTAGCAAAGTTTATTGTTGAGAAAGTGCAGTCCAGTTCTGAAAACATGCTTTATGGCAACATTTGTAATGGATGGAAAATGACATTTCATTTGCTGGAATGAATGTTAAAAGTGTATCCTGATGACGTACATAAATATCCAGGGAAAGAAAATGCACATTTTATGAGTACTTTAGAATTGATTGCCTTCAAGGTGACTCTTCTCCCTCTAGTCCCATCATCAGAAACTCTCAAAATCACAGCCGAAGTGATGATTGGGCATTTGAAATCAGAATACTCAAGGTTAATTCATTAGTTGAATTAGAATGAATGACATGCAGGAATTGCAGATGTGTCTAAAGCCTTGTCACTTTTTGAAAGCTACAGTAATTGTTTCTTGTCTCTTGATTTTACAGCTACCTCTAATTATTTTAACACTTGCCCTATGGCAGATCATCTGTTCTGATAGTCAAAGTGAGAGCCCTCAGCAGCTGAAAAGTTATTTATCTGCTCTTCTGAGGCTGAAAAATACTTTTGCATATATTGGACAAATTGTAACAATCAGATAGAGGGTTGAATTAGTACATTCCAAATTTGTAGGCAAAAACATCACTGTTAAGGCTTCAGTTCTTCTCACTGTCTAACTATTGCAGTTGGGTGGGAGAAAAGAGAATCTGAAGAGGAATGTGGATCATTGCTCTAAAGAACTGAGAATGACTAAATATGAGGAAAAAAAATGTGAAGACAGATATTAACAAAATATAGGAAGCATTATAAATTGATATGGATTCTGTCACAAGTTCCAAGAGCTCCTTGCATATATTTAAAAAAAATTGGATACAGGAACATCATCATCTGGACTTCAGCTATTTGCAGCTTTGTTATATTATTGCATTTTGGGTGAGAGTGGGGGAAACTGAAAGGCGCAGTTATATTTTGGGTGTCAGAGAAAGAAGGCTTGCAGTAAGGAGTGACTTTAAAAAATAAATAAAATCGGGAAAGAAGAGATTTATGTAGTCTCCAAAAATGTATGTATATTAGGGATGTGCAGAGCAAAATTTTATGTTCATATTTTTTATGTCCGAAAGGGGGTCCCACTTGCGGCCAATATGGACATAAAAAAAATCCAATGAGTTGGGTATATGTACATATGTGCAAAAAAAAAATTTAAACCCCCTCACCCTCCTTAATCCCCCCCCCAGACTTACCACAACTCCCTGGTGATCGAGCGAGGAGTGAGGACGTCATTTCTGCAATCCTTGGCGAGAAGCATGTGACGTCGGTGGCACATCGAGTGACGCGGCGTCACGTGATTCCCGGCTCGTTCGCGCCGGACGGCTCGTTCGGCCCAAAAAGAACTTTTGGCCAGCTTGAGGGGGTCAGGAGGCCCCCCCAAGCTGGCCAAAAGTTCTTTTTGGGCCGAACGAGCCGTCCGGCGCGAACGAGCCGGGAATCACGTGACGCCGGCGTCACTCGACGTGCCGCCGACGTCACATGCTTCTCGCCAAGGATTGCAGAAATGGCGTCCTCACTCCTCGCTCCATCACCAGGGAGTTGTGGTAAGTCGGGGGGGGGGGATTAAGGAGGGTGAGGGGGGTTTATATTTTTATTTTGGCTCAACAATCGCGATTTCCCACATATCGAACATATCTATGTTCGATATGTGGGAAATCCGATCGTTTATGTCGAATCAATTTTTTAAGTAAAAAAAAAATATGAGTTGCGTTTTACTAATGCGGTCAATCCGAATGCACACCCCTAATGTATATGGTCGCATCTTCTGAAAGCTTTTATTGGAGCAAAATAAGAATGATCTCAGCCCATAAAAAAATGCAGTATTTTCTATGACTGATATAACTACTTGTATTCTGCACTAGTGAAGTAGTTCTAACACAAGCTAATATAAAGAAAGAATCAGGAAATCAATAATCAACATAGAAACTTGTGCATTGTATTGTCATTGTCAAGGCCTCAACATAAGAGAATTAGAAGAATCATGGAACGGTAATAAGAGCTGAAGCTTTGACAACGGCATTATAGTTTACAAATTTCTAAATTGTGCTAATGTTTCTGTCTATAAAAATAGGCCAGTATTTATCATTCTTAATGGTAGTGTTAACTCATGAATTTATACAAAACGATAGGTACTTGGGTCAGATTAAATTCAACTTTACCATGGGTAATTTATATTTTACAGGTATCGGGCTTGAGTTGCCCATTTAGAAGCTGGCAAGGAGGCTGTAGTGAATTGCTTTTGGGTAGCTGAATATTTTAGACCCCATTCTGAGTTTGAAAGCTTTGGCATCGGTGGCCAAATAGTGTGAATAATATATAATGAGGCATTAGAGACCTGCAGAGCTTTGAGGCATGGATTGCATTATTGCAATAAGCACAAACCTAATTAGGCTATTTTAGACAAGCAAAGTCACTCCAATGATGTCCATAGAAAAAAGTGGAAGAAGCACAGGGAATATGATCAATCTGTGAAAACAGCACCACTAAGGGCAAGAAGCCAAAATGACTTGTCCACACTTTAATCACACACCTATCTCATTTTCACACTCTCTCCAACATTTGTTCAGTGTGACGATTTCTTGTCATTTTTTAAAATCTGTTTATTTGTTTAATTAAAATCATTTGCATTCTGCACACTCCAAAGTTTGGTGTGGGTAACATAGAAGCATCCATGAAAATCCATAGTAAAATCGATATGTACATATTTAAACAAATAAAACTTACAACAAAAGTGACAGACACTTGTTGGAAAGGGACATATTAACTGATTAACTGCAAACATCTATTGGTATTAAATCTTTAAATGCTTGATTGAAATAATGAGTTTTTAGGGCTTTCATATCTGCATACCTTTCCTAGTGCTTGTATATTATTTTCCAGGTTTCTTCTAATTACAACAGCAGGGGTTTTTTTCCCCCACCAGGAATTAAAGCTTTCTCTTTTCCTTTTATTTTGCATTTTTCCTCATTGATTAGTATAGTGTTGGACCTCATCAGTGCTATTCAGAATATTTAGCTGAAATGGTATGGTGACTGAAGTATGGGCAAGCATTTTCTACTTCTTCTTCTTACTGTACTTCTGTATCCCCTGTTCCACCAACTACTAGAACTCTGTGGCACATTTAAGATCAGTGGGGCAAGTAGACACCCCATGTTCCCTTGTATTTTTTCCTGACAGGAAGAAAGACAGCCTTTCAGGGCTGTTTGGAGGACTTCTTCCAGAAACAAGGCCAGTGCATTTATTAGGTGAACTAGGCAGTCGCCTATGGCACCATCTATTAGGGGGCAGCAAAGAGCAGCATGTGGAGACACAGCCAAGAGGAGAAGAGACTCAGTGGGCTGATAGCAGAGCCCATCCCGCTTGTGGATGAGAGGAGCAGAGACTCAGTGGGCCTCGTGTGGAGTCCATCCCGCTGGAGGCTGAGAAGACAAGAGACTCAGTGGGCCGCAAGTAGACCTCATTCTTCTCCTGGCTGACTGGAGCAGATACTCAGCGGGCCATGAGCAGAGCCCATCCCACTGGCGATCAAAGATTTGTGCCAAAGGTCCATGGGTGGAGTCCATCCTGTCTGTGGCAGAAGATAGAGAGAGAGGCCTGGGAATGGCCAATGACAGAAGAAAGAGGCTGGGGAAAGATAGGGGTAGATCCCATATATCTCTCTAAAAAAGAGGGGGAGACCAAGAGAGCATGTGAGCCAGAGAGAGATTGGAATAGTGTGTGTTTGTATCTGAGGGCGCCTCTGTTTGTGTTGTGTGTGACATAGAAAGAGGGAGCTTGTGTGAGGGAGTGAAAGTGTGTGTGTGTGTGTGTGTGTGTTTGTTAGGGCACCTGTGTAAGGGTGTGTATGCCAGAGAGTCAGGGAACCTGTGTGAAGGCTGTGTGTGTGCAAGAGACAGAGAGTGTCTGTAGGAGGGGGTTTATGAGAGAAACAGAGGGAAGGAGTGTGTGTGAGAGAGGGAGGGAGCCTCAATGAGGGAATGTATATGTGAGAGAAAGAAAGAGGGAGCTTTTATGAGGGTATGTGTATGAGTGAGAAGAATTGTGTGTGTATGAGAGAACGATATTAGTGAGAGAGGGAGCCTGTATGAGGGTCCGTGTGTGAATGAGACAAGGAACCTATGTGTGTGTGTGTGAGAGGGGGTCTGTCTGAGTGAATGAAGGTGTATGTATATGAGGGAGAGAAGCTGAGAGAGTGAGAGCATGTGTGTGTGTGTATGTGTGTATCTGGTAGAGTGTGCATGTGTGGGAGAGTCTGTGTGTGTGTTAGAAAGAGAACAAACTTGTATAATTGTGTGTATATGAGAAAGAAAGAAGAAAGTATGTGCACAACAATACCCACTCCCCACCCTAACAGCTAATCCATCACAATCTCAGGGCATGTGGAAATCAAGAATTCCTAGGTATGGTTGGTGAGTGGTTCATTTTATATCCATGTTAGTTTTAATCATTGGGTGTTAATATTTGATGTGCGTGCTGGTTTTTTAATTTTTGTTTTGGAGTTGTAACATTGAGTTTTAATTTTTGGATGTCGTTCTAGTTGTCTGCTAGTATGGTTTTACTATGATTGACGTTTTATATTTCTTCATTTTATTGATGATATTTTGTGAAGAATGGCAGTGTTTGTTTTCCCATTGTTGCACAGCATCCAGAATCTAGAGTCATGGTTTCCAGTTCAGTTTTTGTCTGCACATTTTTTATTTTTACCTTATGGTCTCTCTGTTCTGTATTTAGTGAGATTTTGTCTATGTTCTGCATCTGTGATCAAACTTAAGGTATTCTGCTAGCATGTAGTTTCTGTGTAGGGTTCTATAGCAGCTGAGCTTGTTTTGGTGTCTAATAGGAGGTGCATTGGTGTTTTGTTTTATGGCCTAGTGTAATATTTACAGCACTGTCTTTTCATAGGTAGGGTTGTTACTGAATGAGTGCTGTTATTTAATGCTGTTTTGGTATGAGAAGTTTACTATATTGTAGTTGTAATTCACTTCACTCATGGCTTTGAGTACGAAGCCTATACCCAACACGTTTTACAATAGGTCTAATACCATATGGAATCCAAGTGGGGTTTTTTGCCTTTTAGCAAGGTTTTCTGGTTGACATTCAATATGATTATTATATTTACATGAACTGCTGTAAGTGATACTTTTATCTCAGAAAACTATACATTGAATATTGGTTTTCATGTAAAATCTATTATAATAAATGCTAAATTTTCACTTGTGTGTTTGGGCCGGGGGAGGGGAGGTCAGGAATGGACCGGAGCCGGGGCTGGGGGAATGGTGGTGCGCAAGGCAGAAGGCTCACCTAGGGTGCCTAATACCCTAGCACAGCCCTGACCAGAAAGAATAAAATACTGCCACACAGTCTGGTATTGTTCAAAAATAAATCCTTTACTGGAATAACCAATGCAATGGATAAAACCAGTGAAGTGTTCATTGAAGATTAGAATTCGACAATCCATACAACAAAAACAAGACAGTACACAATCCAAAAAGTTACAGTTCCTACAGAATTTTCATGCACTAGATGTTTCCTTTCTCCACTATCCACTAGCTCTGAGATATTCTGTGGACATGGCCCCCTCCCTGGATTCTCCTCGTCTTGGTACCTGTTGTTTGATGTGCAGACTTTTGTGATCCAGAAGCTGAACTGGAATCCTCTGCTGGACAGATGAGCTTCTTCTGACTCCTCCCAAGCAGCAACTCTGAAAGTAGATCTCCAAGTTGGCAGTCCTTAATCTAACTTCAACAAGAATTCCACTCTACAAACCTTAAGGCAAGTCTTCGGTGTAATGCAAAGAGAGAGGGCTAAATCCACTTGGTTCTCTTCATTCTCAGTATCCTCCTTGGATTCCAAGAAATCTCCCTCCTCCTGGAAGGCCTGAGGGCTCTGACCTTGAGCCTCAGTCACCTTCCCAGGATGGAAAGCTGGATGAAAGAGAACACAAATCAAAGTGGCTCATGAGTTATGTTAAACTCCACTTCCTGAAGATACCTCCCACTGGGGAATGTCAGGGAACACTACACATTCTTATGCTCTCTGACATCACACATTTAGTGTCTGTGCAGATTCTGAGGCATATAGTAAGAGACACTTTGGTGATTCCTTTACACTTCAAGCTTTCATTATGGCAAGAACATACTCAGTGGACTTTTTCTGCTCACTTCCAGATGGTGTCTTCAGGAGAGCGACGTTGTGTACCTGAAAGGAGATACTGAAGGTCATGCATATTGTAATGGAGTTGACAATATATTATGTGATTTCAAATGAAAACCAGCCAAGAATCCCATGTAAAAGTGTTGCATTCATTTTTCCAGTAATATGCCAAGTTGCTAAACTGCATTTTTTTCAAACATCGGATGTAATTTTTAGCTGCTAAACTTACCAAGTATTTATATGAGGGAAAGTTTTCTTTTTCAAAAAGCAGGTAAATTTGGTAAAAACATTAGGCACATTTTCAATGTCAAGCTGCATATACCCGGAATATATGTAGCCATTTCACTGTTGTACCCCATCTTGAATGAAATTCTTATTAAAAAATGCAGGAAATAAATCCAAATAATATGAAATAAATAAGTGCCAAGTTTGCATGAAAGGCTTCTGTAATCACCCTCAGGAGCCAATGTACTAGCATAAAATAATTTTTTAATGTTAACGCACACAATTTTATGTTATTACACTTGGCCTATATTACATTGTATACAAAGTAAGTAGTTCCCAAACCTGTACTTATGCTCCATAGCCACTTGTTTTCAGGATATCCACTAGGGATGTGCCTTTTGTTTTTTGAACAATTGTTTTTTCAGAATGAAAAAGTCTATTTTCTATTTGTTCTAAATGGAACAAACCAAAAACAGACTTACCCAAAAATATCGGAAAATTCAGCTTCTTGGCGGAGGGTGCAAGTGGGGTCTGGGAGGCCCCAGCTGGTTTTGGCTCAGCCTAATCTGGGGAGGCCCTGGCCCCAGTCCCTGCTCCTGCCCTGGGCTATTGGCCAGGGATAGGGATGAGAAGAGTGGCCCGGGAAGGCCCCTACGAACTGAGGAAGTGGCAAGACTGGAGTCAGAGAGGCCCCTTTGTTATGTGTGTTTTACTAAAATGTTTACTTCAATTTGGCAAATGAACCTAATTGAAATAAACATTATATAAACTGAAAAATTAATTAAAAAACCCCCAATAGAAAAAATGAACCAAAATATTTGGTGTGCATATTCCTAATATTCACCATGAATATGTGTTAGGTAAATTTACTTTTATTGGGTCTCCAATGTATGCAAATATACCACATGCATATTCATTATGGATACTTTGAAAACCCAACAGGTTGTGAGTTAAATACAACAAGTTTGGGAATCTAACAAGCTAACAAGATATAAAATTATCATGCAGTATTTTTAGCATGATAATGTGTGTGTTCTATTTACCAAGCAAAAAAACTATGTAAACTAACAACTCAAGTGTATCTGAAGTGACAAAGGATCAAGCACTAGAATACAGTGCCCCATAGTCCCAAACAGAAAAGAAGAACCACATGCTGGTAGAGATGCTGCTGGATGCCAACTTTCCTGACAAGTTTTGAGGAGAGGCACTGGGGACTGCGAATTAGCTGCAGAACCTGCTATCAACAAGGACAAGTAGTGTGACACTACTCAAAATGTGGCATAGCAGAAAATCTCACATTAGTCATCTGAGGGTATTTGACTGCAAAGCCTACATACATGTCTTGAATGAGAACTGCTCCAAGACTGGAGACAGAGTCACAGATGGCGAGCTGTTTCAACACTGCAAATGAGGCTAGGGATACAGTATCCTACTTGCTGGTACAGACCATGTGACAGTAAACTGGAATGTGCATTCCAAAGAGGCATCTGCACCAAACGTCATGACTCCAACAAATCTTGATCAGATGATTCTTACAAGCATCACCACCAACATGAGTCAAGGTGAAGTCACAAAACAATCAGGTATTGCCACTAGTGCAAACTGAGGTGAAGCTTCAGAACAACTGGATGTCACTGTAGATGTGAATTCATACAAGACTGTGATACAATCTGCCAAGAAGGAGACTTTGGACAGTCCAGATGGAACTGGGGGGACAGAGCCAAAGGTCTACCCAGATAATGAAAGGTATGCCAGCTCACATACAGAATGCAAGTCCAAGAAATACCAGAGTCTTCAACATAAGAGGATATTGAAAGACTACCCAAATGTAAGACCGAGGAATGGAGAAGATTGGCACAAAAAATAAGACTCTCCCCATAAGGATATGGTATAGATAGTTCTGAGATTTCAACCAGAGATCACCACAGGAATGTCCTGGAGAGAATGGGTTTTGAAGTTTGACCATTCAGAGAGTTGGAGGGGTGAAAGAGTGTTGAAGGACTAATAGCAAAAAGTCATCCTCCAGACTAGACATCAAGGAATTAATATTCCCCAGTTGTGACATCTAAACCTGCTTGGGAAGGGGTGGGACTGTAAGGGTTACCTAGATAAGATGTAGCCTATATTAGAAAGTACAAGTCTCCATCTTCCTCCCTACCTATTGTTTCTGATCACACTAGAACAATCCCTATGTACAGAACCATGTTACTGATATAATCTTTATTATTTTTCTGTCCCAAGTAAAGTATCCTCGCATGCTGTCACAGAAGAGTGCTGAGTTATTTCTACTACATAGTGTTTTTACTGGAGATGTGAAAGTCCCTTCTGCACACACCTGGTTCTGACCTGGAACAACAAGATAGGACAGTACCACAGTTGGAACTAGGTTAAGGCAGTGGCCATGCTGGTGAGTGGAGCAGTAGAGCATAATTTGAAGTCAAATGAGGAGGTTAAGACAAGGAACTTTGAGGCAAAAAAGTCAGAGAGGTAATCAATATGGAAGTTAAAATCCCCAAGAAGGAGAAGGGGAAGATGGTTACAGAAGAAGAAAAGCCAGGAATCAAAGCCAGCAAGGAAGGAGGGGGGGGGAGCTCATTAGGGGGATGATAGATTGCAGCTAGCCAGAGTAAAAGTGGGGTGAAAAGACAGATGGAGTGAGCCTCAAATAAAAAAAAGTAGTGGGCTTGAAGTGAAGAAGGGGATGCAACCTACAGGAAGATGACAGCAACCCATTATTGCTGCCATTTCCTACCTCATATGCTGCATAGGAGAAATGATAACCTCCATGACAAAGAGCAGCAACAGAAGTAGAATCTTCAGGGGAAAGCAAAGTCTCAGACAAAGCAAGAAGATAGAGGAAATGAGAGATAAAGAGGTCATGAATATAGACAAACTACTAGAAATCAGGCATTCCACAGGGAGAGCCAGGATTGGAATTGAGGTTAGGATTGGAATTGAAGTCTTTATCTGAAAGGAGGAGGAGAAGAATTCAGAGAGAAGAAGAGGTGCAAAAACAGGGACAAGTATAAGATATTTTCAGGGAGAAAGGTATAGGTTGGATAGAAGTAAGAATTGTTTGAAGCTCAACATCATTTGACAGAGCAAAAGACAAAATGGCTGAGGAGATAGAAAAAGTAGACAGTGGCCTTGATCCTTGCCCATGGTTTGTAGTGGAGAAAAAGATTGGGGAGGGTAAGCATCAAGAAGAGGAAGAGTAGTGAAGTCATAAGATTTAAGGAGAAAGAAAAAATGTTACTGGCCTGAGGTAATTTTATGGCCTGTCTAGCCCTCTTAGCATATATGCCAAAGTCATAGTGTATACTATAGCACATTGTTTTTTGTTCATGCTAAAAGGTCTTAACATGCATGTTAAACTTTAGCACATAGTGTCCTGTGTCTTTGAAGTAGCAATTTCTAGCACCTCTGGATTCTATCCTAATTTTAGCAGCCTCAGATCAAGTGTTGCTTAAATGATTTGATTCTAAATTAAGAGAGCATATTGTCTACTAGTGAACCAAGTATAATAATAGACACATTCCAGCATCAGGTTTCCTTCCCAAGGCTTGATCAAATTTCCTTGCATCACTGGTCTGTTCTAATGTGTAGGGATTTTTTGGTAAACCATCTGGATGTATTGCTGCACAAATAAGATGCACAGCAAATTGCAAATTCAAAGCTATATTGAATGTTGTCTACACCATGACAGTTAATATAAAAAGATGCTAATATTAACATCATATATCCATGTATGTAGGTTGATATTACTTAGCATATTTATGTACTGCGGGGCTTCCCAAAACTGTCCTGGGGACCCCACAGCCAGTCGGGTTTTCAGGATATCCACAATGAATATGCATTCTACAGAGACTCAGTATATGTAAATTTCTCTCATGCATATTCATTGTGGATATCCTGGAAGCCTGACTGGCTGTGGGGTCCCTAGGACAGGTTTGGGAAGCTCTGATGTACTTGATGCCATGATCTATTCCAAAAGAGAACGGAACAATTTAGAATAAAACAAAATAATAAATCACAGTGATGAGCAAGTTATATGAAATTGTCAGCATAATAATTATTCAATAGATAAAAAATACAGGACTAAATATATGTTGGCTTCAAAGTATTATTAGCTGTTAAATTCACCATGAGCAATGTGCCTTAAAAGCATTTACAAAATAATCCATCCTTAGTGATGAGTATTCATGGAGTCATGCCCTCAAGAAGTGTGGGGTGATAGTGTCTGGTAGGGGTGTGCATTCGTTTTGAACGCATATGTAAAACGCAACTTATATTTTTAAAAGAGAAAAAAAAGGTTTGATGCGCAACGCATCGCGACTTCCAACTTATTCAACATAGCTATGTTGAATACGTTGAACCTAAATAAACACTTAAACCCCCCACTCTCCTGACCCCCCCAAGACTTACCAAAACTCCCTGGTGGTTCAGCGGGGAGTCAGGAAGCCATCCCTGCATTCCTTTGCGATTTCCTCACGGCGCCGATAGCCTGTGTCACAGGGGCTGCCCGTGCCATTGGTCAGCCCCTGTCACATGGTCACGGCGCCATCTTGTGCTTCTACCACGTGATAGGTAGGTCATGTGGCAGGAGGTCGCTCCGGGACCCCCGCTGGACCCAACCGGAACTTTTGGCCAGCTTGGGGGGGCCTCCTGACCCCTCCAAGCTTGCCAAAAGTCACGCCGATGTCACGTGCTCCTCCGCGCCTCCGCTCCCGGACCCCCGCTGGACCCAACCGGAACTTTTGGCCAGCTTGGGGGGGGGCCCCCCCCCCAAGCTGGCCAAAAGTTCCGGTTGGGTCCAGCGGGGGCCCGGAGCGACCTCCTGCCACATGACCTACCTGTCACGTGGTAGAAGCACAAGATGGCGCCGTGACCATGTGACAGGGGCTGACCAATGGCACGGGCAGCCCCTGTGACACAGGCTATTGGCGCCGTGAGGAAATCGCAAAGGAATGCAGGGATGGCTTCCTGACTCCCCGCTGGACCACCAGGGAGTTTTGGTAAGTCTTGGGGGGGTCAGGAGAGTGGAGGGTTTAAGTGTTTATTTAGGTTACATATGCGTTCAAAACGAATGCACACCCCTACCAGACACTATCACCCCACACTTCTTGAGGGCATGACTCCATGAATACTCATCACTAAGGATGGATTATTTTGTAAATGCTTTTAAGGCACATTGCTCATGGTGAATTTAACAGCTAATAATACTTTGAAGCCAACATATATTTAGTCCTGTATTTTTTATCTGTTGAATAATTATTATGCTGACAATGTGCTCCTGCCACATGACCTACCTGTCACGTGGTAGGAGCACAAGATGGCGCCAGTGACCATGTGACAGGGGCTGACCAATAGCACGGGCAGCCCCTGTGACACAGGCTATCGGCGCCGTGAGGAAATCGCAAAGGAGTGCAGGTATGGCTTCCTGACTCCCCGCTGGACCACCAGGGATTTTTGGTAAGTCTTGGGGGGGGGATTAAGGAGGGTGGGGAGTTTAAATTTTTATTTAGGGAACCGGGAAAAGTATGGACAGATCCTCAACTTATGGAATTCTCCATAAGTCCATATTGAACGAAATCGACAACCCACGAAAACTTATCAACGATTCAACGAACACTTTTTGTCTGCACATCCCTATTGTCTGGTGTTCTGAAGGTGGCAAAGCAATGTGACAAGGCGATAGTTAAAGGCAGAAGAATGTGGGGCTGCACAGAGAGAGGAGTAACTAGTAAAAAAAAAAAAAAAGAGGTGATAATGTCCTTATGCAGGTCCTTGGTGAGGCCTCCCCTGGAATATTGTGTTCAGTTCTGGAGCCTGAATCACAAAAAGGATAGAGACAGGATGGAGGTGGTCCAGAGAAGGGCGACCAAAATGATGTGGGGTCAGTATTGGAAGATTTACGAGGAGAAGCTGAAGGATCTAAATATGTATATCCTGGGAGAGAGGAGTTCCAGGGGAGATATGATGCAGACCTTCAGATACCTTATAGGTTTTAATGATGCACAAAGTTCAAAACTTTTCTGTAGGAAATAAATCAGTAGAACTAGGGGGGTCACAAAATGAAACTCCAGGGGGGGATGACTCAGAACCAACACCAGAAAATATTTCTTCATGGAGAGGATGGTGGATGCCTGGACTGCCCTTCCAGAGGAGGTGGTGAAAACAAACACAGACAAAGAAATTCAAAGTGGCATGGGATAAACACTGTGGATCCCTAAAGGCTAGAGAATGAACATGAAGAAAAGGGTGCATGGGGGTAACTTGCTGGTGAGATGGTTACTACCATTAACTAATAAGCCTTGATGCTTTTGATGCTACTGCAATATTGCTCGCTGCTTCAACAGCAAGGGGAAAAAGAGAGGTGGATTCAGACAACAACCGACCAAGGCTCAGACTTTTATGGTTGGGGAGATAAGCATGGGGGTAACCTGCATGGATTGGCAATTACTACCCTTAATAGAAGACAAGGGATTACCTCCCTAAACCAATAAGCCTTAATGTTTTTGACTCAACTACATCACTCTCCGCTTTGATGGTGGTGATGGCGGAGGGGGGAGGGAGGGGGTGGAAAAGAAATTGGATTCAGATTCAGACAGCAACTACCACGGGCACTAACTTTTAAAGTCTGGGGCACTGATATGCAGACACAACTGAAAAAGCATAAGCAAAACACGTCAGCACTGTCTGAATTTTCAAGAAGGCTTACCACCCTGTAAAAATGTTGCTAACAGTAAATTTTTTATGGGTTATCATAAGGCATGGGAATAACTGCACATAGCATCAGTTGCTACCCTTAAGAGAAACCTGGGGGTAACCTGCATGATGCGGCAAATACTATCATAAGAAGCTTGCTGGACAGACTGGATACATCATTTGGTCCTTTTCTGCTGTCATTAAAATGTTACTGTTTTTCATGCCCTTCCTGAGCAACAAACAAAAGACATATCATATAATTCTATATTTTTGCTCTACCAACTTCCAGATTATGCTGGATTAGCTGACAATATACTTAGATGTAAAAAAAAAAAAACCTGCATTAAAACAAAACCTAAAATCCCTACCTAGCATGGGCATAACTGGTGTAAATTTTCAAAGATTTAGGGACCTATGCAATAAAGTTTAATGTGTATGGTAAGGCAATTTTGCATGCATTGATAGCTATGGATATGCATTTGTTTAAAATGAAACTGCAAAATGCAATGAATAAGGCTCCCCAAATGAAACAAAACTTATTCGTTCATTTCATTTTAAAAAAATACCTTGGGCCTAGTTCTAGACTCGAAGCCAAGGGCCTCACCTAGGGCATAGGCCAAAGCCCAAAGCAGGGCCCACAGCCCATGCCCTAGGCAAGGCATAGGCTTAGGCTGAGGCACCAGCCTCATGTTACGGCATAAGCCAAGCCCAAAGCAGGAACCATGGCCTAAGCCTAGTCGAGACCCCTAAAAATAAAAAAAATAAAAAAGAACTTATGTGATTGGTCGGGTTCCGTCAAAGGCCCGGGCCCAATGCCATGACCCAAGCCAGACCCGTTTCCACAACCCCGCCCAGAAGTTGGGTCACGATGCCTGAGCCTCAGCCCGGGCCCAGGCTCGATCCGACCTGGAGGCTGGGTCCTGATGCCAGCACCTCAGTCTATGGGCAGGCCCAGGCCTCGGTGTCCAGACCTGGGAACTCCACCATTTGACATCTTTCTTTGATTCTTCTCTGCAATGACGACGTCTGCAATGACGGCACCCGGAAGCTCCTCATCCAACCTCTTCTTTCTTCAGCTCTTCATTGCCAAATGACTGAGTCTGCTGGGGTTGCGCTGGAGTGAATTAACTATGGCATATTCACCACATGGATGGCGCCATTTTAATGTACAGCATGTGTATGGCATTGGTGTACATCAAGAAGGCACCATCTACAGGGTGAATACACCAGAATTAATTCAGTCTGGTGAGACCCCAGCAGATGCCGTCATTGCAGTGAAGAATCGAAGAAAGATGTCAAATGGGGGAGCTCCCAGTTCTAGACACTGAGGTCTGGGCCTGACCATAGACTGAGGTGCTGGCATCAGGACCCGGCCTCCAGGTCGGGTCAAGCCTGGGCCCAGGCCAAGGCCCAGGCATCGGGACCCAGTCTCTGGGCGAGGTTGCAGCAACGGGTCTGGGTCCAGGCCTCTAGATTGAGTCATGGTATCTGGCCTGGATTTAGGCCGAGGCCCTGCTGTCGAGACTCGGCCTCTGGACTAGAATGCGGCATTGGACCTGGGTCCAAGCCGAGGCCCTGGCATCAGGACCTG